>NC_137202.1:18521117-18523617 GCF_960531495.2 Zeus faber
TCAATTCAAAATGGCTTCATTGGCACGGGGAACAGTTGTTTACATTGCCAAGGCAAGCGTCAAATGAAACAACAAAACCAGAAAAAACAAACGTAAATGTGCAGCAAACATGCCAAAATAGTGAATATGAAATAACAAAGTGGAACGTAAAAATGTACAGTTGCGGTTTAAAAAAAAGTAAACGGTAAATATACTGTAAGTGTAGTAATTAAATGCGAACACTGCAAAATATTGTTGTGTTATCGCTCTCTCTCTCTCTCTCTCTCTCCATAAAAACATAGACTGTTGACAAACACATCAGATGCGTGCAAATGAAAACACAATTTCACACACACACACACACACACACACACACACGCACGCACGCACGCACGCACGCACATGCGCACGAGCGCGCACACGCAAAATGTACATTGCAGCTACTGGAATCTCTTAACTGCGTTGGAATCAGGCCATGAAGCTGAGCTCAGAGATGGAAATCAGGCCTCGTTTGCAGCGATTCACTTCCTGTCGACGGATTTATAATGGCTGACAATTGGCTTAGAGGATCACTGACACACACACACGCGCACACACACGCACACACACACACACACACACACACACACACACACACACACACACACACACACACACACACACACACACACACACACACACACACACACACACACACACACAAGCCCGCCCACACACACACACACACATTTATCAGATAAAACATTTATCAGCCCGTCGTAGAATTACCTGGACCCCAAACAAGAGTGTTTCTGTGCCGAAAAGAGAATGATTTTCTTATGCTTGTCCCCGAGGTGTTTCAATCGTTACCGTCTGGGGCACAGACACTAATAATCCCACTTCCCTGCACGGAAACAGGGCCGACGGAAGGGACCATGGGACAGATAGAAAGAAAATGTGCTTGTTTGGGTATGACCCACCCCACAAACTGTTCAGTCCAGTTTGGTTTTCTCCTTCTCGTCCACTCCTGGACTCCATTACTGCCTCACATCTTATTTCAGTCACCCAGGCTCTATCTATAGAGGAACCTGACAAATGACGCCAGGCTTTGGGAGCTGGCTCTGTCAGACAACTTGACAACACCACACCCATGATCGGACGGCCTATTTAAGCAGCTGGTTCTTCCTGCACTTCCTGCTTTGCTGCCTGCTTTGCTGCTTTGCTGCTTTGCTGCCTGCTTTGCTGCTTTGCTGCTCTGCTGCCTGCTTTGCTGCCTGCTTTGCTGCCTGCTTTGCTGCTTTGCAGGGCTGATTTGCAACTTTGCCGCCTGCTTTGCTGCGCTCCCTCCACCGCAGTGCTGGACCCCATCGTTCCTCTGCTCCAAAGGCTTCTATTTGATCGGAGGATTTGCTGTTTGACGCGCAGGGTTTAAAAAAACAGTTTTGAAATAGTTGTACGTGTTGTTTCCTGGGACGAGGAAACATTTGTTTTCTAGGAAGATTGCGAGAGTTGATCAGAATTGCAAGCGTCGCAGTGAGTGAGAATGCATCTTTTGCGAAGGCTGAACTGCTGAAATTGAATCCCTGTTGGTGTTGGTGTGTTGAATGTTGCTATCATCGCCTCAGGAAACCCCTTCAGCCACTGAACAGGAAACTGAACAGAGGTTCCTGTTCAGATTCTTCACCTAGAGCCCACTGAAGGCTTTTCCCCGCACGACTCCCACCAGGAAACCTCGTAGCGTCCTGATTTGGGTTTTAAAGAGACAGAAATGAACGAATGCCGAGGGAGCGGGGCTGGAGACCGGCCCTACGGCAACAGATAAAAAAACAACACTGAGAGACGCAAACAGCGGAAAAGAAAATACACAGCTCGCACCGACCAAAAGCAAACATGTGGAACATGGGAGAGATGACACAGCTGTAGCGCTGTGTGCACAGCTGTAACCATGGCAACACGACATACCAGCCGCCCTAGCGGGGGGGCCTGTGCACGCACCTGACTCAAAGATCACAGTCAGTGCATGTTGGGTCCTGAATGAAGCAGCACTTGGTTAAGGCTCATAAGCAGAATATTGTTATTCTATTGATAATGTAATATTGTTATTGTACTATTAATATAATATTGTTATTATATTAATAATATAATATCGTTATTGTATTAATAATATCATATTGTTGTTGTATTATTAATATAATATTGTTATTATATTAATAATATAATATTGTTATTGTACTATTAATATAACATTGTTATTATATTAATAATATAATATCATTATTGTTTTAATAATATAATATCGTTATTGTATTAATAATATCATATTGTTGTTGTATAATTAATATAATATTGTTATTATATTAATAATATAATATCATTATTGTATTAATAATATAATATCGTTATTGTATTATTAATATAATATTGTTATTGTATTATTAATATATATTGTTATTGTATTAATAATATAATATCATTATTGTATTAATAATATTGTTATTGTATTAATAATATAATATTGTTATTGTATTCATAATATAATATT
>NC_137202.1:18528617-18801117 GCF_960531495.2 Zeus faber
TGACTCCACAGCGCTCCATTTGTTGGTCTACTTGTTCATCCGGGGCCATAATGTCCACTGATCCGACCTTGAACTTGAACTTGAACTTGATCCTTGAACATACACAGTTCTGTTCTTAATGTCTTTTATTTGATTTTGTATACATACAGTATATGTTACTATTAACTATATAATCATGGATTTAGTTGGCATTGCAATCACTACTCCCAGAAAAATAAAAAAAATGCGTGGCTGAGTAGTGCTTATCGTTGGTTATCGGTGTTATAGTGATAAACATTTTGCCACTCCAAATCAATGACGAGAAGCAGAAATGATATAAATGATGTCCTGACATGCTTTAGCTCCAGCCCTGCACTGACCCAGCTGGTTTCACCCACTAGCTGAGAGTAAATCATGGCCGAATCCACATGGTGGAGTCAAAATCCCAGAGTGGAATTTGACATTTCTGAACCAAGATTATTTGCCTCTCAATTTCTGACATGCAATTTTATTGATCTGATATCATATTGTTCTTGCCATTTCCACATTGAATGGACGGAATTTCGTCATCTGTACAGAGGTCATGATACAAATGGACATTGTGTTAAGTTTGCTCCGATTATCAATGACCATCATGATGAAAAACCGTTTTTTTACAAATCACCACCATGACAATAGATTATTCCGTATTGCCCGGCCCTAAGTGTCTCTTTTGCAATTGTCTCCATTATTCCCGTCTTGTCCCTCCTCCATCCTCTCCCCTGCCTCCTCTTCGCTCTTCCTCTCTGGGGTGGCTTGGCAGACTGGACCGAGTGCCGCGCAGATAATGCCTTGTTCTCCAGGCAACACCTGTAGTTGTAGGGTGGTGACCAGAGAAGGGGGTCGGCTGAAGTGGGAAAAGGAGCACCGGGCCGCAGTCTCGTCCTCTCGGTTTTCCAGGCATTCAATCCCTTCCCTCCCCTCCTCCTGTCTTCTCTCTATCCTGCATTCCGGTCCACTCCGCTCTTGGGGCCCTCGCTCTGCCTCCCCAGGTTCAGCAGGAGCAACAATAGTCAGCGCTTTCAATCCAGAACGGGGATGGTCCAGATCCACTCCGGTTCCGCGGGCCGTCGACACCGACCGGGAGCTGCTGCAGCTGGAGCTGGAGCTGGACTCTGAGTCCCAGTCGAACCCCGGCCCGGACTCCTCGGAGCTGGACTCGCTGTCGTCCTGACGCCGAGGCATGGAGCGCCCCTGCTGGTCATAGCAGGCTGCGCAACGAGTCAGGACCAGGAACGCGGGAGCCGGCCTAGGCTGGACGAAGCGCAACATCGACTAGAATTACGATGAACCCAGTTCAAAATGGTCATTGTAAGAGTTAGTCATTTGTTCCTTTAGAGTAGGTTAGGGTTATTGTTAGCGGTACATCAGAAAGTTAGTGTAGTGCAAGAAAGAATCACACCATTCAAGACTGTGAACCACAAGACTGTGACTTGTTCTCATGAACAGTAGGGTAAAAGCTATAGCATACAGCTAATCTAGACACAAATGCAATATTGTTACCTTGTCTCGTTTGGACCGGTCTTGTTGGCCTAAACCATCGGAGGCTGCTGACCGCTGGCGTTCTTCTCCGGACATGACTGCAGGGGGCCGTGAGAGAAACAGATGGACGGAGTACTACCTCTGACCTACAAAAACAAAGAAAATGTCTAAGTCCGTGCTGGCATATCTAATTCAGACTTTAGACATCAGAGGTGCCCAGGAACCTCTGAATTGAACCTGATTCAATCCCTATTTAAAAACCACAATACTTTCTCTTTTTCCATGTATGTGTACCATTAGAGTAGTCCAGTGTAGTATGTGTAGTAGCATATGTAGTGGTTTTAGTGGCCGTTTTAGTCCAAATTCGTTCTAATTTCATGGTAGAGAGAGCAAGGTTTATGCAGCATACAATACATCATACATCATAGTAGATCATACTGTACAGCCAGCAGTTCCCAATGTAGGGGACTCGTCCCCTACATTGGGAACTGCTCTACATACCGTACATAGCACAAGCACATAGCATAATTTTAATAACTTAACCAAATAACTTATCAATCTTGCAAGTATATAATAGCAGGGTTTAATGAATGTAGGGGATAATAGACAATGGTAATAAAGCACAAATCTCAAGTCCCTAATCTTTCCAACAAATGCAATTTAATTCTATACTGTATTGTATAACAGAAGCAAAACTACACAGTAAAAACTAAACAACAAATAAGTTGAAAGTTAAAAGTGCACTCACCTAGAGCCAAGGTCCCCAAAGTGGAACTGCTGAAGCAGTGGAGAGTGAATTCCCCCCGTTATATTCCCACCGGAGATCCAGGATGTAACTTTTCAACAGGTGATGGCAATAGGTGTGTGTGTGTGTGTGTGTGTGTGTGTGTGTGTGTGTGAGGAAACTCATATTGTGTGTAGAGGCTACACACACCCTCTGCAAACAGAGTCCATTTTATACGCTGCTTCTTACCAAGTGAAGAATATTTCTATCCCTTTCCTTTGCAGGTTTGTAAGTAGATTCATGTTTCCAAATTGGTTAACGTCTACTGATCTATTTAGTTAACTTTACACACACACTTATTACACACATTTCTAACATGTTGTGTGTTTGATTACGTTTGACAACACCATTCCTCACTTTTCCCCAAACAAGAGGGCTCATGTATGCAAATATATTTTTACTTGTTTAAACAGCTTATCTGGTCCCTTCCCCTGCCTTCTTTTGCTGTCGCCAAGGCACAGCTGTGTGTTTGGTCGGTGGATGCAGAATTAACTGTGTCGTACACACTTTAATTATGCGTCTTCCCATTTCGTTCAAGGCAAACACACACGCCCAAAAAACAAGAGACAGAAACTCAAAGGGGATGGATTGACCTCCTCCCTGGTGTTTTAATTAAGGGCAGTTAAGGCATGAGAACGCCGTCTTTCAGGTTTGGCCGAAACGAGACGTACGGCAGATGATGACACAGCCGGGAGTTCCCCATGATAATGACCTTATAATGCGGACACATTCACTGCCGAGCAGCACGCCGCCGCCACCGCCGTCGGTCCGGCCCCGTCCCTTTCCGCTGGGTGTGCGTGCGGCATGATGAGCCCAACACAAATAACACTACTGTACGACCGTCTCATTTGGAGTATCATTTGGTGTCAGCGATCACAAAAAAAAAATAATAACATAGAAAGCAATGACTAGACTTAAAAAGCCGCTTAACAAGATCGTTTTTACATGTCAAAATGAAAAAAAACTGTAGCTACTCGAGCCAAATTGGCCCACACAGATTAGGCCATACATAGAGTCTTTTCATAAATAATCATGATACATTTGTATTATTTCATCCGTATTCATCTTTTTTCCTCTTCATTAGGTTTGTTCCTCACAGCATTAAACAGAAAGTAAAGCCCCTGGAAGAGCTGGACGAAAAGAGAGCAGGACGACGGAGGGAAACAAGAGAAGCAAAAACAGCGACTTCAGTTCTTGGCACAATGTCATAAACACCGTAACGTCTCCTCTTTTGTGACAGGTACATTCATCATATCAAAAAAGCCTCGTCATGGGAATCGCGGCGTACGTTCGACATATCCTCCGGGGGAAAAAAAAACAAACAAAAAAAAAAAAAAAAACACAAGAGTCTTGTTGCAAAAAAAAAGGGGGATTTTCCAGAACACTGCTGAGAAAATGCGCCGTCTTAAAAGCCCAAAAATGTGAAATTGTGATTTTCTTTTTTTTTTTTTTTCCTTTTAAATGGAGGTACAAAGTCCCACCGAAGGCAGCAACTACAACGTCTCGTCAAGAAGACAAAAACTAAAGATACAGAACTTTTAATACTTAATACACCAGAGCCAGGGCTTCCTATAGTCAGCTATCGCCGCCATCACAGACGTCACTGCAATTTATATTTGTGTGGTTTTCTCTAAAGTGCAAAACAGCCGGAGAGGAGTTTCCGGAGGGGTGGGGTGGGTGGGGGGTATAATTGGTGCAACACAATTAAGCTCAGATCCAACTCCCTAACCCTCCCCCACCCCCTCCCGAGTCTTTAAGTATCGGGCGTCTCAAGAGTGTGGAATAAATAGTCCAGAAAACCACATTATGAGTCCTCTCCACCCAAACGTACAAGTCGACGTCGGGAGATCTGAAGGACCAAAACGAAGTCCACAATCACCGAACTTAACACGTCGCCCCAAACGCAGAGCTTTTAACGACCTCTGACCTTTCACGGCTCGGGGGACGGGAGACGACAGCTCCGTCTTCCTCCCTCTGAGCTCGCGCAGAGGTTTGTGATCAACCATCTGTGAAAGGCAATTCCCTTCCTCTGGGGTGCGATGGCCGGCGGGCGCAAGCTGGCGGCGCTGTGGTACTGTCATTACGGCGCAAGGTAGAGCAAAAAACATTGGCCTTGCCAGAAGCAGTTGCTGGATTTTGGAGGGTCTGGAGGGTCACGAGTTCTGGAGCACAAGGACATTTCCCTGAAGCAAACTCTCATTTGCCCCCTTTAAGGTTGTGTGCTCACATGCCACATGACAAAATTTGGCACCCCATTTTAATTGTACAAATTTCAGGATTACTGATTACTGTTTTCCCCCCAGTCCCATTTAATCATTACTTATACGCCTTTTTAATTTTTAAGTATTTAGTAATGGCAGGCTGCATCCTCACCCTTTCCACAACCCAGCTCTTCCGACAGCCGCCCGACCGAGAAAAACTCCACCGAAGCGAATTTGAGGCTTTTTTTTTTTTTTTTTTTGTGCTATGTAACTTACTTTCTCCAGCCAGTGGCGAACCGTTTACAAACCTCTTTCACCAGACGCCGGTACAAACGGGCACCAGCGACCTCCTCACGACCCCCAGGGGCTGCCAGCAGCTCTGAAGGGTGGATGAGTGGATCGAGCAGAGTGACTCCACCAGAGGCGTCCGGCCACCTCTTTGGGTGAAAGCACTTTAAAAGCAGTCCGTGGGAGATGTTTTGACCCTGTGTTTGTTTAACTGCAACGGTGAAAAAAATCGGTATCGTCGCAGGTGGGAGAAGTGAGTTAGGATTTATGCGGAGTAGAAGCACAAAAAAAAAAGGACATCCCTTGCTGTGGAGTAGGAGAAGGATGATTTAGTGACTTCATTCTGCGCTAAACGCGCCGCGATTTCCATCTTTTGTCGCGTTGAGAAAAATCAGCATATGTCCTTGATCCTGACCCTCTACGGACTTTAGTACTGTTGATTGAGGTGGTGGTGGAGGTTCGGTGGCGGGTTACATTGACAGGTCAGTGTCTGTGTCGGGGGCTGTGGTTTTGGGACCGGCCGCCGTGCCTCGCTCCTCCGGGATGGAAGATGAATCGCCGTTCAGATTGGACAATACGCCTGCAAAGCAACACACACACACACACACACACACACACACACACACACACACACACACACACACACACACACACACACACACACACACACACACACACACACACACACACACACACACACACAGTCCGTTCTACAGACAGAAATCCTGGGTATCCATGGCAAGTAAATAAAATGTTTTCGACACATGAATATGTTGGTCCGATTGGGTTTTTCTCACGGTCACTGTCATAGACGGAGCTGTCAGAGCAGGTGCGGTTCCTTCGCTGGGTCGACCTTTGACCCCCGCAGACGTAATCCTTTGGAACACTCGACCTGAAAGGAGAGGAAGAAAAGACATAAAATGTACCAAAAAATATGAACAAAACTTTCTTTGCCTCTATCGGTTTTTTGTATTTTTCGCTATTGTTTTTGCCTCGCACGGTTTCGGTTTCGGTGACACCTAAGAAGGCCAGCGGATTATAAGGGAGGAAAAGAGTTTATTACAAAGAGAAAGTCTGGAAGATAACAGTAGAAGATATAAATAACAACATGAGTAATTATATCTCTATCAAATGCAGCAAACACCCAGTGGGCCGTGTGATAGTCACTGGAGGGCTGCTATTGGCCCCGGGGCTTCTTACCTGTCATTCCCGACATACCACATTATCTCCCAAAGCCAAACAGAGCAGGGGATTAATGGAACCGTCTGTTTAGATAGACAAATAGATATACTTTATTAATCCCCGGGGGGAAATCGCAGGTTAAACCCAGTGACAAAGGCCTTTGTTTAGATGCTAATTCTCAACCTCATGATCATGTTCGCTTGACGGGCCGGTTCTCGTCTAACAACCCCCCCCCCCCCCCCGCACCAGACGGGCGAGGTCCTGCGTCAGATAAGCGCGGGCAAAATGGTATGAAACGGTAAAAACGTATCGGCAATGCTTATGGCTCGAGCGATTTCCGTCCTGGCTACTATTTAAGACCATCGGCTGCAAAACAATGTGGACATAGCGTCTGTGACGTCACCCGTTACATTCTGAAGAGGAAATTCGGAGCCATGAGTTTGGGTTCACGCCCGCCGCCGTCTCGGCGGGACACAAGAGCCGAAACGTTCTATATTTGGGCAATAGAACCCTCTTCAAGCCTTAATATCCTTGTTCAATCTTGTTTCATGTCTTTTCAAAATCTCAAGCAAGACGCCTAGAAGTAAACCTAGATATCGGGACCCTGGAGTCTTGTGGAAAACATGTATTGGTTTTGTATTCCTAGCGAGAACTTTCCTCTTTTTCCATTGACTTCCATTCACGCCACTGAAGAGTTTCCTGGGTTACATTTAAGCCTGTGCTCGCGTGCGTTCACGTCCGTCTGAGTTGCAAAATATCTGCTCAACGGTGGAAGTCCACCTTAAATCCAGAGCACAACGACAACTATTGAGAATATTCATATTTAAATAATAATATAACATATTATATTATATATAATTAACCATAGTACAACACAATGACAGTAATAATCTATATATTAGTTTTTTTCGATAGAACTGAAAAACTCATGAAGCTGCGAAATTTTTATAATAAACACTTTCAGGCGAAAATACTTTACTCTTATTATTACTTTATTTTCCTAATAAATATTGATTTAAAAGTAAGTCGTCTACCATACTGCGCCAGGTGTGTGAAAACGCCTGAATGCTGCCAGTGGGCGTGGCTTAGAACAGCTATCAGGTGGGCGGAATCGCCGTGAAAACACGACTCGAAATACAGGAAAGGAGCCGTTTTAACGCGGGAAAGATCAAAACGCGCATTAACCTTTCCTAAAAGGTCCTAAAGAACCCCTTAATAGTTAAATGCGTTGGAGTGAACTCACCGGTCAAAGTTGTACGTTCCAGGGTGACTGATGGACCTCTTCATCTAGAGAGGAATACGCACAGTACAGACAAACAAACAGAAAACGAAGCCTGGATGACGACCGTGCTGCTAATCCCCGATAAAAATGGACGTCGCCGTTTGCACCATTCAGACCAATCCCCCCGGTACATGGATGATACTTTGGAAAACACTTAAAAAGTCTTAAATAACTGCATTAGTAAAAAAGGCAGACCAACCCTCTCAGGGGGCGGTAGGTCAGGTGCTAAGCTGTGGTTGGCCAGAGTCATACACTCCTCCAGCGTCCTAATGAAGGTTGCACAGGTTGCGCTGAGGAGCGATGCCTGGGGGGGAAAACAAAAAAATAAAAATCAAGTTTCTTTGAACGGATATTCATGTTTGATTTTACAGAGTTGCAGCAGCTACTCACACTCCTAAATCAAACGAAATCTACGACAGCCTTCCCTACCGACTCGAACGTAGCAGCCCTAGCAGCGGACGTGTCATACCTGTCTGCCTGTTCAAAAGCTTTCGCCAGGGATTGAAATCTGCGCTTCAGAACATCGAGAGAAGCAGAGGATATCCGACCGTTTTTGAAAAGCGGTAATAAATAAATAAATAAATAAATAAATAAATAAATAAATAAATAAATAAATAAATAAATAATGAACCCAGATCGAAAACAAACGAAACAAAAAGAAAAACCCTTCCGGTCACCTCCGACGTGGGCGCAGTCTGCGTGTCGTCACCGTGCTGGGATTGGATGGTGTGGACCTGCTGGACCAGCAGGTCACAGTAGAGGCGGAGCTCAGACATCTTGGTTTTCAGACAATCCGGCCCTGGAGATAAGGAAAGGAACGTCGAGCTCTTTCTTCAGTTCCGCAGATACATGCGCTGGTGGCGACGGACGGACGCCCCCCCGTCTTCTTCCCCCCTACCTCTGTGCTTGTGGCTGTCTAGCGTTCCCGCTTTGGACGACCCCAGCGCCACCAGCCAGCGCTGTCTCTCGGCGGCGTTCACGGCCCTCACGTAGAAATGCTGCTCTCCCGGGATGATGAGCTCGAGACGCGTCACGTCCGTGGGGTGGACTGCAAAGCGCCACATTTGTTGAAATTGTTGGTTTTATCCACGCGCACAAGGTACAACACAAATGCGACGACGAGCGCGGTTTGATCCCTCGGTTCGTTCGGGAGACTACAGAATGGGACACAATTAGGTATCGCCCGCAGAGCAAGGTACACTTCCCTTTTATCAATCATCAGTCAAGGGAGTTGGGAGAGTCATATCAGGATAACGATATCTATTCAAATAATTAAAATTGTGCAGCCCTATACCTTTTACCCACAATAAGAGCAAGTGACGTACATACTGTATTTCTCCTGATTGCAATTATTTGAGCGGATTGCGATCTTATTGTAAAGCCGTCAATAAATGGAACATGAGTCAGGTGAGTTTCCATCAGTTGGGTCGAGGAGAATTGACCGTCAAATTTTTATGTTCAAATATTCAACGTTAATGTCTCTAAAACGTGTATGATCGCGAAGCAGCGACCAGAGCGGCTCTGTAGTCGGAGAAGAAGAGAGAAAAGATCAAGAGGAAAAAAAACAAATGGCAGAATTTAAATAAATACGTTTATTTCAGAGCGGCCGGGAAACCAGACACATCATTAAACTCGGTGTCGCCGAGGGCGCAGATAAGTAAGGCGTTTTAAAAATAGCGTTTCCTCAGATGAACGAAAAAAGAAGAGAATAGCTCCGACGGTGTCGCCTGTTATAAGACGTTCATTCGGGATCGAGAACCAGAAACCCAAAAATAAATTGTGAGCGCAGACTAGAGTTCCGGGCGACACACTTCAAAGTTCTGAAAAGAAATCTGTTTTGTCGCGGAATAAAATAGATGGGTTTTGAACCGCCCCAAAAAAAAATTGCCTGGGGAAAATAATATGCCTAGAAATAGACAGAAATAATGAAAAAAAGAAGGTCAGACGGTGCTTATTCACGTAACGACCTGAATCCAATCCATGACTTCCGTCGACGAGCATCGATTTAGAACGTCGGCGAGAACGTCACATTGGAAGCGGTGTCAGCTGTGTCCGTGTCCTGCTCGTTCCCAAACCTTTGATATCGCAGACGGACATCTTGATGGAGCCCTTGCTTCCTTTGCCGACGTCGTCCTCGCTGTCGTAGTACGAGATGACCCCGCTCTCCAGCACGAACCAGCGTGGCTGCCAACCTGCCGGGGGCGCAGACGTACACGCCGCTCAGAGCAGAGGGACGGGACAAAAGAGACCCCAATGCCACCTGGTTGGGAGGCCCCTCACCCCAACCACCAGGAGGGCCAGGGAGCTCAATCAGAGGCTTTATAGGCAGAGGATAAGGCTCAAATCATCTACCCCTCCAAAAAATAAAAAATAAGACCCCTTTCTAATACAGCAACTTCTTTCTCTCTCTCTCAAGATGTGTGACATCAATAATAGCCACGAAGATTCAAGATTCAAGATTTCACCTCCGCTGTATTACTGATAGAGCCGCCTGTTCTGCCATTATTCCATACAGCATGTCGCTATGAGTCACTAGTCCACAACATGTCTGTTGTCCACTGTTGGGTTAACTGGAATCTTTTATTCATGACAGGCTGGATATGCGTTGTATGAACGCTCTGCACCGAAAATACATGGACTAGGAGGTCATTAGGGATCAGAATCTTTCAAAAAATATATAAATAGTTTAGTATGTGTGAGAACGATTTAATGAACAGTTTATCTCCCTCCCTCTGCCAATCTCCCTCTCCCTACCTGTGTCTTATCTATCGCTATCGCCCTGTTATCGGTCTATAATCTCCCTCTACCTGTCTGTCCATCGACCTATCTATCGATTTACCTCTCTATCGATCGATCTACCTGTCTATCGATCGATCTATCTGTCTGACAGAAACGGAAACAGTGGAAGGTTAATGGTAAACACAGAGACCACTCACCTGTCATGTAATTGGTCCACTTGTACAGGATTCCCTCCATGACTCACCGGGGTGCTTCGGGTCTCCAGCGGATCACCACATCTCCACAACAACTCTGATAACGCAGCTATTTCGGCGGGGTCGCCGTTCACCGAAGGCTGCGGGGCAGTCCGCTGTCAGTCGATTCGTGTCGACATGTCAACAAACGGCGCCGACGGGCGCTATCGTTTCCACTCCGCCACAATGGACGTCATTCAAAGAAATGCACGCGGACGCGTTGACGAGGTTGGGCAGAAATGACAAAAAAAAAAAAAACAACAACAACAAACAAACAAACGAAAAAAAAAAACCCCAAAAAACGACAACAGCGCTCCGCGTGTGACCCGTGGAGATGTCTCAACGGTTCAGTTGGGGATGAAAACGTCCGCAGCGTCGTAACTTCGCCGTGTTTACGGAAAGCGTAGCGGGGCTCCGCGCTGCCTTCCCCGGGGCTCGGAACTCGGAACTCGGAGGATCCGACGTCATACTTAGGAGCAGCGCAAAAAAAAAGGAACGGCCGCTTGAATCGGAATTGCACAGTCGGAGAGTTCGGCGTTCACCGCAGGTGACGGAGCTGCCGCCACGACACGTCGACGCTGACCGTAAACTGCGAACCAGGTTCCCCTGACGTGTAGCTCGGGGGGGGGGGGGGGGGGGGGTGGGGGCTGCCGACGCGGATTTACTCGTTTCCGAGGCCGAACGGAACGCAGCATAAGATAGGATACTATGCTGCGTTCAAGTCAACCGGGAGAGACGGGAATTACGAGCGGTCTGAGTATAGCGGCTATAATCGCGATGTAAGTAAATATGCGCACTATCGTCCGGCGTTGAGTACGTTTCTGCGCATAGAATACCGTTTAGGACGCTAAATTAGTACGTGAGCGTTTACAGGAGGGGTCTCAAACGAAAGGCCCGGGGGGGGGTCACATCCGTCCCACGACAGTCCACGTAATTAAAAAAAAGTAAAAATCCCCAAAATATACAGAAACACATTTATACTCACTGGCATAAATTTGATACACCACATTGTATGACATACACTTTATCATTAAATAACTTTGAATATGGCCGGCTTCTCCTCTTATTTGATGTATTTTATTATCACGTGTAACATATAGAAATCTGGCCGTGGTTATGAAAACATGAACAAAAGTTTCCTCCATCTCGGCGTGACCCTGGCAGGTCAGTTTCAGGTTCAATGAAAAATATCCGTAAGAAATGGAGAACCCAGGGGAACCCGTTAATCAATTAAATCTCACGGCAACCTCCGGTCGGGGGGGGGGGGGGGGGAATCATTTCCGGCACGAGCGAAAAACGACTTCCGATCATCTTCCTATCTATGGTAATCTCTATTCTCTCGTGGCGTACCAGCGTCACGAGGAAAGGGCACATTCCGCCCTAAATGCATCACGGGATTTAATGAAATTGTTATAACACCATTAGGAACAAGAGCCTGCGCTGGGTGCTCAGTTTTTTTATTATTCAAAGCTTGAAGAGGACCAATGTTGCAATAAAGTTAAATATAAGAGTACAACTCATGGACAACATTATTCTAACATACATATTTATAATTGGTTTCATCGCGTGTGTGTGTGTGTGCGTGCGTGCGTGCGTCTAGTGTTGTTTCTTGCTCTCCTGGACTCCGTAGCTGGACCCCGTCTTCTTCACCTCGGACACACTGATCAACTTCTTCAAGGACACGGAGGCTGAAGAGACAACGTAAAAAAAAAAAGTGTTTATCTACAGAATTGTTTACAAAATGAGATAATTGTGTGTGTGTGTGCGTGCGTGCGTGAGATCGCACCAGTGACAAGGAGGAGGAAGAGGCCGAGGATGGGGAGCGGGTTTCCGCTGGCGACTATGCCGACGGCCAACCGCGCGAGGGGGGAGAGCAGGAGGGCCGCCCAGAACAGGAAGTTGAGGAGCGACCACGGCCGACGGGCCGGAGTCACGGGGTTGCCGGGGAAACGGCCCGTGGCGAAATACTGCTCCTGTAATGCATCCTGACGACGGGAAGGAGAGAACCACGTCAACTGTACTGCCGAGCTTTTCTTATTTATCGTTTCGGTCAATTTTTAGTGTTTATTGGTCACCATTATGTGTACCGTATGTACTGCAGCGGAATTGTTATTATTCATTATTTTAAGGTTTACTTTTCTGGTTTGTTGTCGGGTTTATATCTATTGTTAATTTTCCGGTTCATCGAGGTTTGCAAAATGTCTTCCCGTCTTCTAGGTGTATTGGACGTTTCCACATTTTTCTCCTTTTATTTTCTTGGTTATTTTTGTACATTTTTTGGTTTATATTTATTGTTTATCATTACGTTTTTGTACATTGCTAAAATCTTATTGTTTATTATTGTTTACTTTAAGGTTTACTATTCTGTTGCATTGTTTATTGTTAACGGCAAATGTTTGCCATTTCTTTCCAGGTCATTTTTATTTTCCATTTTTTGTTCAATATTTATTGTTTATCGTATATTGTTTATCGTTGGGTTTATCGTGCAGTGTACTGCTATATTATAGCTCCTTCTTTCTACCTTCTCCTGGTACAGGCGGTGCAGCCAATCAGCGCACTCCTTCTCATCTTTGGGAATCTGTTCCACTGGGTACCGCCTGCAAACGCACACACACACACACACACACACACACACACACACACACACACACACACACACACACACACACACACACACACACACACACACACACACACACACACACACACACACATACGCGCGCACACACACACATACACGCACAGACAGACAGACAGACCCACACACACACACACACACACGCTCTGCATTAGTTGTGTGGTGATAGTAGTGTTAGTGATTCCCGTGATGGCCGCTCATTCACCCGCTAATACACCCATAGGCGACCATCAATCTGCGGTTAAGTGTTTCTCGTTCACGGACAATTTCACACTTTTTGTCAAGGAGGAAGCGGCGACCCTCCGGTTGCTGCGCCACCTGCTCGGTGCCAGGCTGGGACGTTATCGTTTCACCAGCCATTAAACCCCGCTCCAATGAGCCTGAACACTGAGTCTACGACGACGTGCCGCTCCCGCCGTGCCGACCTTAGACGCATATCGCCGTGGAATCGTCGTCCTCCGAGGAGGCTGTGGAGCGTCGGGACCTCTCCGTCACGGAAGTTCAGCGTCACATCGTAGACGGCCGCCACTGGGAAATACCAAAAAACACGGCGTGAGAGGAATGAGAATCGGCATAGATCCTTCTCTTCACTTATAATGGAAGTCATGGGGGGGGGGGGGGGGTTGAGGGGTGGTTACCGACGGCGACGCCCGCTCACAGTGTTTTGTACGTGGCTGGCAGGTGAAGGGAAGACAGGGCAAAGAAAGTGTTCTGGCTGGGAGCGTTCTCACCCGTGTCGCGCAGGCAGGGCAGCGCGGTGGTGAATCCTTTAGTCCTGGGCAGCAGATGGTGCTTCAGCCTTGGGAGACCTTTGCTGTGAGGAATAATGAGAAAGGAGCAACCAGTCAGAAATGATGGGGTGCATCGTAATAGTAGTAGTAGAGGTAGTAGAGTAGTAGCAGTAGTTGTAGCAATGGTAGTTGTAGTAGCAGTGGTACATAGTAACGGTAGTAGTAGTAGTAAAGTCGTATTAGTAGTAGTACCAGTGGTAGTAGCAGTAGTAGTAGCAGAGTAGTTGTACCACTACTAGTAGAAGAGTAGTTGAGTAGTAGTAGTAGTACCAGGAGAACAGAAGTAGTAGTAGTAGTAGTAGTAGTAGTAGTAGTAGTAGTAAAGTAGTTGTAGTAATCTACTAGAACCTGTCAGCGACCTCCATAGACATCTGGTGCTTTTTCTTAGTGAATCTTGTTCCCTCACAGTAAAACAGAACCTGAACATACAGGCACAAAGAAATCAAACAAAACATCATTGAACATCCACGTGTAGCTGTTGATGATGATGTTATTGGGGCTCCCTCGGGTAGGGAGGGTCCCCTGCTGTTATTCGGGTTCCATCAGGTAGGGAGGGTCCCCTACTGTTATTAGGGCTCCATCAGGTAGGGACGGTCCCCTACTGTTATTCGGGCTCCATCAGGTAGGGATATATTATCATTTTTATATTCTTGGAATCTTTGGGCTAAAAGTGTCCTGAACAGGTACGAACACCACTGAGGTGGCGCGAGAACCCCTGCGTCTCAGACACATCGTGGTTCCAGGTTCCGTGCACACGCAGAGCAGGAATGATTGAAAAACCGATCAAATTTCACCAAAATCTCGTGCTTCGACGACTTGGACGCCTTATGACATCATCATCATCCAACGTACTATTAATGTGTAGCTTGTGGTTCATTCGCACCGTGCGCGGTGCAGAGTCCACCGCTCTGTCATGGTTAAAGGTTACCAACCAGACATGTGTGTGTGTGCGTGCGTGTTTACTGTCTGACCTGGTTGGTGTCTGCGGAGCTGTTCCATAAGTAAGTACGTCATCTTTCATTCCGTAAAATGTCAAGAAACCTGTCCAACGTGACTTGTACAACCTGCTGGTTTTGTCTGACCGACAGAAAACCCCAAATAAATCATTTGAGATGATTTAACACAACGGAAAAGCAGCAAATTCTCATTCTCATTCTCAACACGCACACTTGACGCCTGCTTTGTAATCCCTGACCCATAACCATAACTGAACCATAACCTGCACGTTTATAGTACATAGTAGTACATAGTATGAAAAGTACATAGTATGATGATGTCACAAAGTGTCTTACTGTAAATCTCACCTCATTCCATTCGTTCTCGAACGTCGCTGTGTCGTGTCGGCTACTTTGGGTCACATTTTGTCGTTTTTTCACTAATAATTATAACAAGGTTGTAGTTGTATGAAGTGCCGCGGTCTGTGATTGACCCGTCGTTTTGCGTTTGTTTGGTGTTTTAGGACGTGGATTGTTTGCATCCTAAATTTCATGAGGAGACTTTGCTCAACACCCATCCATATGTCCATTCATCCATCCATGCTGTTGACCCGTTCACTGTCGTCCAGTGTTGAGGGAGACAGGAGCCTGTCTCGTCAGAATTCCGGCAAAATAAGAGAAATTTTACACACACACACACACACACACAAACTGAAGAGATGCATCTTGACGACTCACCCACATGTTTTCCGGATAGTCCTTCAGTCGTCGCAGTCCATTTGTAACAGCCTTCCTGTCCTCCTCCCACTTCCTCTTGCAGAAGACTATTTCCAGGAAGTACCAGGTCCAGCCGATCAGAGGCACCTTTAATAACTCGTGTTTGGCCAGCACCTTGGTGCTCTGCGGGGGAGGGCAACAGCGGCAATCACCTTCATATTCCACGCGTTTGGCTGGAAGTAGTCCGGGGATTTAGAAAGACAGCCGTGTTTGGAATTGGAGCATTTCCTAAAGGGTCGCTCACGTTTCTTTTTTCCCCCCACAGACATCTTGGGCTTGATCTCGCCACTGTAAGAGTTCTGCACATTAAATCACCGTCAGGGGAGCGTTTCAAACTGATACGACTGGATGTTGAATGTATAAGTAGTTCGGTCCGGACGAATCTCAATAACCGTCGGCTCTGTTGTTGATTCATTTACATTGCTTTTGCTTCGGTCTCCTAGATCTGCTTTAATATACTCCTTTACATCGCACGCACACACATATAGCTTAGGTGGATGTGGGTCAAAACACAGTGGCAGCAGTTTCTCAAGCACAGCATTGAGATGAACCAAAAATGTCACCAAAAGAGAAAAAAGAATCAAATTTGTCGAATAAAATAAAAAAAAAAGTAAAGGCTTTTTCTCTGAATTAAAATTAAACTGAAACCAAATTTAAAATCACGTCATCCAAAAGCCAGCTGAAATACTAATAAGATAAGACTTAAATTAGTTATGTCATATTTGGGTTTTTTTTGCCCCCATGTTGTCTGTTTCGTTCTTTAAAAAGGTGTCTTCTCCCGCTTTTGCAGAAAAATGTAGCGTCCAACAGCATGGAGTTGGATCCACTGGATGGCGGAATAACGTGCTGGAGCAGCCCGACGCTGGGCCTTTATGTCCTGTACGGTGCGCTGAGTGCTCAGGCATTGATGTCAGATTGTGACTTTTTCCCCCCTTCCCTTTTATTGAAATTGGGCACAAAGTAAACTAACGCAATTTGAAAAAACAAAATGGAAATAAGTCAGGGAGAAAAAATATTCTCGCAATTCAAATTCTCAATTGGAAGCAAAATAACCTAGCTTCTTTTTTTTTTTAAAGTTGACTAAATCTGAAGCCATTTACTTATTAATTCCACATTCTGTATATTTTTATATATTTGGCTGTTTATGTTTTTTGTATTGGTCTATCGTCGTGTTTTGGGCTTCTCTTTCTTCATACTGTTAAGCTTCTTCGTGCTAATTTCCCGTCGACCAGCGATTCCCGACCTATGGGGAGGGTGTGGCAAGTGGGCCGCCAAATCATGGGCTGTAGACAATGCATCAGTCCTCACCACGACAAACTCGTTGCATATGAAAGTGTACATGGCCGAATAACCTGACTCTGATGCTGAAATCGTTGATCGTGCGAAACTGCAAGAAATCACGCTCAGTTGGTGCAGAAACGTAAGCCAGCTCACCCCCAGCACCCCGAAGCGCTCGGCCATGGTCCACCCGCAGAGGAAGTCGATCTCGTAGTTGTGGTTGAGGATGACGATGGCGTGCTCCTTGCCCAGTTTTTCCATCGTGGCGCTGTCGTCCACGAACAGGGTGCATTCCGTGCCCGACCACCACTCCAACAGCATGACCATCTCTGGGAAATGAAGGATGGCAGACAAGAGAGAAAGGTTGGAAACGCGGACGAACGGCGGAAAGACAAAAGATATTTAAATCGCTGGTTGCGGATGCGATCCAAACGCCGGTCCAATTCTAGTGGATGGATCACGGACATCTCACTGGTCAAATCCAGATGTTATCAGTGGATCCCTGCACTATTCATTTTGTGAAATGAGTGATGTGTTGCAGAAGAGCCATCTATTGCAAGATAACATTGGCGGTAACGTTCCTGTACGTCCGCCTCTCTCCCTCCTCTCTCCAGCTCACTGAGTACACCTACGTTTGAAGCACACTTCGCCGAGAGCCCCGACGCCAAACTCAAAAAGATCAATTTGAAAGTAAATCTAAGGGTCAGAACGGTTCAAAATCTTAACTAAACTTTACGAGCCAAGACCGACTTAAAGGGAAACTATTGTAAATTGTTTTTCAGTGCTGCAACACCCCCCCCCCCCCATCTAAGTAACTCAACAACCAAAATATGTTAAAATAATGAGGAATTAATACCAACTGTCTGTGAAGGAACTTTTTATTTGTTTAACAAAATAATTGCGCTGTGTTTCTTTCAAAAAAACCACTGGGCTTCCGCTGTGAATTTCTTAAAATGCGACCATGTTCAACCATCATTGGCTCGCAGGACCCGGAACTTGGGGCCTCGGCAGGGTGACTCCTCCCACGAAAAAAACAGCCCGTTTTGGAATAGGACGGTATTGAGGTATGTTACAATGGTTAGAACGCACGATCTGTGCGGTATTTTCAGCATGAAACTTCAACATGTTTCGGGGGACCTCAGCGACCTGTATTAACTTGTGTAACAGGGAGCACCATTGGTCCCCTTTATTTCAAGATTCAAGATTCAAGAGGTTGAACTGGGAGGGGACCCAGTTCGAGAAGCGCCGGTCGGGGCACTTTGCGATCGGTTTGCCATCTTTGCGGCTCATACCGGAGCGCCATGACGAAAAGTTGTCGGATGAATACGACCGCCCCCCCCCCCCCCCCCCGTCATCTTCCTCACTCCTTCAACTCTCTCTCGGTTTCCGTCCCTCTCCCCTTCCATTCTCTCTCTCTCTCTCTCCCCCCCCGTTTCGAACGGCCCACTCACGGCTCCAGAGGGAGTAGGAGAGTCGCGTGTTGATGCGTCGGTAGAGCCGCTTGCTGATTGGCCACAGCAGACACGTGGCCAGCTGGACGAGGTTGATGGCCAATCCGCTGGTCACAAACACCAGGCCGAGCCCGAGCTGGAGGACGGGCGAACCCTTCAGACCCATGCTCTGAACGCACAGGCACACACACACACACACACACAACCTTTTACCTAGTTGGCAGTGAGTCTAACACCAGCAAAGCAGAGATGTTTGAATGCAAATTGGCAAAAACTGCACATTTTAATAAAGGAACAACTGCACATGCATATTTCATATTTCAACACTTCATCTACCCTGCTTTCTATTTTTTTTTTTTGCGCGTGCGAGCGCGTGCTTCTATCGTTCGACTTATTTCACCCCGTGGACAATAAAACGCAATCTAATTTGATAATAGCTCTCAGGTCATTTAGTGAAGTGCGTCATCCCGGGTTCCTTGAAACACACTGCACCAGACTCACGTGAGGAAACTTAATTCCCGCAAGAGATTCCTGTCCAAGGCTTGTGCTTGCACTCTGCACTTCATTTCTCTAGAGGAGTGCTCCACCACTCCACTTGTCCTCGCTGTCAAACACGAGCTGCGTAACCGCCGTTTCAACCCACAAGTGGAAGCGCAAATTCACCGTTTCGTTTTGGCTAAAAGACAAGTTGGAAGTTGCGGAAGAAGGAGTCACAAAGAGTTTCAGACTTGCCCCTTCTGTGACATGACTTACTGAAAAGAAAGGAACCTTAAGTCAAGATAAAAATCTCTCTCTCCCTCCCACTCTCTCTCTCTCTCTCCCTCTCTCCCTCCCTCCCTCTCTCCCTCCCTCTCTCTCTCTCTCCCTCTCTCCCTCCCTCTCTCTCTCGCTCTCTCTCTCCAAGGAGGTAAACTATACAAAGGAGGAGGTCCGGGCTACAAAGGGAGCCGTCCTTATAGTGAACAGGAGTCTCAGACCTGGTGAAGACATCAGCAGATCCCTGTGAACCTGGTTGTCTCTGAAGAGAGACGTCTGTGTCTTACTGACCTGTGTTCTCCTGTGGTTTGTCTCTGTTTGTGTTGTTTTTTGGTTCCTTCGTCATCAGGTTTCTGTGACATGACTTACTGAAAATAAAGGAACTTTAAACGTCAAGATAAAAATCTCTCTCTCTCTCCCTCTCTCTCTCTCTCTCTCTCTCTCTCTCTCCAACAGCTACGAGGGAAGCACATCAACCCCCAGCTCCTCCAAAGACGGAAGCAGCTCCATGAATGAACCTCCACCTGGAAGAGCCACTTCATTGCCTCTAGACCAGACACGCCCCATCCACCTGCTAGAAGAAGTGGTGAAGTCATTAACAAAATGGCACTTACCGGAGGAAAAGCTGACCTTTAGTGAACCTCAGGGAAGAAGCAGCTGCAGTATGAGGCAACAGTCGTAGTACGAGGTGTTAGAATTGGTAATCACGTAAACCGTAGTAGTAATTGTCACAGTAGGCTGTGGAACAGACGTACCTGACGAGCCTCACCTGAGTCCAGTCCAGAGAGACGGAGAAGGTGAGGGACAGAGAGAGAGTAGAGACAGAGGAAGGGGCGTGGGAAATAACTATTGACCCTCCTGCCACATAGTCAGACTCCATAAAGACTAGTGAACTTTGGAGTGCTTGAAAACACACACACACGCACACACACACGCACACACGCACACACACACACTGAACTAAATGCAGAAACGCCTGCAAGGGGAGACTCCACGGTTGAGTCAGAACCTTATCAGCATGTTGAGTTGGGAGTACGTCCACAGCCACCTGAGCCGGCCCTCCCTGCGAGCGGTCCTCCCTGTGAGCCAGTCCACCCTGCGAGCGGTCCGCCCTGTGAGCCGGTCCTCCCTGTGAGCCAGTCCACCCTGCGAGCGGTCCGCCCTGTGAGCCGGTCCTCCTTGCGAGCCGGTCCGCCTTGTGAGCCGGTCCGCCCTGTGAGCCTCCCTGTGAGCCAGTCCGCCCTGTGAGCCAGTCCGCCCTGTGAGCCAGTCCACCCTGCGAGCGAGCCGCCCTGCGGGCCGGTCCGCCTTGTGAGCGGTCCGCCCTGTGAGCCGGTCCTCCCTGTGAGCCGGTCCTCCCTGTGAGCCAGTCCGCCCTGTGAGCCAGTCCACCCTGTGAGCCAGTCCACCCTGCGAGCGAGCCGCCCTGTGGGCCGGTCCTCCTTGCGAGCCGGTCCGCCTTGTGAGCGGTCCGCCCTGTGAGCCGGTCCTCCCTGTGAGCCGGTCCGCCCTGTGAGCCGGTCCACCCTGCGAGCGGGCCGGTCCACCCTGTGAGCGGGCCGGTCCTCCCTGCGAGCCGGTCCACCTTGTCAGCGGTCCTCCCTGTGAACGGTCCGCCCTGTGAGCCGGTCCTCCCTGCAAGTGGTCCGCCTTGTGAGCGGTCCGCCCTGTGAGCCGGTCCGCCCTGTGAGCCGGTCCACCCTGCGAGCGGGCCGGTCCACCCTGTGAGCGGGCCAGTCCTCCCTGCGAGCCGGTCCACCTTGTCAGCGGTCCTCCCTGTGAACGGTCCGCCCTGTGAGCCGGTCCTCCCTGCAAGTGGTCCGCCTTGTGAGCGGTCCGCCCTGTGAGCCGGTCCTCCCTGCGAGTGGTCCGCCCTGTGAGCGGTCCGCCCTGTGAGAAGGGCAGAGGTCACTTCTCTGGTTCGGCAACCTGTACAGCTGGAGATGTTCATGGTGACACACACATACACACACACACACGTCCCTGCATTGAGCCCTTGTGATTTTTGCTGGAATTAAGTTCATTTTTTTATGTTTATCATTCGGTCTTTTGCCAAATTTGTATTGTTGCTCGCTTATCTGTATTTTTTTTCTAGTTTGTTTTATTGTAAATCTTTGAGCTTATTGTATGTGTATTGCCATTTTTTTTTTTGGGTTTCTTTTTTTCTTTGGAAGTTATTAGGTTTATATTTATCATTTATTGTTTATCATGAAGTTTGTTGTATATTGCCAAATTTAGATTGTTGAGAAAAAAAATTCAGACACATTTTTCTGGCTTATTTTTTATTTTATAGTTATGTTTATTGTTCATTGTTTATGATTAGCTTATTTTTTATTGTTTCATGTCAATATATCGAAAACGTTCAAAATTGTTCTATATTTCTTATCTTACCTATCTATCTATCCCCAATGAAAAAGTATTTTTTTTTAAATGTATTTGCATAAACAACAGAAATATTTTACCAGGCAGTTTGACAGCACAGGCTTGGTTTGGATTATGGGATGTGAACCTCTAGACCAGTGGTTCTCAACATAGCGTCCCTAAATCATTAATAGTTAAGACTTCATCGTTATTACTTTGACAAGATGTTATAATGTCGAACACAACAGACACAGACAGTTTCACAGACAACCATTGTCAGGTTTTTATAACTCTTATTCTGTCTTTATTGCATTAGAACATACATTTTTTTCCTCATATATATCTATACATACGTATATACTTTATAAATGTGAATTTGTACACTACAATCCTTTTATTGTAACAGGTTATAAAATACTCGGAACGCTCTTAAAACAGCACTAAAAACAGTTACCAAACATTGATTATTTCATTTTTTTTTTTTTTTTTTTAATTTCGTTATTTTCTTTATTGTCGTTGTTTGTTTTTTTGTTTTTTTTGCCACCAAGAACAACAAAACAGGATGGCAGAGATGAGACATTGTCCGTTTGGAGGAGAGGAGAGGACCACAGCCATAGATAGAAACACAGTTTGGCCACAGCGTTTCGCTCTTTTTTTTTTTTTCCGGTCGGAATTAATAACACAACGGCTTTCGATGAGATTCACTTATATTGTTTCCACGGAGAGAAATGGGATTTTCCAAAAGCGGCGGCCGAGTTGAGACGCTGATCGCTAACGTTTAAACGTTCCAAAAGACTCCAAAGATTACTGGGGCACTTTCAATTGTAAAAATGGCCCCCGTGGAGCAGGACCATTAGCGGGGAGGAGGAAGACGGGGATAGGGAGGAAGAGGATGGACTGGACGCCACGGCCTTGTGGGACTCGCTCACCGTCTGGCTTATGGCCGTTACCATGACAACACATTTCTTTTTTCCAAACTTTCACCGGGTTCACGAAAACAGCGCGCAATGACGTGTAACACCACGGCACGATTGTCCTTTTGAACACACACACACACACAATATGCTCCACTCTTTCCAACCTCTCCTCAGCACCGCTCCTCCTTCCTAACAAAAGGGCGGCGCTTTTTTCCCCCCCATCGGCTTTTCGTCAAAAAACACGCACACTCAGCTACACCTACATACCTCCGTCATACATGAAGACGTTCAAACAAAATAAAACCCCGTGACCACAAATGAGTCAGACACACGCAAACACACGCAAACTTACATTGCGGCGAGACACGTTTGGCCCCATTCCCAGTGCTATAACCAGAGGTGGGGCTCCGGGTTCAGAAAGTAAAAATCCCGTTTCCGTGTTTGAGCCCCAGCCATGCACTCTCCAGCTGGACCTCTGGGTCGTCGCCTAATCCGCGCTCAAAATCCCGGATCCCGGGTCTTACTTCCTGACCCGGGTGACGACGCGCCGTCCATTGGGCTCCAAGGCGCAAGGAGCCGGTTACATGGCTTTTTCGTCCGGCGCAGTGTTTGGGAGGGCCGCCCGAAAAGACTCCTCTGGGTCTGTGGCTTCTCGATGTTGGTTCAATAAACGCGCTTAAGAGGTTTTCATGTCGGTGAAGGACGGCGTTCGCAGGTTTCTACCCAGGACTTACTATCCACATGCTGCTTCCCACCACTTAGAACTGGTTGTAGTGTTTGCAAAAGGAGATCAGTGGGAAGCTGACCGCAGAGTGGTAAGTTTCTCATTAGCAGAGTGGTAAGTTTCTCATTAGCAGAGTGTTAAGTTTCTCATTAGTAGAGTGGTAAGTTTCTCATTAACAGAGTGGTAAGTTCCTCATTAGTAGAGTGGTAAGTTTCTCATTAACAGAATGGTTAGTTTCTCATTAGCAGAGTGGTAAGTTTCTCATTAACAGAGTGGTAAGTTTCTCATTAACAGAGTGGTAAGTTTCTCATTAGCAGAATGGTTAGTTTCTCATTAGCAGAGTGGTAAGTTTCTCAAGAGTAGAGTAGTAAGTTTCTCAATAGCACAGTGGTATGTTTCTCAATGGTAGAATGGTAAATATCTCAAGAGTGGTATGTTTCTCAATTGTTTAGTGGTAAGTTTTTCAAATAGCATAATGGTAAGTTCTTCAATAGCGCAGTGGTAAGTTTCTCCATAGCCGAGTGGTAAGTTTTGTCTACAGTAGAGCGGTAAGTCTCTCAGTAGAGTAGTAAGTTCCAGTAGCAGAGTGGTCATTTTTTCAACAGTAGAGCGTCCAGTGAGGTTGTGCTATAAACGGTTATAAATGACGGAAAAAACAACATTTCATTAAGAACTGGGTTGAACGACAGCGAACCAGTCCTTGGGGTTAGAGCAACCTTTACGTTAGCGTTCCATCTTATCGTCATGGAACAGTGGCAGCGTGACTTTCTTTGGGCAAAAGCTGTTCCCATACATGTACAACAATACGAGCTGCTTTTTCTCCCCTCTCCTACATCTCCCCCATCCATCCATCCATCCGCCCATCTCCTCCTCTCCTCTGGTGGTGATTGGCGTTGTGGTTGTGATTTCAGGTTCCTAAGGCAGTATCACAGTACAGTCCATAGAGACACAACAACAGTACAGAAGAGGTACAGCGACACAGCGGGAGGGAACAGACGGGGGGATCTAGATTGGACCTTTCACTTCAAGCCCCTAGGTGATGTGTGTTAATTTTCCGTTCTCTTTCTCGCTTCCTGAAAACTCGTTTTCTTTCCGAAGCCACGAGCTTCTTGCGAGCTTGATTTTTTGTTTTTTTTTGTTTTTTGTTTTTTTTTTATAATCAGGAAGCGACGAGATAAATGATGGGAAGTTAAAAGTCACCAGCAGTACTTTGGCACGATCAGATCATTAAAACCTCCGTTTTCCCCAAGGTGCCCTTGTAGCTCGGCGGGCTAAGGCACAGGCTGTGTACCCGGGACACTGAGTTTGACAACTCACACACATTACCGTTTCTCTCCCATTCTTTTTTTGTCTTTTTTTTCCTGTCGCTATCCCTTGTGGAATATATAAAAAAGAAAAATCTGAAATTCAATCAATTTCCTTGTTTTGGACTGGTGACGGATTAAAAAGAAATGTGCATAAAACCAAAGGAGATAAATCCTTGAAACCCTTGATTAAATTTGGCGAATTAATATACTCGTTCAATTCAATTCAAATTATTTTTTGGGTCGAAAGTCTCCTGTTCGTACCTGTGGAGGGTAACGGGGAGGGATCTGGTTTCCAATTGGCCGACGCCGAGTCAGATTGACCAACGGGCTTCTTTTCGCGATGTGAAACCTCCTCTCTCCCTAAGATAAGATGGGGTTTGTGTGAGAACAGTTCTACTGTACTACCACGATGAGATGGCTGTAGTATTTACTGGTGATGATCAGTGTGGTGGAAACACCTACTCCTCCCTGTGTCAGCGACAGAACCGGTCCCCACACGTCTGGAGTGGGTGATATTATTATTGGTAATGTGTGTGTGTGTGTGTGTGTGTGTGTGTGTGGTCTATAGTACAACAGCATCAACACAACGGTCCAACAGACAAATCCCATTGAAGATATCATACAGATGGACCAATACAGTTATAGTACAACATCTATCCATCAACTATACATTGTGCGTTATTTAATTTTTTTTTTTTTTGTCCTTTCTTTTGTTTTGTTTTCTTTTGTTTTTTGGTCGAGATGAAAGGTGGCGGGAGTTGGTCAACTTTTCTTCGATGGCTTTAAGGAGGTGTGTGTGTGTGTGTGTGTGTGTGTGTCTGGGGTGTGCATGGGGGTCTATTACCTCGATAGACATGGATAGACATTGTTTGGCCGTTACAGTTTGCAGCAGCAGCTCTAGCTCCTCCCCCTTCCTCCAATATGGCAGCACAGGGGAAACTCCTCATTTAACGCCGGGTGTTTTTTTTTTGTTGTTGTTGTTGTTTTTTTTTTAAAGGACTTAGGGAACGAGTCTGAACGGATTGTTGTCGCCCTTTAGCCGCAACATGTGGCCCTGCAACCAGAGCCGGCGTTTACGTGGGGTTTGGTCTCGGCCCAGCACTCTACCACGCCCCCTGACGTTCTAGCTACGGTTCAGGATGAGGATGATGAGGAGGTTTAGGGAGGCCGTTTGTTTTTTTTCTGGGGTTAACGTCGTGGAACGGGCGTAAGAGGTGATCTGCTCTGACGTTAAGGGTTTGACTAAGGTGAGCGGTGCGGAGGACTGGGTTCAGGGCGACAGCTATTGACGGGGATACAAGCCTTTTCGCGGGGCAGATGGGAGATGAGGTTTTCGGGTTTTTGTATTTTTTTTGTGGCGAGTCTGGTGGCGCTGCCGGTGTTATGATATGACCGTGGCCTCAATAACTATCGCGGGGTCTTCTATGTCGGCTTTGCTCTGGACCATCCGCAGCTCCAGCTGGGGCGGGCTGGGCCTTCTGTCGGGTCCCGCCAGCTCTGGGAGGGAGGGACGAGGACGGAAAGGTCAAAAAGGACGTCAACTCATCTGCTTTTTCAGTGCCGAATATGACATGCGCGGTCCCCGGTTTGTGTTTCTCACCGTGCGCGTAAGATATGGTCCTCTGGATAACGTGGTGCATCACCGAGAACGTCTTCTCGCAGGCCGTCTGCAAAGGAGGGAAGGGGCGGAACAGGAAGAAACATGACAGCGGTGTAGTAGTTACATTACATAATCGCCCGATCGCAATGATTTGAGTAGATCACAATCTTTTTTGTGAAAAAAAAATAATAATAATCATACGATCATACATTCAATTAAATTCGCTGAATTAAGTCAGCTAATTTTGGTTCAGGCAAATTAATGCAATTCAATTCAAAAAAGGCTAAATTGCAGATGTAAATGGAAAGAAAATAAATAAATAAATAAATAAATAAATAAATATATATGACGTCATAAAACAAAACATAAAAATGTAAATGTTACACTGAAAAAATAAAATGTATGAGTGGAGATAAATAAATACACATTTCAATTGCTGTTAATAAATATTTATACAGATAAGTAAAAATTACCAAAATAGAAAAATGTTGTAAATTAACTTTTTAATCAGAATTTTTTATGTTTCAAAGTTCAATGTCAAATATAGCTGCAGGCAGCAATACACAGGGTCCAGTTTCGTCGTGTTGGGTGCGCGTTACAGGTTCCCAGGTTTTCTGCAACGCAGCACACTTTTCCGAGTTTCCTTGGCAGAGCAACCACTATGCAGTCTACACAGCACAACCCTCCTGTCTTCAAAACAACCGTCCATGTTTGCCTGTAAACCAGAACTTCTCATTGTTAGAACTCACCGTGTTGTCTGTGGAAACAGAGCTGCACCCTCAGTGACGGGTGGCCGTTTGGCGCCGTGTCGGGCACGTCACTTAATTGTTGAGTTTTTTCCTTGGATTGTATTTTCAGTACGTTACGTTTCCATGAAATACAAAAAAACGTTGTGTGTTTTTTCACTGAGTCGCACATTTCAGTGTTTTCGAGGGACGCGCTGACGACATTTTCAGGATTATGTTTTGTTCTTTTTTTCATTAATCTGGCAAAGTAACGGGGACCATGGATTTGAAGTATCAATCCAACAGATCTACTGACATCTACCAGGTAACAAGCTATATAAAAACACACGTAAATCGATAGTTTGGTAACTTCTAAACACTACAAAGAGCCCACGCCGCACTATGGACACGCTTCAACTGGACATTTTCAATCGGAATCTGTACATTTATAGGAAATTATATGATGACGTCATAAAGCGTCTGACTGTAAATATCATCTCGTTCTAGAACGAGACGTGTGACGTGTCAGTTAACCAGGACCAACTGAATATTTCGGGTCAAATTTGTTCGCTTTTTAGGTAATATCGGGCTCCATATGTGGATCGATTTAGATGAAATAGATAAACCGGATCCTTGTTACATAGCGGTTTAAACGACACCTCAAGCTTGTTCGTAGCTTGGTAGTACGTCACCTAAATATGACATATTTCGGTGTCAGGTGTACTGGCTCGTCTGTGTTAAAAATTGCTCAGAATTTGGTCGGTTTCTCGCTAATATCCACTCTGTACGTGGATCAATTTGGATGAAACAAGACGTCAACCGTGTTTTTGTGTTATGTGTTGTGTATGGCGAAGTTGGTGTTCCAGATAGTTTTAGGCTAAATTCCCGATTCCAGAGATTTTTATCATTAAACATTCCATAGAAATAAGTAGCAAGAATAGAGTTACAGGTTTATTGTGTGTGTGTGTGTGTGTGTGTGTGTGTGTGTGTGTGTGTGTGTGTGTGTGTGTGTGTGTGTGTGTGTGTGTGTGTGTGTGTGTGTGTGTGTGTGTGTGTGTGTGTGTGTGTGTGTGTGTGTGTGTGTGTGTGTGATACCTTGAGGTCGTTGGGGTAGTGGTGTGTCCACGCCAGCAGCATGGCAGCGAATAAATCTCCGGTCCCCACAAACACGGCGTCCACCTTGGGAACCTCGATGCGGACCCTCTGTGTCGACCGGCTGCCGTCTGGAAGAACTGAAGAGCGTGGGACGCAGGGTGAGGTGTCCGTCACACTCAGAATCCCAGTTATTTAGGCACGCACGCACACACGCACACGCACACACACACACACACACACACACACACACACACACACACACACACACACACACACACGCACCAGTGCGCTGGCTTCCCAGTGACACCAGGAAGCGGTCTCCCAGTCTGGAGGGGAGGTCGGAGGAGGTGATGACCACCGTGTCTGGGCCCATGGCGTGGAGCAGGTCCATCACCTAGGCAACGCAGAAGCCAAAGCACACTCAGGAAGGGGTGGGGAACGAGCTTAGCAGTTTATATTAAGCTCGTGTTAAGGTAGATATGATCAATTAGCTCATTATAGTCGGTGTCCATGTGCTTCGGCTTGACTTTTGTGATTCCGCAGAGAGCTGTTGTGTGTGTCGGGAGACACATGGGATAAGAGGAGAGAACGTAAACCAAAAGGTCAAAGCGTTTCTCACCTCCACCGCGTCTTTCTCTGTGCTGATGTTTTTCCCTGTCAATAACCTGAAACACAAACAAACAAACAAACAAACAAACACTACGTCGAGTGCTCTCATGGGAATTGTTTGTTGTAGTTCCCCTGCGACCACTGGGTGGCGACGTTCTACAGCAAAACTACTGCACATCAAATCACAGAATCACATCCATCAAATCGACATCCGCAATAAAATGCAACTAATTGATATCCACTGTATACATTTTTTTCTGCTAGGTGTATGAAAAACAAAGACAATGTGTGAATCGTGAAATCTTGGAGCTGTGATTTCCAAAGATTTGTGTATTTGTAAGAAAATGAATAGAAGCTAAATTAACCCAAAAGCCTGTGTTTACCGAACATTTTGCTCTGTATCAATACTCCTTTTACAGATACAGACCTGTTGTGCATATTATTACATCTACATTTTCTATTCGGTCCATCATTTCTCCATTAATTGACCTCGTTGAATACGGCATCCATCAATCGAAAAAGAAAAAGAAAAAAACATATACACACACACACAAACACACACACACATACGCTACTCACAAAAAGTTAGGGATATTTGGCTTTCGGGTGAAATTTATGGAAAATGTAAAAAGTTCACGCTACAGTGATATTATATCATGAAAGTAGGGCATTTAAGTAGAAGCATGCAATGGTGATTTCCTCATCTCAAACAATTTATTGAAACAAAAGCCAACAACAGTGGTGGGTTTACCACAACAAAAAATGTCAATGTCTCAATAACTTGTCATGTGCCCTTGAGCATCAATTACAGCTTGACAACGACGTCTCATGCTGTTCACAAGTCGACTTATTGTCTGCTGAGGCCTGGCCCCCCACTCTTCTTGAAGGGCGGCCCTCAGGTCACTGGGGTTCTGGGGTACAGAGTTACGAGCCTCTACACGGCGACTCAACTGATCCCATAGGTTTTCTGTGGGATTCAGGTCTGGAGAAAGTGCAGGCCACTCCATTTGAGGTACCCCAGTCTCCAGCAGCCGTTCCCTAATGATGCGACCTCCATGAGCTGGAGCATTGTCGTCCATGAAGATGATATTAGGCCTGTGTTGTTGATGCAGGGGCACAATGACTGGATTAATGATGTTATTCAGGTAGTATGGGCTTGTCACTGTACCATTCACAAAGTGGGGGAGGTTCTGTAGGGTAGTTCTAGGGCAGTTCTGTATTGACTAGACACACCTGACCACACTGTAACACCACCACCACCAAAGGCTCGTCTGGTGACAACAGTGGCTGATGCATAGCGCTCTGCTTGAGGTCTCCAACATCGTTGGCGGCCATCATTTCTGCTCAACGTGAATCGAATTTCACCACCTGTGCCTGGTGGTGTGGGCAGGTACCCTTGCAGGTCGTCTAGCACGCAGACCACGCTGATGTAAACGGTTTTGAATGGTCTGACGTGACACTTGGGTGCATCTCACCTCCCTTAAATGTGCCTGGAGTTGAGTGGCATCATCATCCGGTTCCGCAGGGCACTGTTCACAATGAAGCGCTCATCAGTGTGGGATGTGGCCAAAAGGACGTCCACTTCTATGCCTTTCTGTGACTCTTCCAGTCTCTCTGTATCTCTGTTGCAGCCTGCTGATGACACTGTGACGCTCAGTGGCCACTTCCCTCTGAGAACATCCTGTTTGAAGCCTCGCGAGGTACTGTTGACCAGTTGTTAGGTGTCGTCTTGGTCTCATGATGTCAAAATGTGCACAGCATGATGAAGAGGACTGTTTAAATACCAATTCTAATTGAACCAGGAAATGTATTGGTCGATTCATGGATCAAACACCTGTTGTGAATTTTGCCGTTCAGCTCCTTGTTAGAGAACAGCAAGTTGTGAAAAAGTTGTGCAAGTTCACCTGTAAAGGTTATAGTGCATTTTAGGTTCATTCTGAAATTTCACCCGAAAGCCGAATATCCCTAACTTTTTGTGAGTAGTGTATATATATATAAAAAAGTTCATGTGAATGTACATAACATATGAAATCTACAAACACTGAGGTTTCTCACTTACTCGGCTTCAAACTGGTTGGGAGTGATGATGTCAGCGACCGGAACTACCTTGTTCTTATAGACTGGGTGAAGATTCTGGGGAACGTACTGGAACCACACACAGTTTTTTTATATATATATATATATATATATATATATATATATATATATATATATATATACACACACACACACACACACACACACACACACACACACACACACACACACACACACACACATAGTTATGATTATAGTTTTTAGAGTTTTGTTAAAAGGAATCAAAAATTCAACATTATTATTTGACTTTTTTGAGGATTTGTGAATGTTTTGCCTCACGGAGGGAGAGTTATAAAGGCGCCTTTTCGACCGATCGTCGTGTTGCTGCTGTACTGGACCCTGTGTGTGTGTGTGTGTGTGTGTGTGTGTGTGTGTGTGTGTGTGTGTGTGTGTGTGTGTGTGTGTGTGTGCGCAGTGAGTAACAGTGAGTCAGTGTGGAGTTGTCGGATCATAAGCCAATACGTCCGTGGGATGAGCCTAAAAACTCCACTAGTAGTCATTTTGGAGACCAGTCCTCATGAGTACACACACACACACACACACACACACACACACACACACACACACACACACACACACACACACACACACACACACACACACACACACACACACACACACCTCACCATAGAGCCATGATCTCCGAGAACAGGATCACAGACTGAAAAGAAAGACATGATTAATTAGGTTGAGTATTAGTCAAGTAGGCCTCTGGTTTAATAAACAACATTATCACTAAATCAAGTCAAAGTGAAAGCCCCCGCACCGTAGACGAGGTTGGGGTTGGCCCGTTTCAGCTCCTGGACGATGTCCACCACCATCTCCAGGAAGGACGTGTCCCTGGTGTAGCCTGAGCACAGCACACGCACGCATCACGCTTACTTAAGGCTCCGAAAGTATTCTGATTCCAAGACTGAATCACGTCAACGTCACATTTCACAGCGCTCCCAGCGCCACACAACGCTCCACGGTGTTGTTTTAGCGTTCCGACCTGTCAGGACGTAGTCGTAGTGGTGCACGTTGTTGAGTTTTATTCCCTCGTACAGGACGTGCAGCTCGTCCGCCGTGAGCACCTGGCCCTTCCAGTGAGAGTAGCCTGAAAGAGGAGAGGAGAGAAGGATGGAGGAGAGCGGAGGAGAGGAGGCAAGGATGGAGGGGGGGGGGAGAGGAGAAAACAATAACATCTGTGGACCAAAGGAAGTTTCCACCAACTCAGAGTGAACACAAAAGTCAAACTAATCGTTACTGGAATCAGGGCTATTGCACAACGATTGAGTTCTTGTCACCTGCTGATCTGCACTTTTTAAGGTTCCAACCGTGCGGCTCCGGCTAATGAGCCTCGGCCCAGAAGTCCAACGAGTGGCTCGGCTCATGGGCTGGAGCAAAAACATGGCGAGGCTTTTTTTTTTTTTTTACTTTCTGGACCGCGTTCGTTCCACCTCTGAAAGTCCTACACTTCAAGTACCAACACCAGATGCATCATGGTAACCGAGGAGTATGGCACTGTTCCAGGAACGTCTGTTTGGGATCAATAGAACGTGACGATTGACAAATAATCTTTTTTCCAATTCTTCTTCATTTGCATCTGGCTCTACCGGCTCTTGGTTTTTTCTGCCATACCCTATTTTAGGCTGGTATCGCTGCATCCCCCAGTACAAGCCTGTGTGTGTGTGTGTGTGTGTTCGTGAGTGTGACTTACAAGCTTATGTTTTCATGCGTTGTGTGGGTGGTGTGTGTTTTTTTTTTTTTTTTTTTCATTGTGTGTGTGTGTGACATGTCTAATGCGGGCTGATGATGTCGCAGCTCCAGGTGAGTCACAGCCGGGTCACATGGTGTGGTGCTGGTTGCTAGGCAACAAGACGGCAGAAAGCCGGAGGGGCCGAGAAATTGAGATGAGCAGTCAGCGGCACCGGGAACAGCTTTGACTGTGTGTGTGCGCGCGTGTGACGATTCTGTCGTCACTAGTTGCCGCTGTTGAACTTCACATATTCGGCGACGACTTAACGCCATGACCTCCCTAAGAGTCTCTCTCTCTCTCTGTTAGTGAACCAAGTGTGTTTGTTGTATTGTCTGTAACTGTGAACTAGAGAAAATGTTAAAATAAAGATGCTTTAAAAATCTCTCTCTCTCTCTCTCTCTCTCTCTCTGAATGAATGATCAGTAGATATCCCACGGCCCTGGGAGGGTCCCGACCTTAACGCCCCGAAGCCTCCCCGTGACGACCCGTGATCGTGGGCGAGAACGCTGACCCAAACGCACTCACGCTCGTTGAGTCACGAAAAAAAACAACCACAGGCGTGCGTCCGTCCAGAGATCACACATAACGTGTCAGAGTGCAACGAAACGGGACAAACTTTAACTCTGCTAAAGATTAAATCGGCTCATTCAGCGAACGGTTGAATGAGACAAGTTAAAAAAAAACTTCTTTGGCAATGCTCACAGACACACAGGCAAACACACAGGCAGGCACACAGGCAGGCACACACACACACGCACACACACACACACACACACACACACTAAGCTGTACCTGTGTGGTTGGAGAACTGGACTGAGTTGATGGAATCCACCTCAAACCCTAACACCTAGAGAGAGAGAGAGAGAGAGAGAGAGAGAGAGAGAGAGAGAGAGAGACAGAGAGAGAGAGAGAGAGATTAAGATAACAGTAGCAAACACACACACACACACACACACACACGCACGCACGCACACACACGCACACACACGCGCACACACACGCACACACACACACACACACACACACACACACACACACACACACACCGACAGAACGAGGCACCGGAGATTGAGAAATCACAAGTTGGGAGAACTGAGATTTCCCTGTCTTGATGTTTATCGCCGGCACCGTGACTCACAGTGTGGCTTCAAACAGAGAACATAATATCGTGCCGATTCCTGCAGCGTTTGTGGGATTCAGTGCAGCAGAACTTTGCATTTCACCGTTTACAAGGGAAGGAGTGGACAGGCGTTCCCTTATCTAAAGTGTTTAAAAAATCTGTCTAAATAAAAAAAAAAAAAAAAAAAGTAACATTGACTTTCAAATCTCAAAAAAAAAATCGAACTACTAAAACGATGCACATGGACGGGTATCTCGCTGGAAGAGACAACGACAACGAGCCAAACGAGACACAAAATATCCCTTTTCTCGGTGAATGAAGACAATCAAAGGCGGTGTATTATGAAAAGAAGGCACGTTCCCGCATTATAACGAGCAAACATCCCATTGCACAACAGGAAGTATGTATAATACACCCTGGCTCGGTCATTACTGCTATAGAATTGGCCAAATACACCGCGTTCCAAATTATTATGCAAATTGGATTTAAATGTCATAAACATTTAATTTAGTTTTTCAATTAAACTCATGGATGGTATTGTGTCGCGGGGCTCTTTGGATCACCGAAATCAATATCAGACACCTGTGATAATTAGTTTGCCAGGTGAGCCCAATTCAAGGAAAACTACTTAAGAAGGACGTTCCACAACATTAAGCAGGCCACAGGTTTTAAGCAATATGGGAAAGAAAAGGGATCTCTCTGCTGCTGAAAAGCCTCAAATAGTGCAATGCCTTGGACGAGGTATGAAAACATGAGATATTACACGAAAACTTAAGCGTGATCATCGTACTGTGAAGAGATTTGTGGCTGATTCAGAGCACAGACGGGTTTGTGCAGATAAAGGCAGATTCTGGCAGATTCTGCCAGACAAATTCATGGGATTAAGAGAGCAGCTGCTAAAATGCTGTTACAAAGCAGCAAACAGGTAAACAGGTATTTGAAGCTGCTGGTGCCTCTGGAGTCCCGCAAACCTCAAGGTGAAGGATCCTCCACAGGCTTGTGCAGTTGTGCATAAACCTACTATTGGGCCCTACCTAACCAACGCTCACAAGCAGAAACGGTTGCAGGGGGCCCAGAAATACATGAAGACTCATTTTCAAACAGTCTTGTTTACTGATGAGTGCCGTGCAACCCTGGATGGTGCAGATGGATGGAGTAGTGGATGGTTGGTGGATGGCCACCATGTCCCAGCAAGGCTGCCACGTCAGCAAGGAGGTGGCGGAGTCATGTTTTGGGCCGTGCCTTCCGTAGCAAAATCATCTTCATGCCTGACAATGCACCATCTCATGCTGCAAAGAATACCTCTGTGTCATTGGCTGCTATGGGCATAAAAGGAGAGAAACTCATGGTGTGGCCCCCTTCCTCCCCTGACCTCATCCCTATTGAGAACGTTTGGAGCATCCTCAAGCAAAAGATCTATGAGGGTGGGAGGCAGCTTGCATCAGAACAACAGCTCTGGGAGGCTATTCTGACATCCTGCAAAGAAATTCAAGCAGAAACTCTCCCAAGTTCAATGGATGCAAGAATTGTGAAGGTGATATCAAAGAAGGGTCCTATGTGAACATGTCACTTGGCCTGTTAAGATGTTTTTGATTGAAATAGCTTTTGATTTCAGTAAATATGACCTCCTAATGCTGCAAATTCAACAAATGACCATTTTCAGTTCTTTACAAACCATTAAGTGTTTTGAGATAATTTGGAACAGTCCTTTTTGAGTTTTTTTATTTTTGAAAAAAATACTTATCATTGGGAGGTTTGGTCAATAACATTCAAATTATACATTTGAATTATATTAATTATATAGTTGATGACTTGAAAATTATGCTGACTGTCATTTGCGTCGACTATTTAGGAAAATCAGAGAAAAATATCATCTGCATATTGATTTGGAACGCGGCGTTGTCCACGCGGAATCACAGCTTTGGCCAGTCTGTCCGGCAGCTTGCCTTTCCGCGGAACTTGCCCTGGGCGTCTCGCCTCTCAGGCACGCCGATGCTTACTGCGGGGACAACCACACAATTATTCCTTCCTGTTTAGGGGACTCCCCTGATACACAACAGCTGAGCGGCCCTGGGACGGGAGCCTGCACCGCCTGTCTGCAGCAGCGGCTTGACCACGCCCCCTGGTCTACCACAAGTGTACAGTATATAGCATATATAGTGTATATAGTATATAAAGGGTGATGCGCGATGAGATGCTTGGCGCTGAGACGCCATGCGCACGCAGCGTGCACGCCGTGGTATTGTACACAGTGTACGATACAGACTGGTCAGAGAGCTGGTGGTAAGTCCGAACAGTCGTCAAACAGGACATTGAGTGGGGAGTACCTGTAGTATAACCTCCAGCAAATTGCCGGTACGGCTGTGAATGGAAGTGTGTGGGAATGGAAGCAGTAACATTTCTGTAAAGAAGGGGTGGAGCCCAATCCAAATAAAGCAAAAACAGCGTGTTCTTTGACAAATATTTATTTTGTGCAAATATTTCAAAAAGTTTTTTGTTTTCAGGAAGAAGAAGAAAAAAAGACGAGGCGAGTCCGATCCGAACGGTGGCACTCGGCTGCGAAAGGCGAGAAACTGACACGCGGCCAGTCTCTACAGAGGCGGGTCTTTTATATTTTTAAACTTTATCATTTTTATCCCTAAAAACGCCACTCCGACACTAGACGTCTCTTTTAGAGTGAGGGGCGCGGTGCGCTGACGTCGGGCAGGAGCGCTTCGCTTGCTTGACGGCTGCAGCGCGGCACGGAGCCGGAGGGAGGGAACGAGCGGACCGAGAGAGGTGGAACGGGTGGAGAAGGTTCCTTCTCGGGAGGTAGAGAGTGTAGGACAGGTTGAAAATGATCACACTGATTTAATAACTTTGGGTCAGAGTCATGGCGTCTGGGGACGGGGGGCTCTGTCCCCCACTGAGTCGGCTGAGGGAAGAGTCCGCGGGGGACTCCATACAGAACTTTTCAATAAAGGAGGCCAATGTGGGAATGACTACCTGCTGCCTTTGCCGGATATTTTTTTAATCCAACATTGTTACGGGTTCCATGTGGGAAAAGATGTGCAATCTGATGCCTCCCTCTCAAGTTAAAGGTCCATCTTGTGTTCAAGTGTCTCGACTTGGAACCCTCTTGTCATAAATCAACGGCTTTCAGTGACGTGTGCACTCTGGCTTCATATTAAAAAAATCATATTAAATCTTGTATAATAACCCCCTCGCCCGACGCCGCGCCGCTCAAATTAGTTTCGACTAAATGGGAAATGCCCGCTCCACTCCGATCCGTTCCGGTTCTACGGAAACACTGCCCTCCGTCTTCGCTGACGTCACCCGGGAGGAATACGTTGGCGGCCAATCCGGGCGCTGTTCCTTCGCCCCTCCGCTTGTGGCGCTCCTGTGTCTGCCGAGCGGAGAGGGGGAGCGAGAGCGAGCGCGAGAGCGAGAGAGACAGAGAGAGCTTTCCGTCGGACAGCGCCGGCAGAGGGATACCCCCAGCACGCTCGCCAACACATCTCATCACTTCTCATCTCCGTCAACGTTCTTACATTGTGACATTATGGCCCCGTCCGCTCTGCCCACCCGGCGTGTTTCTCTGTGGAGCGTTGAAGGCTCCTAACCCCCCACCACCACACACGGCGGCTGATCAAGTCCCACAAAATGGAAAGACACGTGCATTTATTTTGTTGCGTTACTGCCAGCTCTGCTTAGAGAACCGGACCATGAAATGATGACCAGGCTTACCAAATGTCATAGGCATATGAAGGCAAATCATTACATAATGTGTCTACACTCTCTATCTCATTATATTAATATACTGTATACGACAAACTAAGCTGGGACTTGTATGTCTTTTTGTTGATGCAAAATCCCAATTTCACCATGTGGAAAATGCAGGGTCCTCTAAGCCGGTGATCCTTTTTATTATATCAGCGACCCTCAATTTAATATGCATTAGGCCAGGGGCCCTGTTTGATTCGATAAGATTTTGTCTCTGGAGCCCTAATTTGAGAAGACGGTTATTGTTAGCGACGACCAAACGTCCGTACCCCTCTGTACTACAGCTCGGGAGATACGAGTGGAACCAGAATACAAACTGTCATTACGGTACATTCTCTAATGGTGCTCACGTCTGGTAAATGAAACAACAGGGCATCGGTGTTACCGGCGTAATGGAAATAAAACCCATTTCGTTCATTTCCGCGTAAAACTATCATTTGCAAATTACTGAGGGTGTTATTAGTCGAGCGCCGCAAAGAACGAAAGCCAGGGCGGCTTCGTGTGCGCGCGCGGCAGAGTCGCGCGGTCCGTCACGTTTCGCTCATCACGGCCGGGGAGGAGAGAAAGGAGGCTGTAGAAGACCTCCGATCGGGACCCGTCTCCCTCTCCATGCGCATTCCTCCGTCCGTAATTAGCAGCCCGTGCGTAACGGGGACACTTGGCGCGCCGCAGTCGAGAAGCTCCAACCGCTGCGGTTGAGAACGGCGGCGGTCGTACCAGGCCCCGGCCACACGCACCACGGACCCGTCAGAACGACCACAGGACGCAGCCTGGAGGGCATCCAGGGCTAAAAATAGATTTAGCACCGCTTTCGACAACCGGCAGCCAAGACGAAGGAACGTGGAGAAAGTGATCTGATACAAGTCACCTTCGCTATTACCACTTAACTATTCCAGTATCAATTCTAAGATTATAAATGACGATTATTCACAATGACAGTACGTTTGTATTTGAGACATCCAGGGTGTCTGTGGCTGTGAGGTAGTTCCATTTCATGCTTTTTTCAGGCAAGATTTCGGGTCAAATCATCTCTTCTTCAGTGACGTATTACAGGCAAGTACTATATTACTGGGTTGTTCAGAGAGTTAAGTGTTAGTGTGTTAGAAACAGGGCGGGTTATGAACTAGATGGTTCTATGAGCTGTGTATTAGAACAGATTCCTTCGGGTCAGATCAGCAAGGTAAGGGATTAGAAATTGTAATAAATCGACATAATTAGTATTTTTTTTTTCGACAGAACTTCAGGCAGTAAATTAGTAAATAAAAGAAAGTAAATTAAATCGAATGAAAAAAAATGGACAGAATGACCTGAACTCATGGATTCAAATGTAAGACTGTTTAAGGGAGTTTATATGTAATATTTGAAAATTTGCAAACTTCGGAACATTTAAGTGTTTTACACTGTTAGGACCTCACACACACACACACACACACACACACACACACACACACACACACACACACACACAAACACACACATCCATCCAGCATCTTCACTAGATATTAACATACTAGTCATTACTCTCTACTATCAGGCTGCACGCTGGTCCAAATCTAAAATCAAACGCTCTTGCTGACTAATAAGTCCATCCATCATTAAATAAATCAATGCTTCATCATTTCCAATATGCATTGCATCCTTTCACAAATGCCCCAGTGCCTTGCAGACTATTACTGTGAATGACAACAACCTTGCCCTTTACCTTCACCATATATTGTAATTCATGCACCGTGACAGTGACAGCTGTTGAAACGCCATTAGCAATTCCACAGGATCAACTTGTGAAAACTTGGGAAATGAAATAGGCAGATGTCACAACGGGCTGGGGTCAGGTGTCATTAGGAGAATTAAGTTCGGAACCATTACCCGACACTTCGCATATCAAAGAGCACATGCAAAAATATCAATACATAAAGTATTAAAAAAAGCAAAACGAAGTATAAAATCTGGGACAAATGAGGTCCAGTCGTCAGGTATTTCTCACACAGTCAAACTATGAAAAAGAAATATTTTGTACCTTTACTTGGTCAAATAATAACATGTTTAATATACCAGAGTATTTAAAGGTACAGTGTGTAGAATTTGGCGGCATCTAGTGGTGAGGTTGCTGATCGCAATCAACTGAATACCCCTCCACCTGACGGTGCAACATGGCAGCCCCCGTGGATGAGACAGTGGCCACGAAACTTGCAAAAGGTCCTCTTTCGTGCCAGTCTTTGGTTTGTCCATTCTGGGCTACTATAGAAACATGGCGGTGGTGGCCTCCGTGAAAGCGTTCCTGCTCCCTATGTAGATAAAAATGGCTCATTCTAAGGTAATGCCAACACAATGATTCGTATTTTTATGGGATTATACACTAATTAAAACATACTTGTGAATATTGTATTCTTTTTTTTTTTATCATTTATTTTTTATTACCTGTGCTGTCAACATGCTGGGCATACAACACGGCGTATTTGGATGCTATTGCATCTAGGACAGAGTTAGTCTGCAAGTGGAGTTCAACTTCTCAACCTGGAATGCAACTCTTTATTTATTTTATTTATATTTATTTATTCTTGAATTGTCAAGGACCGCTGCAATAACTCTGTCCTGTGGATGACGAGCACAGTTTTTGGTTGCACAGAACCGCCACCAATCCCCCTCTTTGGTGAACTATTTTACCATGTTTGGGTCTATGAACAACTAATCACTACTCCAATAGGGGGAGATTCACCACGGGTGAGACAAATAAACATAGAACCAAACAACAACATGTACATGGAAAAACAGAAACTTAAAAACAAACAACAACATGAACATGGAAAAACAAACATAGAAACGAACAACAACATGAACATGGAAAAACATAAACATCGGACGACAACATGTATCTAAAAAACAGAGTTAATTAAGTCCAGGAAAACTGGAGCAGCAATTGGTCACGTGGCCTCTTCCTGTCATAGTTATGGCCGTAAATGAGAAAGGAGAGGGATGCAACCAGGGGGGTGCTGGGGTGCGTTCAAAGCAGGTGCCGGTGCCGTGCGCGTGTGCCTGTGATGAGATTGCCTGTCTGTATATGTGTGTGTGTGTGTGTGTGTGTGAGAAGTGTCCACTGGTGAGTGTACATGACTTATCCCAATTGGTACTGGTGTAAAAGGTCGGTATTATGTTGTGGCGCAGCCACGCAGTGGAAAGGGCCCCAAACCCACCCGAATCCTGCAGCCGCGTAGACACCCCACAGCTGCAGGACAGCCCTGAGCACCCACCCTGCAGCCACAGAGAAGCCGGAAGCCCGCAGAGAAACCCCCACGCCTGGCCCTGAGCAGCATAACCCAGCCCCAGGGAGCGCGACGAGACCCTGCCCAATACAACCCACCGCAATGTGCAGGCACAAGATGCAGCCGCAGAACCCAGGCCGTGGGCGCCAGCCACGGACCGACAGACCAACACCCCGCCCGAACCACCCGCCCCACAGGCGGGCTGGCGGGACACCCATGCCCACCGGCGCCCCGCGCAAGAGCGAGGCCCGCCCCACGGCAGCCGACCACCCAGCCACAAGCCCCAAGCGTCCAAGTATCCAAGTAGCCGATTGTGCTCAGCGCAGTGTGCTGAGCGAAGACCGACAGCCGCCCCTACACCAGCCCACCAGCGCCCCGCCACCTCGGAGAATCCCAGTGCTCCATGTGTGCTGTTGGCAATATGGTTTGCGAGTCCTCCAAGCAAGTCAAACCTGAATAACTCGCACGCCTCCTGCCCCGCAGACCCTGGTTACCAGAATTTGTGTGCGACTGTATGTGTTCTAAGCTAACATGAGTGGAATTAAAAATTTTCGGACGGACGAGAAGCATGTCGGCGCAGGAGCTTGACCGGCAAGATCACATCGCCATCCCGCCACATCCCCACCCACATAGCTCGCACCCCACCTGTCCAAACCCTAGACCTATTGTGTGGTGTATGTACTGAGTATGAATTTGGGCACTGGGAGAGATAGGCGAAGCACAACAAGCACAACGCAGGGGCGCAGCAGGCCGGGACCTGACCGCGCCACAGCACGCCCACCTCCCGTACCCGGAGGCACCCAACCCACAGCCATCAGCCACGGGCGCAGAGCGGACCGCCACCACGCCAGGCAGCTCGGTGCGCCCGTGGTCAGCTCCCGGCCAGCGTGCATATTATATTCCATTTCTGCCAAGTCCGTTCTGTAAATTCTACACACTGCATGCACCTTTAAGAAATGACAGTGAGTTTGACAGAAAGTGAAGGAATTGTGATTGGGTGAGACAGCTATGGGCAGGACTACAGGGAAAACTGCCTGTTATTATTGGAGGAGTTTGGATAAGTGCCTGGTGCTTTTTTTTTTTTTAGTTTATTGCTAATTTATCCAATTCAAAGGGCCATTCTACAATGATGTGCAGGCCGCATTTGGACCAATATGACAGGCCAGTTGAAAAGGCCTTTTATAGACTAATGTACCAACAGGCTTATGGCAGTTGACATAAGCATTAAGTTGGGCACCATTGGCCGGCACTTCACATGCGCAAACACAGGCAATGGGAAAGGCGGACCCCGCCACCAATATTATTAAGGGCATATAGAGGAGCACGTGTGCTTCACATGCGCAAACACAGGCGGCGTGCTTGCCACATTAGGACGACCAAAGCACAGTGGGGAGGAACATCATGTCATGCAACGTTATTATCATTACTGGATGCTATTATAGGGTATTTACCTGCAGCGGGAAGGAGGCGCTCTTGTTGCCCACGTAGCCCCGCACTACGTGGCTCTGGATGGACAGGACACGACACTCCATGGCGCCTCCAGAGCGAAGGACAGGGTCCGTGTTCCAGCGGTTAAAGCACAACCTCGACCACTTGGGAATAATAATAATAATAATCTATCTGTTCAAAACAAGAGTGATCGCTGGGTGCTGCTGGGCTGACCACCTGTCCCCGTCTCTGACACACGCAGCAGCAACGCGGGACTCACGAACGACTCGTTCGCAGCGAACGAATGGACCGAATGACTCAGAAGCCAGGAGACACTTTACACAGCAGCTCACATCCAAACAATAGGAAATAATAATAATAATAATAATAATTATAATACTGTTATAAGAATAAAAATAGAAAATTTGCCAATATACAATACACTTATCGCTATACAATAATCACATCGGTATAGTTGTGTATCTTAAATACCTGACGATTTTTGTTTTGTATTACATTTTTTGTGTTCATTTAAAATTTGTATCCTAGTTTTATTCCCCCCCCCCTTTCTCTGGAGTTTTAAGGGTTTTTTTTACGCTTATGCTGATGGTCTGTGCACCCGACCTCACCGGAAGAAACTCTTTGTCCGCGTTGTAACTCCACCTGGCGGATATCAACTCTCCTTCGTCGTTGACCGGAAGTCCTCCATCGCTCACCGCGGGTGCGGTACAGCGCCCGACGCCGCCGAGGAGTCGGGAAAATTGACCGACTCCATTTTTTTAACCGAGTGGCTCGTCGAGAACCGGGTCTTGTGAAAACAGTCAAACCTTTCACCGCTCGTGTGCGTGTGTGTGCGCGTGCGCGTGCACATGGCACGATCGAGTGGAATCACTTTACCTTTCGCTGCGCGTGTCGTTGCCGTTGCAGTGCGCATTGAATGGGCTGTGTGTCACGACCAGGCCGCCCCGTGCGCACACTTCCGCCCGCACGCACGACACGCGCTCTCTCCCTCGTTACACATTAAAGGACGGAGCACGCGCGCGCGTGCGCGCGCGCACAGCGGCTATTTCTGCACAGGCGATCGGCGCGGCCGCCTAAAGCGTAGCGATGCGATGACGTCACGCCGGTGAAAGCGCGTCATCGCCGCCACACAGCTGGAACTGAATGAGTGTGAGTCAATGGCACAAACCGGAAAGACTGGTCTATTCCGTCATGTTCCAATGCACCCCCCCCCATCGAGTTATAAAGGATCCTAAATTCCCAAGGCCCTATGTTCTCAGGGTCTTGTGTTCCCAAGGTCCTATGTTCCCAGGGTCTTATGTTCCCAGGATTTTGTGTTCCCAAGGTCCTATGTTCCCAATGTCCTATAGCATGCTCCCAGTGTCCTCTGTTCCCAAGGTCCTATGTTCCCAAGGTCCTGTGTTCCCAGGGTCCTATGTTCCCAAGGTCCTATGTTCCCAAGGTCCTGTGTTCCCAGAGTCCTATGTTCCCAAGGTCCTATGTTCCCAAGGTCCTATGTTCCCAAGGTCCTGTGTTCCCAGAGTCCTATGTTCCCAGGGTCCTATGTTCCCAAGGTCCCATGCTCCCAGTGTCCTATGTCCCCAGGGTCCTCTGTTCCCAGTGTCCTCTGTTCCCAAGGTCCTATGTTCCCAAGGTCCTGTGTTCCCAAGGTCCTGTGTTCCCAAGGTCCTGTGTTCCCAAGGTCCTATGTTCCCAAGGTCCTGTGTTCCCAAGGTCCTGTGTTCCCAAGGTCCTATGTTCCCAGGACCCTGGGGACATAGGACCCAGACACGCTCCCCTAACATTTTGTGAATGAAATAAAACTGAAGTGTAACATTCAGTCATTTTGCTGGAGCCGCCTGGAACATCGAGGCCCCACCGCCCTCAACGTGCAAAGTAAAAGCAAACGGCTGCGCTCTGCCTCCTTTCTGGCCAATTTGTAAAAAATCAAATCAAATCAAATAAAAATGTCTAGTGCCACTTAGTTGGAAGCGGATGTGTGTGTGTGTGTGTGTGTGTGTGCGTGTGTGTGTGTGTGTGTGTGTGTGTGTGTGCGGGCGTGTGACTCACACCGGGTCCACATGACAGTCGTGACTGAGGGGAGGTTGGACTTGGCAGAGGCCACTCAGCCTCTGTCTCAGGAGACAGCCAACACGAGGGAGGGAGGGAGGGAGGGAGGGAGGCAGAGGGAGGGAGGGAGGTAGGGAGGCAGGGAGGGAGGGAGGTAGGGAGGCAGGGAGGGAGGGAGGTAGGGAGGCAGGGAGGCAGGGAGGGAGGCAGAGGGAGGCAGGGAGGGAGGGAGGTAGGGAGGCAGGGAGGGAGGGAGGTAGGGAGGCAGGGAGGGAGGGAGGTAGGGAGGCAGGGAGGGAGGGAGGTAGGGAGGCAGGGAGGCAGGGAGGGAGGCAGAGGGAGGCAGGGAGGGAGGGAGGGAGGCAGGGAGGTAGGGAGGCAGGGAGGGAGGGAGGGAGGTAGGGAGGCAGAGGGAGGCAGGGAGGGAGGGAGGTAGGGAGGCAGAGGGAGGCAGGGAGGGAGGTGGAGGGAGGGAGGGAGGGAGGCAGGCAGGGAGGGAGGGAGGTAGGGAGGCAGAGGGAGGGAGGTAGGGAGGAAGGGAGGTGGAGGGAGGGAGGGAGGGAGGCAGGCAGGGAGGGAGGGAGGCAGGGAGGGAGGCAGGGAGGCAGGGAGGGCAGCAGAGGGAGGTAGGGAGGGAGGTGGAGGGAGGGAGGGAGGGAGGGAGGGAGGCAGGGAGGGAGGGAGGGAGGTAGGGAGGCAGAGGGAGGGAGGTAGGGAGGGAGGGAGGGAGGTAGGGAGGCAGAGGGAGGCAGGGAGGGAGGAAGGGAGGTGGAGGGAGGGAGGGAGGGAGGCAGGCAGGGAGGGAGGGAGGTAGGGAGGCAGAGGGAGGCAGGGAGGGAGGGAGGGAGGTGGAGGGAGGGAGGGAGGCAGGCAGGGAGGGAGGAAGGGAGGTGGAGGGAGGGAGGGAGGGAGGCAGGCAGGGAGGGAGGGAGGGAGGGAGGTAGAGAGGGAGGGAGGGAGGGAGGGAGGGAGGGAGGGAGGGAGGGAGGTAGAGAGGGAGGGAGGGAGGGAGGGAGGTAGGGAGGGAGGGAGGGAGGCAGGGAGGGAGGCAGAGGGAGGCAGGGAGGGAGGGAAGGAGGTAGGGAGGGAGGGAGCGAGGCAGAGGGAGGCAGGGAGGGAGGGAGGGAGGTAGGGAGGGAGGGAGGCGGAGGGCGTTTCATACGGAAGCCGGAGAGGAAAACCGGGCGCGTCAAGGGGAAAAAAGGAGCCGATGCTGCAGTGAGAGCGCCCCCTGCTGTTCGCCCGTCCAGGCGGCGGGTGTTGCGCTCGCCGCTCCCCGTCCCCGCGTCTCCTGTGCGTTTGGGACGTCGTCAAGGAGGGAGGAGGGCAGCGAGGCGGCTGCGAGGAGGGGGGAGGGAGGAGGGAGGAGGCGGAGACAGAGAGAGAGAGAGAGAGAGAGAGAGAGGAGTGGGGGGTGGAGGAGGGATGGGGGTCCGTCCGCTCGGGGTTCTGGAGAACAGAGAAGCCCGAGAGGAGCGTCTGGAAACAAACCTTCAACATCAGCATCATTTCCAGACCCAGTGTGTTCCCCCCCATCCACATCTTCTAAATAATAATAATAATAATAATAATAATAATAATAATAACAAGTCTCATAATAATAATAATAATAACAATAATAATAATAATAATAATAATAATAACAAGTCTCATAATAATAATAATAACAATAATAATAATAATAATAATAACAAGTCTCATAATAATAATAATAATAATAACAATAATAATAATAATAACAAGTCTCATAATAATAATAATAATAATAACAATAATAATAATAATAATAATAATAATAATAACAAGTCTCATAATAATAATAATAACAATAATAATAATAATAATAATAACAAGTCTCATAATAATAATAACAATAACAATAATAATAACAACAATAATAATGATAATAATAATAATAATAATAATAATAACAAGTCTCATAATAATAATAATAATAATAATAATAATAATAACAATAACAATAATACGTCTCATAATAATAATAATAATAATAATAACAATAATAATAATAATAATAAGTCTCATAATAATAATAATAATAATAACAAGTCTCATAATAATAATAATAATAACAATAACAATAATAAGTCTAATAACAACAATAATAATAATAATAATAATAATAACAATAATAATAATAATAATAATAATAATAATAAGTCTAATAATAATAATAATAATAATAATAAATAACAACAACAATAATAATAACAATAATAATAAAAAAAAATAATAATAAATAAAGCTGCAAGCAGCGATGACCAGGTCCTTGAAGTGCAAGTGTCGTTGGGATCCGAAACATCGGCTAGGAGGCGGCCGCGAAAGCACGGGGCATGAAAATGACCAGGTCTCTTGAAGACACTGTCCAAATTTGAAGTGGTTCGGATAAATCGCCCTGGAGGAGTCTGCGAAGGTACATGAAAATGGCATCTTTAATCCAATATGGCCGACTTCCTGTTGGGTTTCGGTCATGGCGGCAATAAATATATTTTTTTAACTCCAGCGATGTTTTATGTATTTATATGTGTGTGTGTGTGTGTGTGTGTGTGTGTGTGCCTGTGTGTGTGTATAGGTAAATAAATATATACATATTTAATAGATAATATAATATCTATTAGTAATATAATAGCTTAACCATTTCCAGAAGTTGTGGATGGGATAGCTTAATGCAAATGCATTTGACCACGAAATTTGATTGCGCCGCCGCGCCCACCCCACCGAAACAGAATCTTTGAAAACGTTTAATCGTGGAAGGTGTCTTGTAGACACTCGCCAAGTTAGAAGTCGATCCGATAAATCGCTGAGGAGGTCCCGAAACTACAAAGCACAAAAACTGCGTCAAATATCGCGAAAACACAGCTTTTGGCCGAACATGACATTCAACGCATAGCCTCGCCCACATCGTGTGATGAGAACAGAATCTCTGAATAACTTTCAATCGTGAAAGTTCTTGTAGACACTCGCCAAGTTAGAAGTCGGGGCGATAAATGGCCCGGGAGGAGTTTTCGAAAGTACAAAGCATAGAATGACAAAAAAGTGACTAAAATTACACATTTAATCCAATATGGCCGACTTCCTGTTGGGTTTCGGTCATGGCGGCAATATTATTTTTTTTTATAATTGATAATTATTTTTAGGTCTAGTGATGTTACATAAATGTACCGAATTTACAGAGGTTTGATTTTTTCATAAATTTTAGAGGCGTGGTCGGCCATTTTGCTACGCCCATGCACAGGACCCATGTAATATGGATGGGGGGACCGGGACTTACAAAAAAGTTTTGTGATTTTTTTCGAGTTTCTTAAGGCCCCCAAAAAGCTGACGCAACAAGAAGAACAATAAGACAAAGAACAACAACAAGAAGAAGAATAAACAGAGCAATAACAATAGAATCCTCATCCTATATTCAATAGTAATAATAATAATAACAATAGTAATAATAATAAGTAAAATAGATACAATTATATAAATGATTGTGTGTGTCAGATTCAACACTTTCTTATAAACACGGAGCAGACCGCATTGAATAGTCTTGTGGGCCGGACGTGGCCCCCGGCCCTGTGTTTTGACACCTTATCAGACACGTCTGTCTTTGGGGGTCAGGCGGCACTCGAGACAGACGTGTCGGTGGTTCTCACCTGCTGTGTCCCGGGCTCCCGGTCCCAACGTGGGTCGCAGGTGATTCAGGTTCATCTGTTTATCCGTTCATGTTTTACCTGGTGTTATTATTTAATGATTTTCTGTAACGAGTTGTTATTTTTTAATTTTTTTTATTTTTTGGGTTTTTGTGCCCGAAGCATTTTTTTGTATTATTGCAATATTCATGATGTGAGACCAGTTATAACGGTCGAAATATTTCGATGATTTGGTTTGTGACTTTTCACAATTGCATGGAGCAGATCTGCACCCTCAACCAATCTGGTGGACACAAATATATATGAATATAGACAAATGCAAAAAAAAAAAAAAAAAAATCTCACATAAGTCATTCAAAAATAATGTTTTGATGAATGAACAACAGATTCTAGAGGTTCTGTTTAGACGGATGGAGCCTCAGATTCCACCTGGTACTGACCAATGCAGCTGCGCAGAAGCACCACCAGGGGGCGGTGTTGCAGCACGTACCAGCCATGCATCATAATGCGATAAAAATCGAATTCATCCATCCATCCATCCATCCATCCATCCATCCATCCATCCATTCATCCATCCACCCATCCATCCATCCACCCATCCATCCATTCATCCATCCATCCATCCATCCATTCATCCATCCATCCATTCATCCATCCATCCATCCATCCATTCATCCATCCATCCATTCATCCATCCATCTAGATAAAAAGGTCTTCACAACTGATAACGTCTACACACTGTCAGTTATTTGTTAACACGTAACATGTGAAAAGTATATGAAAAGATATTAAGAAGAAATGGTTTAGTTGGTACAAAAAAAAAAATCTTTTTATTTTGTTTTATCAAAAATAACAATAATTTAAAAAAAGGACTCCTCCTCCATGCGTAACGGAGACACTGGAGAGGGAGCTGTTCCTCGAGATGAAGACAATAAAAAAATAAAATAAAACCGCATCAGCTGCCACCACAAATATAATCAAATAGTGTGGGAAACACTGGAGTGGCACATGAAGTGAAGACACAGTATTTATTTATTATGACTTTGAACTTGTACACTGGGCAGGTTAATGTCTCTCCTACTTACCCTACAATAAATCCCCTTGTCCCCCAAGAGTGGACAAGCCTTAATGTCGAGCCCTGATACTGAGTTGTGCTGGTGGGTTATACTGGTGAGTTGTACTAGTGGGTTATACTGGTGGGTTGTACTAGTGGGTTACACTGGTGGGTTGTACTGATGGGTTATACTGGTGGGTTGTACTGGTGGGTTATACTGGTGGGTTGTACTGGTGGGTTATACTGGTGGGTTGTACTGATGGGTTATACTGGTGGTTTATACTGGGACACATTGTAGCTGGTGGGTTATACTGGTAGGTTATAGTGTGATGCCTTGTAGCTGGTTGGTTATACTGGGATGGCTTGTGACTGGGGGGTCATACTGGTAGGTTATGCTGGGATGTCTTGTAGCTGGTAGGTTATACTGGGACGGCTTGTGACTGGTGGGTTATACTGGTAGGTCATAGTGTGATGCCTTGTAACTGGTAGGTTATACTGGGATGGCTTGTGACTGGTGGGTTATACTGGGACGGCTTGTGACTGGTGGGTTATACTGGTAGGTTATGCTGGGATGTCTTGTGGCTGGTTAGTTATACTGGTAGGTTATACTGGTATGCCTTGTGCCTGGTGGGTTATGCTGGTAGGTTATACTGTGATGCCTTGTAGCTGGTAGGTTATACTGGGACGGCTTGTGACTGGTGGGTTATACTGGTAGGTTATGCTGGGATGTCTTGTGGCTGGTTAGTTATACTGGTAGGTTATACTGGTATGCCTTGTGCCTGGTGGGTTATGCTGGTAGGTTATACTGTGATGCCTTGTAGCTGGTAGGTTATACTGGGATGGCTTGTGACTGGTGGGTCATACTGGTAGGTTATGCTTGGATGTCTTGTGACTGGTTAGTTATACTGGTAGGTTATACTGGTATGCCTTGTGCCTGGTGGGTTATGCTGGTGGGTTATACTGTGATGCCTTGTAGCTGGTGGGTTATACTGGTAGGTTATACTGTGATGCCTTGTAGCTGGTAGGTTATACCGGGATGGCTTGTGACTGGTGGGTTGTACTGGTAGGTTATAGTGTGATGCCTTGTAGCTGGTAGGTTATACTGGGATGGCTTGTGACTGGTGGGTTAAACTGGTAGGTTATGCTGGGATGTCTTGTGGCTGGTAGGTTATACTGGTAGGTTATGCTGGGATGTCTTGTGGCTGGTTAGTTATACTGGTAGGTTATACTGGTATGCCTTGTGCCTGGTGGGTTATGCTAGTAGGTTATACTGGGATGCCTTGTGGCTGGTGGGTTATGCTGGTAGGTTATGCTGGGATGTCTTGTGGCTGGTTAGTTATACTGGTAGGTTATACTGGTATGCCTTGTGCCTGGTGGGTTATGCTGGTAGGTTATACTGGTATGCCTTGTGCCTGGTGGGTCATACTGGAGTGGCGGTTCTCTCAAACCATGACGGTAACGCCACGTGACACGGCGCCTCCCGGCGGGGTGGTGCTCTTCTCCTTGGAACGATGGAATCCCCCCCCCCCTCGTCGCGGGTGGAGAAGGAAAGAACAGCGTAGCCTGTTCGGAGCCGCCTGCAGGTCTGATTAAGAACATTCAATCTCTAATGGTTGATTTTTTTGGGGGACAAACTCCACTGGTATCTCAGAGTGTTTTTCCAAAAGAGGCAGGAGGAAGGGGCCTGATCCATCTGAACAGCAGGATTGCAACTGTTCAGCTGCAATTCATTCAGCGCTACCTCACCGGAACCAGTGACCAATTTTAAGTAGGATAGGTTTGCTAGGGCTGGGTTTTAATCTGTTTTTAATAGATTTTAGTTCCCTTAAAATGGTTTTACCTCGGTTTTTATCAGTCTTTTTAAAACACGGTCTCTGCCTCTTCCCTATTACTGGAGGAGCCTCTGATCCACGGAGCCAGGTTGGACGTGGAGGACAACCACACACCAGGACTCGCCCAGAGTCCGCTTTCCACCGGGAACATGACGCCACGTCACATAACGGATGCAGCAGGACCAGGACGCCACAGCGCCCAGACAACACACAAGACACATTCCAAACATGTGGATCAAGAGACTTTCGGAGGAGGAGCTGGCGATGCTGCGGGACTGCGGCAGCAGAGTAGCACGCCCTCACAAAAACGACCCTTTTACCAGAACTTGGTTTTAATCGTGTTTTAGATGGTTTCAAAGGGACAGTAGGCGGTTTTTAAAATGGCAATGTGCTGAGCCCTTTCTGTGACTCGACAGAAACAATCTTTCACTGTCACATTGAACGTCTGAGACTACAGCGTTTATTTGTCATTGTAGAAGAATTGTTTGCTGTTTTCGGTGAGGAATGGTCAAATGTTCCTTTTAGTTATTGTGCAGCTTGTGGCAACTGCTGTGTTTCTCGCGGGGGAGAGCGACGCTGTCAACCCACAGGAGGAGGAGGATGATGGTGGGGAGCAGCCGTCCGCTTTGCAGCTCCAGTGAGGGCCGGGTCTGGGTGGGCGACAGCTTCCACAAACCGAGGAACAGTGTTGATTACACAACAGGGGCGCGACTCCAATATAATGTGTCCTGTGGTGGAGGGAAATCGTTTTTTTTTCAGCCCCACCTTTAAATAAGACAACAAAGGTAATAATAATTGCAATTTGAGTGAATTCCTCGTAATCATGTGCGCAATGTTTTTTTTCTTTTTCTTTTATTTTCTTTATTATAATAATAATAATAATAATAATATTATTTTTATTGTTATTATTATTATTATTATGATGATTATTATTATTATCATGCGCGCAATGTTTGGGTTGGGAACAAGACCTGGTACCACTATGGCACCGGTTCCTAAACGATCGGTATCGACTGAATCGCAACGCAGATTTCGGTGCCATGCCATGCTATCGGTTTAGGTACCAGATGTGCTCGGCCTGGCAGATCGGCTCACACAGATCGTAACTCACTTTTCCCACAGTTTCGAACCTGACCACAGAAGTTACGTCGCGCAAGAACAGGTGTTCAGGGGTGTGCGGTTCCATTCTCCGTATTACAAGTAAGTGTGCCATCAAAATGATTTTGAGTCTGTTATTTTAAAGTAAAACAAGTTAAACAGTGTTGCTTTAAAGCCCCCGAAAATAATAAATCGCTGATCAAGAAGGCAAGTCTCCCTCTCCATGCGCAATGGAGACATTGGAGAGGGAGCTGTACCCCTGAGTAAAGCAAAAAATAAAAACCCATCAGCTACCACCACAAGTACAATCTAATTCTGTGGGAAACACTGCATCCATCCCTATTTCATCCATTCACTATCCCTCCATCCATCCACCCATCCTCCAATCCAGCAAAACAACTGGTTTGGTGGAACAAAGAAAGAGGGGCAAATTATAATTTTTCTATTTTTATTATAAAGAATAATTATTCAAGGACAAGTCAGACTCTTTGAAGATTTTTCTTTAAATAAATGTATCAAATAAAAGATGGAACTTTTTTTTTTTTTGCTTTTTACAATTCAAGTTGTACGGTGAGAAACCTTCATCGGTTTGAAAGTTTCGCAACTTTTATCCGTTAAAATCTGACCTCGCAGAATTTATTTCCAGAAGTTGTGACGTGTGTTTTGATTCGGTTTGAGTCGTATTTACATCAAATCACTTCATTTCTCCTCCATCTCACATGTATTAACACTAACGCCTTCCGTCCTCCTCCCCCTCCTGGGTGAAGGGGCGGCTCCTCAGCCTCTAGGGGCTGCCCTCTGCGGCGGCGTCCCCCCGGTGGAGTTCAGCAGCTCGCAGCCGGAGGTCAGGCAGACGCCCGGAACCCCCCGCAGCCCGGCGTGGCCCCGGAGCCCTGGACGCCCCACGTGGCCCCGATCGCCCTGGGCCCCCGGCTGCCCGTTGAACACCCTGCCGGGACGCCCACGCTGACCTGGAGAAGGAATGGTGGAGGATAGATAGATTCATAGATAGATAGATAGATGGATAGATAGATAGATAGATACTCTAATAGGCAATAATAATAAGGTGATGACAATAAAATAAAAGATAGGAAATTCTAGAAATTAAGAAATAATAATACAAACTAACAATAAACAATAAAAGCGATCGAGGGAGCGATAGAGGGAGTGCCCGTCGACAATTTCCCAGACTCTGCAAAATTGGCTAGAGCCTGGTCGGGCTGTGGCCCCCCGACGTCTTGGCATCCTACCAACACCCCAGTTTATAGGTATGTACACAAAAAAAAAATCTAGATTTAACAAAATTAAGCTCCATACTGGGTTTTGTTTCATTTCGTTCAAATAGGAAACGGGAAAACAAATACATCCAAATCTAAACGAATTAAAAACACACCCTGTCTCTTTCCGGCCGGGGCGTTAACATTTTTTGTTTCATACAATAAACTGGAAAACGGGAAATAAATCTAAAATCAAAACACACCCTGCCAAGGAACCGTTCACGGCGACGCTAGCTCCGCTCCGTTTTCCCTCGCGTGACGTCACGTTCCAGTTCGTGGGCAATGTCAGATTTTTAGGTGGGCGTGGCTAACTCTATTACAAAAATTAGTCCAGCTTAATAAAAGCTGATCCTTTACCTTTCTGTCCCTGGTCTCCTACGTATCCTGGCAGGCCGTGGCCCTTGGCTCCCTTATCGCCCCGCTCTCCTCTGTCGCCTGGAAGACAATTATTTAAATTAGGGAAAAAAAAAATCATCATCAAACAACGTCAATAAGAACAACAACAACAATCATTTCTCTGTGACCATTTCAGTCCTTTCCCCACCTGCTGCTCCTTGTTTTCCGAGATCTCCAACCTCTCCGTAGAATCCCGGCTGACCCAGCTCCCCGTCCACCCCATCCAGACCTGGATCCCCCTGAGATCAGACCAGACCAGACCAGACCAGACCAGATCAGATCAGATAAGATTAGATTATATTAAGATAAGATTATCTCTAAAATGTAAGATATAAGATACCACTTTATTAATCCCCTGGGTTGTACCTGGCTTTAAGAGCACAGAAAACAAATATAATTATTAAACATAAAGCATATTTTTATATCATATAAATATGATATAAAATGGATAAACAAAGCTAGATGATACAAATAAAATAAAATCAAATAAATGAAAAAATTAATAAAAAAAAATGAAATAAATAAATAAATAAAAAATAATTTTGATGAATTAATGAATTATGTACATTTTTCAAAACAAAAAAAATATATATATCAAATACACTCTCTTCCTATAATAAACTGTTTGGATTGTGGGGAGTGCAAAATGAGGCTCCCCGAATGTAACATGTATCCTGAGACTCACGGGGGGTCCTGAGGGTCCTTTGCTGCCCGGCGGTCCGGGGGCCCCCATGGGGACGTCCCCGTACAGAGGACACACGGCGGCACACGTCCTCTTCACTGAGTTGGCGAAGGTGGACATCTGCTCCAGGACCACGCGCTGGCACACCTCCAGGACACGCTGCGCCGGGAGCACCGGGCCCTGGGGAGCGCACACGCCAGACAAACTTAACACCAAATTTAAAGGAAAAATCAGTAGTAACTGGCCAAATGCAGCCTTTTTTTATTTATTGTCTAATTTAAGGCTTATTTTTCTTGTTTTTAGGTTTATTGTGTATTGCCAAACGTTTCCTGTTTCTTGTTTATTTGTATGTTTGTTGACCGCCCCAATATGGCGACCACGTTGGACGGTATTACCCACAAAAATACGCAGGGAATCACAAACCTGATTGTGATTTTGAAGTTCGAAAATCAAACGCTCATTTCTCGCGATTTTCGAATCAGAATTGTGACACCCCTATTGTTTATTAGCATTTATTAAGTTTAGCATTAATATTTGTATTGCTCATTGTTTATTTCAGGGGTGTCATGATTCTCCAGGTTCATTATTGGATTTGACAATCGATTTTAAGGTCAAGATTCAAGATTCAAGATTTTTTATTTGTCACATACATATACATACTTTCATACATAGTATGTATATGTATGTGACAAATAAAAAATCTTGGTCACGATTCAAATGTTCTTTTCAGCACTGATGACTTGATGCCGTTGTTAGACTATGGAGTCTTGGTTTGTAAAGAAAAAACACTTGTTTCTCAATAAGTTACTGTAATTTGAATATTAAAAATAATAAATAACAACAAAAATATGAACATATTTAACACCTAAACAGTTAAGAGCTTCATCAAAACGACACTTTTGAATAATAAACAATAAGTTACTTATTACGATACTTTTCAGTTACTTACCAAAATGAGAAAGAAAAAACGGATGCCATTTTTGCCAATTTACTCAGTTTCCTGTTGCTGCTCTGCTGCAGAGCAGAACTCAAATTGCTCCTAAAAAAATCTGACGCGGACTTGGCACACCGTTAACGGAAAATGTCTCTCTCTAATGTACGTTAACTGTGCAACTAACCGGATGTACTTATATTGACCTTTTTTGTTATTCTTTTGTCATATTAAAATTCTATTCGAATTTCGTTCCTGCAGCCCTAGTGCCAGGCGGACGGGTGCAGTGTGCGGGGGATGCGGGAGGGATGCGGCGCAGCGCAGCCGACCGCAGCTCTCCCAACTCCAAAAACGTTAACGAATGTCATGAAAGTCCCCCCAGCGCACACTGCATTTGTTTACCAGCAGATCTTGACCGCCCCAATATAGCAACCATGTCGGACAATATTACCAAGAAAAATAAGGCGGGAATCGCAAGCCTGATTGTATTTTCGAAGTTCAAAATCAAACGCTCATTTTGAACGATTTCGAATCGCAATCTTGACACCTCTATTGTTTATTATATTTTTATTTTCTGTTCAGCGCCAAATTGTTATTTTTTATTTTTTATTTTCATGTTAATTTTATTCTTTATTATACATTTTTAGGTTTAATGTTATTCCAAAATTGTTGTTGTTTATTTTAAGGATTGTTTTCTTCTTGTGGTGGTTTATTGTATATTGAATTTTTTTTTATTAATTTGGAGAAATAGGGAAGAATTGGCAATATGCATTAAGCCTAAAACATACAATAAATAAATAAGATAAACAAAATACAACGACAAAAATAAATAACAACAGGAACAAGTATCCTTAAATAAGCAATAAACAAGAAAATGTGTCAAACATATCATAAGCTCCTTTCACACATGAACTCAGGTCAATGTCCAGATAAACAAATCCGGACATTGTCCGGAGTTGCCTTTTCACACATGCAGCACACAACTAGAGATTGTCTGTGTCAGACACAACCTGAAAATACTCTAGAGCGTGAAGGAGGCAGGACGTGATGCAATGATGCAATGACGTTGAGGAGTTTTAGCACACCCAAGATGGCGGACGAGGCTACCGACTTTTCTCTTTTGGCGTTGATACTCCATGAATTTGGATGTATCCACAACATAAACAAGAGAGTGGAAAAGAAAGGAAAGAAAGGAAGACATGCCCACTCACTCGCTGTGAATGTTCTGGACAATTACCTGCTCTGTTCACACATACAATTGGACATTACGCAGACTTTGTACGAGGGTGCTGGCTGGGTAAGTCCGGGTAAAGTCTAGCCCAAATGATTCGGACATGTGTATTCACACATTCCGCTCCTCCAGGTAATGTCCCGATAATTTCAGGGTTGCACTGCATGTGTGAAAGCAGCTATAGAGTGTTTTCCAATTCTTACAGGTGGTCCTGGTGGTCCCTGGAACCCGTCCGGTCCTCCCTCACCCCGGACTCCCTTCACCCCCACGGGGCCTGAACGCCCGGTCTCCCCCGCGGGGCCCCGCTGCCCCCGGCCCCCCTGGGAGCCCTGGGGACCCCGGTCTCCAACCTGGACACAAGGAGACAGTAGGCAGTAGCTCAATGTCAATAATGCAAAGAATTGATGCATAACAGAGCTATTATCAAAACGACATATTAAAAATAAAATATATTTTTTAATTAAAATAAAAAAAAACATGGAACATTGAATTCAACAGAGAAAGTTCAACTTAAAAAATAGAATCTTTCACTTTCATCAAATATAAAGCTGCAACCACAGGGGAAATAAAGAGTCTACCTAAAAAAAGCATTTTTTAAATTTCTTATTTAACGGCTGTAGAATTGTTTGAATATATTATTATTACTCTACATGCTTTCTAATTGTACAATGGCTCATTTCATATGATATAAAAATAAGTGCTAACGTTGAAATACCATTGAAGTTTAACTATTAACACATCATTTTGCTGGGGACCCCCTGGAAGCTCTAGAAGGATCTGGGGGTCCCCAAACCCCACATTGGGAACCAGTGTTGACTGCGACAAAAAGGACGACGAAGGACATTGCTCCGTCCTACATTACAAAGTAAAGTTAAATGAATAGTAAATTAAAAGCCTGATTCAGTGTTGTAATAGAAAACCTTCAATATTTACGTTGTGTTTTACGTCATCTACTTTGTTCCTTTCGAGGCAAATAAACAAAAGGTTGATCTCACCTTCCCTTTAGGGCCTTTCTTCGCTTTTTGGCCCTTCATATAAAAAAGAAGAGAGTAGAACATACAATTAATTTCACAGTAACATTTCATTAAAAAACCCAAGCAAATGCAATGTAATAAAGTAAAAATAAATTAGAAGTTGCACCTTTTCTCCCTTAACTCCCTGGACTCCCTGGATCCCAGTGCTACCCTGTTCAAAAAAATAAAATAAAAACAAGTATCACAAATCAAACGTTTTAGGATATTTGATTATCTAAAATTATGTCAATGTCAAATTTATTTATTTTATAATACTTAATAAATCTCTCTTGGGGATGGTTCTGCTCTGCATTTGACACAGCAGGGGGCAGCGGCGGTGCAGCGCTCTGGGACCAACTCCAGCTCTTTTGCCAGTGCCTTGCTCAAGGGCACCGACAGGAGTATTGACCCTCAACATGTATATGTGATGGTGGGAGGAAACTGGAGCACCCAGATTAAACCCACACAAACACAGGTAAGGAAATCTTTATTGATTTTAGGAGAAGCCTATATGAAGTAAATTTTATTCTATCAACCTCAGAATGACATTAAAAAGCTCTTAGAAAACGTGGATGTACCCTGTATCAATAGAAACCATTTAAACTCATCTTTGTTAGGGGAGAATTAGACCAAAATTAGGATCTCTGACCCTTGGGCAGTATTTGCCAAAGAAGGCACAATTTGGTTAAAAATATTAGAAATATTATAACATATAATATTGTGAATTGTTATAAAATATGAGCTTTCACAATGTAGATCAATTACATTCATAATGTAGTAGGAAGCTTTACCTTGACTCCTGCTTTGCCTGCAAGGCCCACGTGGCCCTGTGGGAAGAGGAGGCCATGGTTCAAGAATTCACTTGGATTTCAAATAATCAAAATAACGTGTTTATAAAAAAATATATTATATATATATATATATATATATATATATATATATATATATATATATATATATATATATATATAAAAATAATAATAATAGTAGTAATAATAATAATAATAAAATATTAATATTGGAAGACTGACGATGGGTCCTGGGGGTCCGATGAATCCAGGCCTTCCAGGCTTCGCTGCAGAGCCCTTGTAGCCTGTCGGGCCCTTTGGGAATTAAACAAAAACAATCACTTTATTCGCTCAGACGGAAAAAATAATTTAACGCACATGAAAAGGTGTCAGAAAAGTAAAAAAAAAAAAAAGAATATGAAGTAGAAGTCATAGTGCCCTTTAGTCCACGTGGTGCAAGGACAGTTATTTAGTTGGAAATGGGACGAGGCCCAATGCCTGTGGGTAATCAATCAAAATAAGAAACAATTCAATAAGGAAATGCAATGCCTGAGGAAGCGACTTACGGTTTGTCCTTGAGGGCCCATTTCTCCGGTTGGCCCCATGGGGCCTTTCTCTCCCTGTTTGGGTGGAGGTCATAATAAATAAATCCACGTGACACAACAATAACACACTTCTACTTCGCTGTCGTATATTTATCACCGTGGTTCCGGTTCGGCCGGATCTGCCGTGGGGGCCCTGCGGTCCTTGGTACGCCTGGAGGGAACAGAGGGGAGCGCTGTCGAGTCAAACCCATCCTTCTTTTAAATTTCAATACGAGGCGACGGCCATCTTTAAATCTCAACGTGTTCTCCAGTACCTCTATTCCTGGGTCACCGTCTCTGCCCAAAATGCCAGGATCGCCAATGATTCCCTGGAGAAATGGCCATTATTATTATTGCAATTATTATTAAATATTATTAGTATTACTCCAGTAAATCAGACTCAATATTGAGTAGATTCAGGACGTTCAGGTCGTTCCGTGTCGAACAGCCTTTTCGTCTTTTCACCTTTTGTCCGATGGTTCCGCTGCGGCCCTTCGATCCTTGGATGCCCTGGATGTAGTTTTAAACACCAGTCAGTCTGTGCAGCACTCCACACTGTAGTATAACTTAGACTAATAAGACTGTAATACAATATTCTTATTCTTATTTACCAAGGACGTCAATATCCCACTACATTCAGTTTAGTATTTTCGGGGGGGCTTTTGTTTATATTTGACAATTACATTTCAATTTGTATTTTATCCTATTTTATTTTATTTCATTATTATTTTTTGGACAGTTAAGCTTTGTTTTGTATTGCTAACGGCCTGCAGTGTCACGCACCAAACCTCACCAGAACTAATTCCTAGAATATGTAAATGTACCCGGTGGAATAAACTGATTCTGAGCTGTGTTTACTAGTGCCCGGTCAAAATGTACTGGAAGACTTTCTAAGTGCCAATGGTTCAGTCCCTCGCTTGCCCCGTTCACAATGATGATCACAATAAAGTCCTACACCGGGGAAAGACACTCAGTCGCAGAGCCCTGAAGCCCCGCCCCCACAGCCCCGCCCCCCCTGACCCGCCCCTCCACTGGCTCCCTGTTTGGTGTTTATTGAAAGTTTATTAATATTGCACGTGTCCAAGTTCGTCCTTGGATCCTCAGCGTTACACCTGCCAGGTGTGACCCAAATCAGATGAACGGTTATCCGGATAATCAAAGGATATACAGACAGACAGACAGACAGACAGATTCCTGCCTTTATAGTCAGATAACCAGTCAATGCTTGCGTCCTCGCTGCCATGTAGCCGAGTTTTCCAGAGTTTTCCTTCATCTGCTGCACAGTGAATAATCTGTATACTGCATTTATTATCATTATCTTGTGTTTTTTTTTTAGACTGTTAAGCTTCTTTTTCTGTGCTACTGTTGTTCTGTTTGCCCTTCAGCTCCCACCACGACAAACTCCCTGCGCATGGAAATGTGCAACCGGAGGACATCGGCAATTTCCCGATGGTGATATAACCCGGTGGTGAACAGGGAACGTACCGGTTTCCCCTTCTGTCCGGCAACGCCTCTCTCTCCAGGATCTCCCACGATGCCCTGGGAAAACACGGCGCAGGAGATTTCCAAGAGCAAGTAATGGCGTAAAACTGCTGTCATCAAATCAATTTGATGTATGAATCACTGAAAATAGTATTTTAAAAACAATAACAATAACAGCAATAATAATAATATTATTCATAATAATAGTTATTATTATTCTCATTATTTAGTATAAATATTATTATTATTGTCGCTAATTATAATTATTATCATTAATAATAATAATAATAATTATGATTCATAATAATTATAGGGTTATTATGATTCAATAGTAAGAATACTATTTTTTATAAATGCCCCAAATTGCTTGTACAGAAGAGCAGGAATAAAATAAATTAAAATATATTTAAAACATATGAAGAAAGCAGATGAACAGATTGAAATAGGAAACAGACGACGGGAATAACATAAACAGTGGAGTGTTGATCCATCTCATCCATATTTTGTTATTCATTTGATGGAACCAACCTGTTCCCCTCTGACCCCGGCGTTCCCTTCCGGACCGGTGGAGCCCTGTTCTCCCTGGGGACGGAAAGACATTTCATCATTGGACTTTTTATCTCTCATTTCATTTGTACTGTACACCCACATTTCCCAACAGGGTTTAACAAAGAGCTATATTATGTTATCTTATAAATATGCAAATGTATGCAAATAATTGTCCGTAGAAAAACCTTTCAATCCTCAACACATTCCTCGTGTATGAAAATGGATTTAGGCCGAATCCTAAATTTGTCTATATGTGTATACACCGCACCCATATTTTCTTTATTATGAGTTGCGCCCCCCGGTACAGCTTCCTGGCTGAGCTGTTGCTGCTCTGAGACGTTTCCACTTCACAACAACAGAACTCACGGTGACCTGACCGGGGCGGGGCAGCGGGGCGGGGCAGTAGGGCGGGGCGGGGCAGAACATTGACAACGTGATCTGTTGGAAAGGTGGCGTCCTATGACTCTTTAGTTCTACCGCAGGTGTTTAAGGAGGCTGCAGGGCTTCACGCTGGGTTTGATGAGCCTGTTAGAAATGGGTGTGGCTCAAACGGCCAAACCCAGTATTTAGATGGCTTCATACTACAGGCTATGTTGCGTTTGTATACAGTTTATATTTAATACCTTGATTCCCTGGAAGCCAGGAATGCCTTCATGTCCTTTTTTTCCAGAATCTCCCTGCAAATCAAAAATACAAAAAATGTCAGCGGCACAGGACCTGCCCAACATCGTTATTTACAACATGTTTAACCAGAGCGTCTTAAAGGTTTAAGGTCACACTCACCACTTCCCCCTTCATCCCCGTCGCCCCCCTTTCTCCGGCAGATCCCCGAACGCCCTGTACGTCAAAGCAATAATCAATGAATAACCGATCAATAACATCATGGTCAAAGCAGAAATCGCACCACAGGAAGGAAACAAATCCCTCAATGACATCATTAAAAGATGAGCATTGAACTCCTCATTAATCACATGTTTTAAGAGTCTGAAGATGATGGAGGAGTTTACCTTGAAGCCCAGCGCCCCCTTCAGGCCTTTAAGACCCTTAAGACCTCGGACCCCCTGATGGTTAGATAGATAGATAGATAGATAGATAGATAGATAGATAGATAGATAGATAGATAGATAGACAGACAGATAGATAGATAGATAGATAGATAGATAGATAGATGGATAGACAGACAGACAGACAGACAGATAGACAGATAGACAGATAGATAGACAGATAGATAGATAGATAGATGGATAGATAGATACTTAAAAAGGAAATAATAACAAGGTGATGAGAATAAAATAAAAGATTGAAAATAATGGAAATTAAGAAATAATAATAATAATAATACAAACTAACAATAAAAAAAACAATACATCTGAAAAATAAATAAATAAATAAATAAATGGACAAATAAAAAAAGAAATAAATAAAGTAATATAAATGACGATGATAATAATAACAATAACAATAATAATAATAATAATAATAATAACAATAATAATATAATTTAAAGAAAATAAGGGAAATAGCTGTGTCTGGTGGGTTACCGCTTGTCCATGCACTCCTCTCATCCCCTTCTCTCCTTTCATTCCTTCCTCGCCCTGTGGAGATATTCATCATTTATATTCTACATCAGGACATTTTAGGAAGAGACAGAGGGAGAAAGAGAGAGAGGGGGGGGGTGAGGATCTGACCTTGGGGCCCGTCTCTCCGATGACACCATAGTCCCCTGTGTTTCCCATGATGCCCTGCAGGACCAAGAAGGTTTCAGCGGTTGCACATCGTGATGCATTAAACGAAAAGGGAATAAAAAACTATTTGCACACACTGATTATATATTTACCACTGAGAAACAGACTTGAATACATGACGTTACATTGATGTAATACCACCACGTGTCAATAATGGCATGTTTTTGTACTACTTTTCATGGCTAGTCTAAGAGTTAACAAATTTGTTAACAAATTCCAAAACCACATCAATGGAAAATAGACTCCTAACCTTGAGATGAGAAGGAATCTGCGTATATAAGGCCTTGCCTGGATATCTACACTAAAACCTTTCATTGAAATTAAACTAATAATAATAATAATAACAATAACAATAACAATAATAATAATAATAATAATAAGAATAACGGGGAGGACTGGCTCCAACATTTGCCTCCATCCTGTGGTATTTACCCAGTTCCCCAGACGTCCTGGTTCTCCTGCGTTTCCTGGAAGACCTCTGTGACCCTGAGGATGGAAACGTATGAATACCAGGCGTAGGATTGCAGACGGGCGATAAAAGAAATGAAAAGGTGGATAAACGCCGTTGTGTGTCCCACCTTTGGTCCCGGGCGGCCCTGGACCCCTGGCTGCCCGGGCAAACACTTGCAGGCCGGGCGTCCGGCGGTGATGCCCATCTCCGCGAAGCCGCCGCACTGTGGACAGGGAGAGGGGGAGGGAACTCTTGAAGACCCTGGAAACGCCTTGAAACGCCTCTCGGAAAAAAAAAAAAAAAAGCCTCGACGCCCCGGGGCACGCCAGCCGACTCACCACGCTGGAGAGCTCGCAGCAGCCCTCGGAGAACGGCTGCTCGGGGTCGCAGGACACCTCCATCTGCTGCAGGTCCACCTGGAACCAGGAAGGGGGTGAAAGGGGATGGAGGGAGAGCGGTGTTGCCAAAACTTTATTCTACCACGAAACACTTTTTACAATGTAAACTGTGTTTATCCTTATGGCCTACTGATAGCTGGTGAATGACTCGGTTGTGGTGAACAAATCTTTCGAATGAGTCGGATGAAAATAACCACTGGACTAAATTCAAGTCCAAGGCGAAAAAAAGAAAAGGGTGAAGGCGTTTGGCACAATTCACATCGAATGACATTGTGACACTACACGCACTCATTTAGACAGGATTAAATGATTCCTGCCATGATTCCATTCACAACACTGAGCTGAACCGACTCTTCCTCGCCCGCTCACCGTGCGCTGCGCCGACTGAACCCGACGACCCCGAGAGTCGGGGAAATCGAACGACTGTTTTTAACCGAGCGACGCGTCAAGAGCAGACTCGTCATAGACGGGCCACGCCGCTCATCGCGGTCATCGCGACCAACAGTTGTGACTTTCAGTGTGAAACTTGTTGGTGTTCTGCTGGAACTGATGAATGAGATGAATTAGTGCAGCCTCGCAATTTTGATCTTGCAACGCGAGAGCTAGTTTGCATTATTTCTATTGTTCATTGTTTATTTTTCGGGTTTATTTTTCGGGTTTATTGTGAGGTCGATTTTTATTGTTTATTGTAAATTGTGTTAAGCTACTTAAAAAAAAATGTCCAGTTAATTTATTTCATATTGCATATATATTACTTTATTATTATTATTGCCAATTTTCTTTATGGTTGCTGCTTTAAGACTGAAATGGGGAAGGATGAACAACAATAACATCTATCTATCTATGTATCTATGTGTCTGTCTGTCTGTCTGTCTATCTATCTGTTTGTCTGTCTGTCTGTCTATGTATCTATGTATCTATGTGTCTGTCTGTCTGTCTGTCTGTCTGTCTATCTATCCATCCATCCATCCATCTATCTAATTTTAAAACCCTACTATAGAGGACACTAATGGCTACTAACACCTACCGCCACAGAACGGTCCCCGGCGGCCCTCTTGACGATGGAGCTGTATCCCTGGCGGAGGACGGGTCTGGGTTCATCCAGGGTCTTCGCAGCGACCTGGCTGCAGTCCACCAGCAGCCGGGCGCGGCCACCGCGGATGCTCAGCGCCACCTTGTGCCAGTCGCCATCGAACAGCTTCTCCACGCCGCCGAACGTCCTCAGCATCCGCGTTCCCTGGGGGCCCGTGTACAGGAAGTCCAGGGAGCGAGAGTCGCCGTTGAAACGCAGGCCCACCTGGTCCCGCCCCGCCGGGTCGCTGACCTGCCACAGGTTCCAGGACCTTCTGGAGGCGTCCTGGGGAACCTTGAAGGTGGCGATGACGGAGTAGTCGGAGGGAAGGCCGTCTGGGAGGACATCACTGTGAGGGGAGGGAGGGGGGGTCACAGGATGAGACTTCCTCTAATGGAAATAATAATAATAATAACAATATTAATAATAATTAAATCATAATAATAAAATGACAATAATAAAAATATTATTGCCTATTACAGGCAGCAATGCACAGAGTCCATTACCGAAACCAATTACAAATTTTCCGAGTTTCCCTTGAACGTCAGCTGACTTAATGACGCAGTGACGTGAGTTTTCTGAGTCCTGGTGACACGCAGAACTACTAATACAAGCCGGTACACTTGTTGTGTGTTATGACTTTATCCTAAACATTTTAAATACTACCTGCGGTCCACAGAGTCCTGCCTCACGGTGTCCCTGTGGAAGGAAATCACTCCGTGTGGACGTTCCCAACAACACGGTTCCATTCAAACGGATACAACGCTGCATGTCCCTCACACGGAATATGTTTTGGACTGTTTTTGACTCCTGCAGTTTGTGTGTTACGAGCGGTTTGAACGCCGCGAAATAAGGAGGGACACGGCACCGGGTTCGATGGAACAGACTGGGTTATATATTTACAAAAAGGGCAAAAGGCATACGATTCGGAAAGGAAAATCCCCACCGACTTCAAGCAGGTAAGGCGATACAACACACAAGCCCACACACACACACACACACACACACACACACACACACACACACATATACGTACAAACTCGCAGTTTGTAACCACCATGGAGCGATGGAGTCTGCACCACATAGCTCACACGGCGAAAATTTGCATTCGTAGCCACAACCTGCACATAAACAGTGTAACAAATTGGATGCTGATGAGGATGATGTCACAAAGTGTACTCCACAAGCTCATCTCGCTCCACCACCCGACTGGAAGTTTTAGAACCTTATCGTGCGGGCGATGCACGAAGGTTCGGCGACATCCCGGTAAAAATTTCATCAGTTTTTCACAAATTCCTGCTCCGAATGTGGATGAGTATGGATCAAACTTGAAGCACGAGATGTCTGAGACGTCCCGGTTCTAAGGAGACCTCAACCGTGTACTGACTCCAGCGGTTGTTGTGTTCCAGACACTTTTAGCCTGGAAAATGTCAAGAAGAATAATAATAATTAAAATAAATATACCTGCAGGCAGTGATACACAGGGTCCAGGTTAGTCGTGTTAGATACAAATTAATCATCACTTTGTTTCGACACCAATAACAAATTCATCAGCATTACTACTAAAATTTGTTACGATTTTCAGAGCTATCCTGCGCGATAACAACCACTAGACACCAATGGAGTCTACACCGTGCACCTCGCCGGATGTGATTGCCCCCCCACGGACGTAAACTGCACATAACAAATTGGATGATGATGTCAAAAAGCGGCTCACTCCACAAACACGGTGTGACAATGTTTAGCAAATTCCAGTAAATTTCCAATGGTTTTTCACAAATTCCTGCTCCAAATGAAGATTGATGTGGATCAAACTTGAGCACAAGATGTCAGAAATGCCCCGGTTCCAACGAGACCTCAACCATGGCTGTGGGCGGAGAAAAATAATAATAAAGATCTGAACAAAATATTTTTCTTTTCCTTTTTTCCGCAGCAAGATAATCAGAGCTTAGTTTGAACGCCGCATCAGCTCACCCGCTATGCGGTCTACACGGCGCAACCCTGCTAATAATAACAATAATAAGTATAGGAGCAGGCAGCAATACAGGGGGTCCAGGTTAGTCATGTTAGGCACTTATGACAGTTTTCCAGGTTCTGTTGAAACGCAGCACGAGTTACAAAAAGCAGCCGTCGGCATGTGGCCGTAAACCTGGGTTTGTTTAAAAATATATATATAAAATTAACGAGCAAACCAGGGTTTGTCATTGCTTTGACCTACGATGATGCTTGTCTTAATACAGCCGTACTCTCGGAGGCTGATAAATGAGTCTGGTTGTGTGCGGTCCACGGAGCCTGCAGCGGATTGTGTAGATTGATATCTCTGGAATGTATGTAACTTCTGACAGTGATGTTGGATTTTTATTTTGTAGAACTTAGTCTGGTGCGTGTCAGTTTCGGAAGCATATATGTACAGTCTATTTATGATATTTAATACACTGCGCTTTTTTCGTATCCAATTGTCTTCGGGTAAAATAATACCTGTCACTTTGTAACTTTGTATGGTTAAGAGCTCAAATCTCATATTCCATTAGTTAAAGTTCAACCACGACCAGATCTGTACTTGACAGTATTTTTGGTAAGGTTTGAGTTACTGACTCACGTGATCTGTGTACTCAGTCAACTCACGCACGCGCGCAACGACTTCTCCGTTGTAGCGTACCTCTATGTGTGGCGCCATCTTGGTGAGGTGCCAATGGTTGATCACAAACTCCATCCATAATACTGAACCGATCAGGATGAAACTCGAAAGACGCCATGTTGGAACTGCCCTGAATACACATCTTATTCAGATTGTCTGTGGATTCGTTGAATCCATGACATCCATGAAAGTCTGACGTCAGTCCCATCTACACATGCTGCCATCTTGGTGCGGACCCGGTTGTTGACCAATCACATGACTGCAATGCTATCATGTGTACGGTGGCCCTGAGAGCTCAACGCACTGCATTTTAAGAAAACACACGCAAACAGACAAAACACAAGCAAATTACGAAAAACACAACCGCATTAACAGAAAACACAAATGGATTAACAGAAAACATAACTGCATTAACAGAAAACACAACCACATTAACAGAAAACACAACCGCATTAACAGAAAACACAACCGCAATAACAGAAAACAAAACTGCACTAACAGAAAATACAACTGCATTAACAGGAAACACAACCGCATTAACAGAAAACAAAACTGCATTAACAGAAAATACAACTGCATTAACAGGAAACACAACCGCATTAACAGGAAACACAACCGCATTAACAGAAAATACAACCGCATATTAACAGAAAACACAACTGTATGAACAGAAAACACTGACGCGTTAACATTAAACACAACTGCAAAACCACATAACAGTAATGAGCCACACGATTACGGAAGTGAGCGACACCGGATGCATTGTTTTATCTGCAATAAAATATATTAAACTAAATTATTTTGTCTCTGTGAATATATATAAGAATATATACAAGTAACAACCCGGAGCCGCAACTATCAGAGACCACTCGTGCCATGTGAGACCACCGTGTCCAAATCCTCCATCTGCTTCCGCCACGCAATTAATAAGCAGAAAAAACATCTTCTATATGAATACACAGTTTTTATTTAATCCATTTCAGTGGGATGTTCCAGAGAAAACAGCTTCTACCGGCGAACATGATTCTGAATCACGTTCGCGCGCAACTGACTGATGAACGGATCGTTTCAGGAAGTGATTCAGTTTAGTTCATTCACCCAAAGGATTTGAATGAATTTCACCACACTATCACGTTCGCCGGTAGATGCTGTCTTCTCTGGAACATCGCAAACGGCTTAAATAAAAACTGTGGATTGATATAAAAGTTGTTTTTCTATTTATTCATTGCATGGTGTAAGCAGATGGAGGATAATTACAGGGACAAAATACTTTAGTTAATATATTTTATTGCAGATAAATCAGTGCATCCAGTGTGGCTCACTTCTGTAATGGGGTTTTGTAGGTTGTGTTTTCTGTTAATGCAGTTGTGTTCCCTGTTAATGGGGTTGTGTTTTCTGTTAATGCGGTTGTGTTTATCTTAATTTGCTTGTGTAATTAATTCATTTCAATTTAACTTTGCGTTCAGGGCCACCGTACATGTGACTTGTACGAACCGTCATTTGCGCATGTGCGCGCGTTGTGCCAATGACAAAAAATACATTTTTTTTACGAAATTATTCCACAATGATGGACCGATCTGGATCAAACTTGGATGACGGCATGTCGGGACCGCCCCAAATACACGTTTTATTCATCTTGTCTGTGAGCACTTAGTATCCATGAGATCCACACACCACTGACGTCAGTTTTTCATCAACAAAAACAATTGGGGTCGAGCCCTGAGGATTAAATAAAAATAAAAAAGCAATAAAAACTGAAAATGTATTAAAAAATGTGTGTTTGTAAACACTAGCACCTGATGGACTGACTTGGATTTGAACTACAGGACATGCAGCGTGCATACTGTACCTTTGTGGCACCAATGCAAAATACCATCTAAAACGAATACATTAAAATTGACAAAATAAATATTTGTGTCTGTCATGAGGATCCAAATTCCCTGATTTGGAATTTATCACAATAATCCCCAAATCCCCAAGCAGGACGCCCTTTCAGACCCCGTATGTACCCCGACGTGCGGTGTTGATACACTTAATACATGGAAGCAATGTCCCAGATTGAACTGGTACAGTCTGCCCTGCTGAGCCACTAGGAGCCACCAGGGGGCGGTACGGTACCTGATGGTCCTCCTCAGGTGGATGGAGGGGTTGACCCGGAAGGCCACGGCCTCGGGATCCGAACCGTTCACCCTCCTGACACCCAGCGAGCCCGGGACCCGGAACTCCTGCAGGAGGTCGACACCTCGGAGAGAAACACAGAGGTTACCGCTGATTCACCGTGAATCAATCCCGGCTCCCGGGGAGCACCGGGAGTTTTCTCGGAGGCCTGGCCTGCTAAACGGAATTATTATTATTATTATTATTTTTCGTGATTCATTAAAATGAATGTAGCACAACAAATCACTCCGAACAACCTATCATGCCCTTGGTGTAGCGAGGAAGATTCCTACACAGTAGACCCAGGTTCGACTCCCCGTGTCAGCAACTCATACGTGTCCATTGACTTGTGTTTTTCAACATCTGTCAAACAAAGAAAAGCTGTTGTATATGTTCATTTGTTTTTCGTTTTTTTGCGTTGTCATTCTAGTCCGACACCCGGACACTTCATCCAACACCCCGTAGCCGCCACTGACGTACTGATGCCCACACCTCTGATTTTCTATTTTGTAAGTACATTAGTTATTTATTATTTAATAAATATTATATAGTAAAACGCTAGTCCTTGTGTCGTCGATATGTACTTTTGGTTTTATTTGAGGTTCATAACAGTACCTTGTACTACACAGTTGTCGGCCCATTACTTTGTGATTCACATGCACTAAAATTCACCAGATTGCAGGAAATCAAGTGTTTGTTAGTACAACGTTCCTGGTGGGGGGACCCCCAGACCCCTCATTTAAAAAGTTGGGGGTCCTTCCCGGTCCAGCCTGATGATTTGTCACAGTTTTTCAGTATTTTTGCCTCACTGAATTCCATTTGTGGGTTGTACATGAAATTTGTTGTTTTACCTTTTCTCGTGAATAATGGAGCCGCCCATGTCCCAGACTGCAACACTACATTTATACTAGCGCAGAGTTAAATAAAGAATTTACAAAATAAAAAAAATCCTGTATATCTAACTATAAAATAATAATAATAATAATAATAATAATAATAATAATAACATCTTAAAAAAACAATCTGGTATTGTATTGCACAGCACAAAATCAAATACAGAATTTAAAATGTAAAAATTGTCTGCATAAAATGTCTACATTAAAAGTATCAGACGTATAAAATTAATTGATCTGAGTGACTTTTCATCATGAATAAAGTGTGAATTAAAAAAAATCTTCATGATAAAAAAAAAAAGTACATCATCAAAAAAAAGTAATTAGAGGAAATACTCCGGCGGAAATACTCCATAAATGTTGCATCACCACGATCTACTGGAAAGCACTCGGTCTTCCCTGCGCTCGTGGACTTTGTGTCTCAAAAGGATCCACGCGAATAAGTGGAGGGTCACAAATATATTTACACATTACATATATTTATATATATTCACAGATTTACAGATAAAAATCTCTGCATTTATTCGTGCACTGTGTTTTACGGGTTACGTAACTTGACATTTGCTTGTGACATCGTAACCAATCAGTCCGACATCATCAATGTGAAAGCTGCAGTGTGTGGAGTTTAGGGACGTCTAGCATCTAGAGGTGAGGTTGCACATCGCACCCAACTGAACACTCCTCCCCAGGGCGGGGCAACATGGCGGCCTCCGCGGGAGAGACGGTGGTCGCCAACCGGCCCAAGAGGCCCTCTCTAGAGCCAGTGTTTGGTTTGTCCTCGGGGGCGTTAATATAAAAAATAAAGGGAAACAAATATAACTTTGCTTTCCATTTATTCTGTAAAACACTTAGAGTAAAGAGCCTTTGCCCATGGCTTTGAATGAAAACAACATTGGAGATGTCCAATGTTCAAAATCATAAAATACATGAAATATTCAATACTCCGTTGTTGAATTGAACTGCAAAATGAGGCACTTCTTCCTTTAAACATGGTAGTGATTGAAAATAGGATTAGAACCGCCCCCAGTAACTGAATGTAATTCCAAGTAATAAGTAACTAGTATCATGTTCAATTTGTCACGTTTATAACAAAGTAAATCGCATGGAAATCGGTTCAGAATTAAGCAAGTTGCGGTCGATTTCGGATAATCTCGGTCCCGTTACGCCACTAGTTTGTTCCTTCTGAGCTACTGTGGAAACATGGCGGTGCAACATGGCAGCGTCCGTGGAAGCGTACCCGCTCCCTACGTAGATAAAAACCTCTCTTTCCAAGGTAACCTCAACACAACCATTCTTCATTACATTTCACTGCATATATGTATGGAAGTATGTATATGTATGTGACAAATAAAAATCTTGAATCTTATTTTGATGGGATTATACACTCATTAAAACATACTTATACAAGTAATTTCCCCCTGGGATTATTAAAGTATTTATGATTCTGATTCTGATTATATTCCGTTTCTGCCAAGTATGTTCCGTAAATTCTACACACTGCACCTTTAAATCTGAACCAAGCTTTTAGTGCAGGTGAGGATTGAAGCTTACTTGGTAGTTTTTGGGAAGCAGCGGCTGCAGAGAGTCCCAGCAGCACCATGAGCAGCGGCAGCAGCATGTCTCCAAGAGCTGACATCTTCCAACACCACGACTCAGAGGAGCCTGCGGGGGAATAGTCCGGATTTCATATATAAATGTATATTTTACACTATTTAAATAAAGGCATCGAGGAACAAAATGAGCACTATACTCACAAGCACCTGGAAAGCTCATTGAAAATATTTAAATACTGCTATATTTAATCAGGGTTGTGCACCTACTTTACATCTAAGATATGAATAATAAGTGTTTAACATAAATAAGGAAAGGAACAGTGTTCATTGTTACATAGAAAAAAAGTTTTCCTAAAAAAACTCCAAGCATAAGATCTATTCATGATTTAAAACAACATACAATTAGTATTAGATTGAATATTATAATATATATATATATATATATATATATATATATATATATATATATATATATATATTATAATAACATTTTGGGAGCAAAGAACAACATCAAGAAAGAAAAAAAAAAGTGTATATATTAATATGAATTGAATTCTTGAACATTCAGTGATTTATAATACTTTTTATGTTAATATATTATTATTATTTATACTTATATAAAGTATTTATGAGGATCTTTTCACAGAAAAGGGAGATTTGAGGACATTGTAGAAACGTAACATGTTGAAACTATGGTTTGAATGCACATTTTACAAGCACCATATGTAATAAAATAATAAAGTTACACTTTATATATAAGAATATATAATACTCTATAATAATATAGTTTTATCTTACTCACATATTCCTTCCAGTGTCCAGGCTGCTCTGTCCGGCTCCTGGAGCTCCTAAAGTAGCGTCCTGGTCGGGACCTCCAGCCTCTGCTTCCCCCCTCAGCCCGGAGCTCCACTCCGCCTCTGGTCCCCGGGGGATCGGCCCTCAGCAAGGACACGCACCGTGCACGCCCACAGAGCCCCGTGCACGTCCACAGAGCCCCGTGCACGTCCACAGAGCCCCGTGCACGTCCACAGAGCCCCGTGCACGTCCTGAAACTGGACCGAGACCAATGCGTTGCTATTTAAAGGATATATCGATTTATTTTCTTTTTATTGGAAAATAACTTTCTAAATTCCATCATTTTTGGTATATTCTGTATATTTGGCCATTTTAATGTATTTTTTTGGGCTATTGTCTTTATATATTTGGCAATTTTTTATTTGGCTTTTTTATTTGGTTATTTTAGTATATTCGGCCATTTCACTATTCCACTCGTGGCTATTTCCATTCTGTTTAGCTTTTTTTTATGACAGTTGTCTGTCCTTACCATCACAAATTGCTTGCATATTAAAATGTGGCCTCCTCATTGTGAGAAGCTCTTAAAGGCTCATTGAGGTACTGAAGTAGAACAACATTTAAATTTGGGAAACACTCTTTTCTCCCACGTCCCTCGTCAGGATGGACTTGCGTGAAATGTCGGCCGTTCTAATGTGGGCGATGAGGACATAAAAACTTCACCAAGCCCTCCAAAAGTTTCCCCGAGGCGGGAGCTCCACCGTCTCCAGGTTCTCCAGGTTCTCCAGGCCCTGAAGGAAGGATGTAGAATGTCACATCCAGGCACCAGAAGCTCTGCAAACATTCCACTCACACAGCGAGAGGAAAAGCCCAAGTTTTGGGCAGAAAATTAAGGCCTGTCACTGCAATATAGGAGAAAGAAAAGGCTAAGGGACTTCAGGTCATGAAGGCAATGACGACGAGAAGAAAAAAAAAACCATAAAAAAAGCTAACGATCTAAATTTTGAGGTTTTTTTTTTGCATCTTAAGGTTGCAACGTCCCTAAATATATAAAGAGATACACGCAGGCAGACAAATCAACCAAAAAACAGAAGAACAGATACAGACGGATTGGTGTAGCTAGATAAACACGGACAGCCAGAAAGTTCTATATTATTGGTGTTATATGTATCTTTAGATTTTATATTTTTTAGCTTTTATCAACATGCAGCGTCAAATAACTGCGATCCAGAAGGAGGCTGAGGGCATGGAGTCCCAATGGACCCTGTTCAGAGCTGTGGCCTGAAGGCGGTGGATGCGCCCCCACCCCCAGCGCCTCCTGATGGTCACCCGTGTTGAGGCAGGCGCTCAAGCCATCAAAGGAGTCCCTCCGGGCGGAGTCGGAGGTTAGCGCCGTCAGGTGCTCTGCAGCGGGAGGAGTTCCGAGAGAAGGACTTTGGGGCCTCAGACAGGTTCTGGCAGTGGGGGCCAGCAAGGCCTTCTCTGCTGGACTGGAGATGGTCAGAATCAGAAAATTATATATTTTTTTATCATTCTAATTAAATTATAAAAATTACATTTTCTGATTCTCACATTCATGCAAAGTTAATTTCCCATCAGTCTATTTACGTTTCCTTGCTACTCTCTCCCTCAGTTGCCCTGCTTCCAATGAGCTCATGTCGATCAGCTCTTATCCAATCACAGCTCTTATGCAGTCACAGCTCTTATCCAATCACAGCTCTTATCCAATCACAGCTCTTATCCAATCACAGCTCTTATGCAGTCACAGCTCTTATCCAATCACAGCTCTTATCCAATCACAGCTCTTATGCAGTCACAGCTCTTATCCAGTCACAGCTCTTATCCAGTCACAACGCTTATCCAGTCACAGCTCTTATCCAATCACAACGCTTATCCAGTCACAGTTCTTATCCAATCACAGCTCTTATCCAATCACAGCTCTTCTCCAATCACAGCTCTTCTCCAATCACAGCTCTTATGCAGTCACAGCTCTTATGCAGTCACAGCTCTTATCCAGTCACAACGCTTATCCAGTCACAGCTCTTATCCAATCACAACGCTTATCCAGTCACAGTTCTTATCCAATCACAGCTCTTCTCCAATCACAGTTCTTATCCAATCACAGCTCTTCTCCAATCACAGTTCTTATCCAATCACAGCTCTTATCCAGTCACAGTTCTTATCCAATCACAGCTCTTATCCAGTCACAGTTCTTATCCAATCACAGCTCTTCTCCAATCACAGCTCTTATCCAATCACAGCTCTTCTCCAATCACAGCTCTTATCCAATCACAGCTCTTATCCAATCACAGCTCTTCTCCAGTCACAGCTCTTATCCAATCACAGCTCTTATCCAGTCACAGCTCTTATCCAGTCAGATTTCCCACCTGTGCGGTCGCCGGGTGAAAACATCTCCCCTGACCCTTCAGTATTTCTGGTGAATGCCCTCTGCTGTTGAAGCAAACGGGGACGGCGTTGTTGATCGTCGTGTTGTTCAGCCGATCACATTTGGAGTTGTCCACGCCGGGCGTGTCCTTTGGCGGCCGCCGCCCTCAGTCAGCGTCTTTAAGAGTATTTCATCTGGTTAGAAGGGACTGGATGGGCCGTCATCTGTTAAATATCACCTTCAAGAGTGAAACCACGTCATTTTGAGGCATAAATAACGTTTCGGTGGCAGGGTGGATGCTATCACTTTTTGGGGAATCACTTTTTGGCGGACGATCACTTTCCGGCACGACCCCGGGAATGCCTGATGTACATCACTCCTTACTTTGATTTTAAAGTAATAAATTACTTTACTGTATCACTTTCTGTGTAAGGTAATAAGTTACTTACTACACTACTTTTAAGTTACTCAGCTAAATAAGCGCAAGGTCTGACGAGGCATTAATAATAAATAGTCGACTGACTTGTCTGTTTTCCTCAAAATAAAATCGGAATTGTATTTAATTAGTTCTATCATTTATTTGAATCCGCTACTTACATTTCTGCATAATAAACGATGAGTTCAGAGATAAGTCATTATGTTCAGAGATCCTGATTTAAATGAATGTTTTGCCACTATTGGAAATTAAAAAAAATGTAAAATAAACTATTGATATTACATTATGTTTATCTTTCATGGACACATTGTGTTTTGTACTGAGTTGTGTATTACTTTATGTGCTGTTTTGTATTTTCAATACAATCTTTGCAATAAAATAAAATAAAATGGAAATAAAAAATGTACTAAACAATAAAACTTTAAAAAAGAGGCGCTACACGGCGCTTTAAACTGTTTAAATCTCAAACAGTTTCTCCGTTTGCTGATGAATGGAAAAGGCTCCAGAGAGCAACGCTGAGTCCAACTGACGGTGAATAATAACTGATGGACATTTATATAACGTTATATTTTTGTGGCACGTGCGGTAAAGTGCGTGACTTGACACGGTAACTGTAATGACATTACCCGCCTTGTCTTAGTAACTCTTTATTTTACTGCGTTACTGATAAAACAGTAATTTATGACTGCTACTATTACTCTCACTGTGAATATGGGGCGGTGACGTAGAATGACAATGGCCTACAGCCATAGTGTCAGGGTGCGGTTATTCCAAGGTGGTGTAATCGCAGGGGCATCGTTGTGAAGTCCTAGGTGTAAAACACACAGACCACCGCTGGATTGTGGTGGAGCACAGAGGAGGACTTTGGGCCTCGAAGGGGCTCCGGTGCACCACCGGGCGGCGGTGCCGTGGTGGACCGGAACCCGTCCCCTGGGTGGAGGTCACGGAGGAAACTACGCGGCGGCAGTAAGAGGCTGCCCTGGGGAAGCCTCTGCCAGGGTCCTGGAAAGCTGACCCGGACCACTGTGCAACCTCAGATACAGGAGGGACAACGTGGATTCCGTCCTGACAGTGGAACAACAGACCAACTCTTCACCCTCTTCACCCCGTGGGAATTTGTCGGACCGGTCTCCTGTACAGTACACGTGTTTTGTAGACTTACAAAAAGCTTATGACCGTGTGTCCTGACGGGTTCCCTGGGAGGCAACGTGGAAGGATGGGGTCAGGGGCCGCTGCTCCACACCCTTAGGTCCTCCTATGACCAGGGTGAGAGTTGTGTTCGCATCCTCAGTATTAAGTAAAATCCGTTCCCCGTGGGTGCTGGGCTCCGGTGCCTCGTCTCTTTATCCTGGTTGTGATTTTCATGGACGGGAGGTCAAGACGTGGCCGAGGGCATTCGCCTTAGAGGTAGGATGAGGAGCCTTAGAGGTAGGATGAGGAGCCTTAGAGGTAGGATGAGGAGCCTAAGAGGTAGGGTAAGGAGCCTTAGAGGTAGGGTAAGGAGCCTTAGAGGTAGGGTAAGGAGCCTTAGAGGTAGGGTAAGGAGCCTTAGAGGTAGGGTAAGGAGCCTTAGCAGTGATGTGAGGAGCCTAGGGTAAGGAGCCTTGGAGGTAGGGTAAGGAGCCTTGGAGGTAGGATGAGGAGCCTTAGCGGTGATGTGAGGAGGCTAGGGTAAGGAGCCTTAGAGGTAGGATGAGGAGCCTTAGAGGTAGGGTAAGGAGCCTTAGAGATAGGGTAAGACGCCTTAGCAGTGATGTGAGGAGCCTAGGGTAAGGAGCCTTGGAGGTAGGGTAAGGAGCCTTAGAGGTACGGTAAGGAGCCTTAGCGGTGATGTGAGGAGCCTAGGGTAAGGAGCCTTAGAGGTAAGATGAGGAGCCTTAGAGGTAGGACGAGGAGCCTTAGAGGTAGGGTAAGGAGCCTTAGAGGTAGGGTAAGACGCCTTAGCAGTGATGTGAGGAGCCTAGGGTAAGGAGCCTTGGAGGTAGGGTAAGGAGCCTTGGAGGTAGGATGAGGAGCCTTAGCGGTGATGTGAGGAGGCTAGGGTAAGGAGCCTTGGAGGTAGGGTAAGGAGCCTTAGAGGTACGGTAAGGAGCCTTAGCGGTGATGTGAGGAGCCTAGGGTAAGGAGCCTTAGAGGTAAGATGAGGAGCCTTAGAGGTAGGATGAGGAGCCTTAGAGGTAGGGTAAGGAGCCTTGGAGGTAGGATGAGGAGCCTTAGCGGTGATGTGAGGAGCCTAGGGTAAGGAGCTTTAGAGGTAAGATGAGGAGCCTTAGAGGTAGGGTAAGGAGCCTTAGAGGTAGGGTAAGACGCCTTAGCAGTGATGTGAGGAGCCTAGGGTAAGGAGCCTTGGAGGTAGGGTAAGGAGCCTTGGAGGTAGGATGAGGAGCCTTAGCGGTGATGTGAGGAGGCTAGGGTAAGGAGCCTTAGAGGTAGGATGAGGAGCCTTAGAGGTAGGGTAAGACGCCTTAGCGGGAATGTGAGGAGCCTAGGGTAAGGAGCCTTAGAGGTAGGGTAAGGAGCCTTAGAGGTAGGGTAAGGAGCCTTGGAGGTAGGAGAGGAGCCTTGGAGGTAGGATAAGGAGCCTTAGCGGTGATGTGAGGAGCCTAGGTTAAGGAGCCTTAGAGTTAGGATGAGGAGCCTTAGAGGTAGGGTAAGACGCCTTAGCAGTGATGTGAGGAGCCTAGGGTAAGGAGCCTTGGAAGTAGGATGAGGAGCCTTAGAGGTGATGTGAGGAGCCTAGGGTAAGGAGCTTTAGAGGTAAGATGAGGAGCCTTAGAGGTAGGGTAAAGAGCCTTAGAGGTAGGGTAAGACGCCTTAGCAGTGATGTGAGGAGCCTAGGGTAAGGAGCCTTGGAGGTAGGGTAAGGAGCCTTGGAGGTAGGATGAGGAGCCTTAGCGGTGATGTGAGGAGGCTAGGGTAAGGAGCCTTAGAGGTAGGATGAGGAGCCTTAGAGGTAGGGTAAGACGCCTTAGCGGGAATGTGAGGAGCCTAGGGTAAGGAGCCTTAGAGGTAGGGTAAGGAGCCTTAGAGGTAGGGTAAGGAGCCTTGGAGGTAGGAGAGGAGCCTTGGAGGTAGGATAAGGAGCCTTAGCGGTGATGTGAGGAGCCTAGGTTAAGGAGCCTTAGAGTTAGGATGAGGAGCCTTAGAGGTAGGGTAAGACGCCTTAGCAGTGATGTGAGGAGCCTAGGGTAAGGAGCCTTGGAAGTAGGATGAGGAGCCTTAGAGGTGATGTGAGGAGGCTAGGGTAAGGAGCCTTAGAGGTAGGATGAGGAGCCTTAGAGGTAGGGTAAGACGCCTTAGTGGGGATGTGAGGAGCCTAGGGTAAGGAGCCTTAGAGGTAGGGTAAGGAGCCTTGGAGGTAGGATGAGGAGCCTTAGTGGTGATGTGAGGAGCCTAGGGGAGTGGCCGGGGAGCCTTAGAGTACAACCGCGGCTCCCCCACATTGATGGGAGCCAGTTGAGGGGGATTAACGCCCCCTGGTGGTCCAACCCTACCAGGCGGGGCCACAACGAGGACACGACCCTGGGTTGACCCAGGAGCTGCTGCAAGGATCACGGGGGAGGGGGGCTGTCGCCTCTGCGCCCGGGATCCGGATACGTGGCGTGACGACGGAGGGGTGGGCGGATGGAATCAAAGCCCTTCAAGAGCCCAAAGAACCGTCCGAGGCGCATGAGGAACCATCCGCTGCGCAACATGGAAAGTCATCTTTTCTGTGTGCGAGCATGAACAGAAGCACAGAGAGAACCAGAGAGACGAGCAGCCTTCAGTTGTCATGGCAGCAGGTTTATTACAAATATGTTAGTCAATTCCAGCTCTACTGAAATCCACATCACACTGAATGGATGCACTGGAGGATGTCTACGGAGAGCGCCGCCTTCAGGGGACAACGTGCACGTTGCTGTGAGCCCACCGATCGGAACCAGACCTGGAAGCTTCATGATTAAGAGGTTTTCGGCAGAAAAATGCATTCCATAGTGATTTATTTAAATGTATTTCAATTCTTAATTCTGCAGTGCTTACTGTGGTATTGTTGAATATTATTACGGTATTGCCCTTTAAATGCATGGCGGCACTTTAAATAGATAGTTGCTGTGCCTCGCCACCTCTTCACCAGCACACATAAATAACGGTACATTCAACAACCCCGCCGTCGCCGCGGCGACCGCTCGGACAAACGCTGACGCCTTCCTTCAAACTTCGACTCCATTTGCATGAATAAAATGAAACGATAAAAACAAAATTTTGACATTATTCACAAAAATAAAATACATTAAGACACGTACACAAGGCCATGGACGTTCCATTCTCACACCAAACCTCCGCGCTGCCTTGCAACTAAAACAATATTTGTACATCTTTGCAGCGGTTTAAATAACACTCAAGACATTTTTAAGTCCTTTCAGTTTCTCCGCCACCGGGGGAGGGCGCTCGCCGGGTGCGCCCGGCTGCCCCCCTAGCGGTCGTTTCAAGGCGGCGGACTATCGCTTGGACCCCCTGGGGCCCGTCTTGCCGATGGGGGCCGATCTCCTCTGCGGCGTGGGGATCTTGGACGGCTTGCCCGGCGCCCCCCGCTGGCGGGGCGTGCCGCGGTCCGCCGCCGGCTCCGAGGCGTCCGAGCAAACCGACTGGATGTCGGAGATGTCGAAGTCGGAGGCGTCGCTGCCCCGCCGGCTGCTGGCCCCGCTGCCCGCCTTGCTGCCCGCCCGGCTCGGGCTCCTCCGGCACTCTGGTGGAAACAAAAACATTTAATAGACAATAAAAAAAAAAAAAACTCACAAAAAAGGTTAAAATTGTAAGATGAAAGAAGAAAATCTTTTTTGATTTTTTTTCCTATAATTGTATTACTAAATGGGAAGTCAAACTTTATTATCGATAGGTGAACAGTAAATCAAAACTTAAATAAAAATCACATATAAAATACAATTGATTATAAGATATAAGAACAATTATTTTACATAATAAAAATAATATTATTTAAATTATTAATAATAATGATAATAATAATAATAATAATAATAATAATAATTATTATTATTATTATTATTATTATTAATAATAATTTATAATAATTAAATTAATATATATAATATTAATATAAACTACTCATAAAAACAATTCAAAAACATCAGGGCATGCTTTCCGTCATTTAAACAGGAGCTTTAAAAGCAGGCGGTGAGTCGGGCAGCCCCCTCTAGCTCTGTCTTACCCCCTCGGGCCTGAGCACGAGCCCGGGCCACGGCGGCGCTGATCAGCGTTCCCTCCTCGCTCGACTGGAAGCCCTTCCCCGACAGGTAGCCTGGGAGCAGCAGCCTGCTGCCCGGCACCGGGGTGCCCTGCGAGGAGAAACATACAAGGTTTTGCCTTAATACTCAATTCAAATCGACAACGTCATCGAGAAGCTTCCTTGGGGGGATTAGTTGGCGCGCTTATAGCGTTCATTAATACAATCACATCATCTGCAACACACACGTTATATGAAGCACAATCACCAACATTAAGGCCAAGACAAACCATTCGTTAGTGAGGCCTGGTTGTAATACACCTGGCCGATCTGATCTGGATCGTTGAACGACGACAAACGACAAATCACAAACAAAAAAATGCAGATCGTGGATGAATATTTGCTCGGCTGAATAAATAGAATGAACCTCCCGACAAGGAGAGACGGAAGTTCCTTAAAAAAAAAAAATAAATGTGAATAAACAAACGTCAAAATTCCATCGCCAGGATGAGCGGCCGTTATATCCCCTTTATGCATTTAAAAATTAGGGATATCGCGTTTCTCCCGGCGCCAGATTTGAGAAGCAGCTCGAGGCGAGCTCGTAGGATTTGTTTGGGCTCGGAGAGTTTCCGCCTTGAAGCGGTTTCTCTTCATCGTCTCGATCATCGCTTGCTGTGACCGTCGCAGTGGGAGTGGTGTTAACGGGGCGACAGGGGGTTGAGGCGGCGCTGGTTAGTGCCTTGAAACAAGCCAAATTACGCTTGAAAAAATAAAAAATAAAAAAGGACGGACACGAAGTTGAAATCATTGCGCCCCCTGTAGGCCAGGTAGTGCAGGGAACTCTAGTTAGTTGAAATTTCAACCTTCCTTCTTTCTTTCCCTTTGTTTTGTACAATTTCACATCATTTAATCATCATTTCTAATTACCGCTTTGATTTGTGTTTTGTGGTAAGAAAACTTGAAGTTGATTTATTCTATTAGATTTGTTGTAAACGCCTGCTTTCCTCCACTTTCGAATGTATTGCTTGTTTGTTTCATTCATTCCATTATCACTTAAAACTTTATAAAAAATGACAATACCGGATCAAGCTCTTGACACTTGAAGAACCACGCGACAAAATCAGCTGAAACAAGCTCATCTATTTTGGGATAAAGTAGCGGCACTTTCCGAAACGACCCCGGCGCTCTGAAACTCCACACACCCAGTTGATAACAAAGCCAAAAAAAAAAAAAAAAGAGAGGTTTTTAGGAAAGTGGGAAACTGTGCTGCAGGTTTGAGAAGCGGCGGTTAGAGGTGACGGTTCCGGCGTTGGGAGCCTGTTCTGCTGACTGTACCTCTGAGGACGACGTCGGGCTCCCGAGGGAGTCTGACGACTTGAGGGCAGGGCAGGGTTTGCTGTTTGTGAGCCACGGTTTATCATAATTTCGGGTTATGTGTTGGGGAGTCTGGGGAACAACGGGGTGGAAATCAAACACATGGAGAAACAAGGATCGACATGGAGGAGCAACAATAAATGAAAAAAATAATAAAATACGACGTGGAGAAAGAGGAATAACTACATGATGCTACACTAGACAAACAGAAAATGCAAAATGATGATGGATGACGGGAAGTCCCGACAATGCAAAAATAAAATGAAAATAGTAATGTGACAGAAGGAGGTGTTGTAGCTGAAACAAAGTGACAGTGTCGTGGGTAAAAAGAAGATATCTACAAAAAATGAATAACTAAGCTACAAACTGAATGAGAATATGAAAAACTATCGTGAAACTATTATGCAAGGTCAGACATCAGAACAGAAAGTACAATGTGAACAGATATAATGAGTGAAAATGGAATATTTAGCCCCATATTAAGAGGTGGAAGATACTATATATATATATATATATATATATATATATATATATATATATATATATAATATAATATAAATACTTACATTTTTAAATAATGTCATAATTAAATAATTTTTAAATGTATGTTTAAATATATAATAATTATATATAGAATTTTACAAAACTCAAAACCAAGCAATATTATATAGTATATATGTACAATATATTTTTTAAATAATTGTATAATAATTACATATTTCTTAAATAAATAATTATATATTTTTTAAATATAGAATTTTTAAATACATAATGATTTCAAATATATAATAATTTTATATATAACTTTTTTGTTGCTATTTTGTTACTTTTCACCCCTGCCCGTAATTTTGGGAGTGTCAGAGGATAGTCCAGGGGGAGGGACAGGTTGTGATCCGGCAGCGTGAGCCTCACACCGTCCACCGGTCGGCGCTCTCACCTTGGGCATGCCGCTGGCCGGGGGGTTGGCGGGCATCGGGTTGGGGGCCACAGGGCAGCTGTGGCTGGAGGTGGAGCGGTTCGGGGAGGTGGCCCTGGACCCGGGTCGGGACCGGCGGCCCCGGTACCTGAAGCTGGCCATGATCTGGGTGGTTCCCTCAGGGAGGATGAACTTCTCCCTCAGCTCCATGTTGGTCCTGCCCTTCGCTGGACGGAGAGAGAGAGTAGGAGAAGATTAAAACCCAACACTGCAATGGAGGTGGGATGGAGAGGATGAGGAAGATGGAGAGGATGAAGTAGATGACGAAGATGGAGAGGATAAGGAGGATGAGGAAGACGGCGAGGATGAGGAAGGTTAGGAAGATGGGGAGGATGACGACGATGAGGAAGATGAAGTTGGAGAGTTTGAGGAAGATGGAGAGGATGAGGAAGATGAAGTCGATGAGGAAGTTGGAGAGTTTGAGGAAGATGAGGAAGATGGAGAGGATGATGACGACGAGGAAGATGAGAGAATGGAGAGGATGAGAAAGATGGAGAGGACGAGGAAGATAAAGAGGATGAGGAAGATGAGGAAAATGGAGAGATTGGAGAGGATTGAGAGGATGAGGAAGATGAAGAGAATGGCGAGGATGAAGGGTTTCAGATAATTTAACTGAATTAAGGTGATGTGCAGGAGTCCGTGCAGATAACACAATGGAACACATGCGGATTCACGTCTCAGAGCTGATGTGTATACACACAGATCAGCCACAACATTAAAACCACCACTAATAACCACTAATATTGTGTAGCTCCCCCTCTTGCCACCAAAACAGCTGTGACCCGTGGGGGCATGGACTCCACAAGACCTCTGCAGGTGTCCTGTGGTCTCTGGCACCAAGACGTTAGCAGCAGATCCTTTAAGTCCTGGAAGCTGCCCGATCCGTGGAGGCCCGACCTCACAACTCCCAGGACTTAAAGGATCTGCTGAGGTCCTGCAGAGGTCTTGTGGAGTCCATGCCTCCGCGGGTCAGAGCTGTTTTGGTGGCACAAGGGGGAGCTACACAATATTAGGCAGGTGGTTTTAATGTTGTGGCTGGTCCGTTTGTGTATGTATATATATATATATATATATACTGTACACACACACACACACACACACACACACACTATATATACTTTATCTCTCTACACAAATGCAAATCAAACAAATGCAAAACCAATTCAACTTCAAACCAGCATCACTAAGATCACAACTCAATCAAACAAACTAAATCCCAAAACTGTGCCCTCACTGACAGCTCTGAACTTCCTGTTTTCTACCTGAAATATTTTACATATTTTTTTCAATATATTTGATATATAATTTAGATGCTAAACCCACCAAAAACAACAAATGGAAGCATTTTTATCTTCCGCCCCTCGCCCATGCAGAGGCGTGTCATTTCACTCTCGGAACAACAGTGAGGGTGCGATTAGGGAACAGCGAGACCCCCCTGCTGGTGAGAATTAGGAACTGCAGGAGGTCTCACGCACCGGAGCAGAAACGGAATAGCGGGCGAGCTCGTGCATGGGGAGTCGTGCATGAAATGAAGGACAGGCGCGCACACACACACACACACACACACACACACACACACACACACACACGCACAAGCACACGCACACTCTCAGGAGCGCGTGCACACAGACATACCAGTGTCAGGTTCATGGAGCATGGTGAGTAAGTTTGAGATTTGCCAACCTAGAGGCGACTGAGTGATTGAGGAGTTTGACTCGGAGCGCAGCATTTTGCTGCCGTGGTGATGGACTGGAGGAAACCAGAGAAGCAGCAGAAGGTTTGGAAAGAAAACAGGACATTTGGAACAAAGGTAGAAGAGTTAAGCAGATTGTTAGGTCAGCGGAAGAGCAGAAAAGGTGCAGAGGACGACGAGCGCCTCAGAAGAGTTTCACGCTCGGACGGTGGAGTTCCTGTGGAGGTGAACCACCTGCGGTGCTGCAGGGGGCGGTGTAGAGGACACAGCTGATCTGGTTTTGTCGAATGCACAACTATCACAAACAGGCGTGTAAACTGGAGAGAATGCGTCGTCATCAGGGGACGGGATTTAAAAAAAAATCATTGGGGGAAAATAAAATAATAAATAGACTAGAGTTGCCCTCAGAGGAGAGGCTAAAAATAAATGAAAACTAACTTGTTCCGTCACTATATTATACTAATATAATACACCACTTATAAGGGATGCTCTAAACACATTTTAAAAAATGAATAAAAACACGAGGGTTATAAGATATGAGATTTGGGAGGCACACTGACAGCCCCCTAGCTGCAATGCACGGTACTGCAACGAGATTTTACTCGGGCTGTACCCGACTCAGAATGTTGTCACTTGAATCAGGTTGGGATGTGCCCGCGATCGGCGTGCCAGAACAGTGTGTTCTTATTTTAGATGTAGGTTATTTTATTTTACGTCTGCTTACGGAACGGGACATGGAACGAAACCCTGCGCAACGGGGACACTTTCTCCCCGATCACCCCCTCTCCATGCGTTACGCGCAGAAAATAATTTCACGAGTCTATGAGTCGCGCCCTGTTCCTCCGTGCCCCGCCCCCACACTGTTTTTAGTTGTTTTATTTGGGGAAACGGGGGCACGGCCATCTTCACACACATATAACATATATTTATGATTACCCTTATTGAACTCCTCCATGAAATGTTATCCCTGTGCATTTTTTAAGCGTCTGTCTGTTTTATCCTGTTATTGTAATGCACACTGACTGAAAAAAACCCAAAAACAAACGACTGCTCGACTTCGAGAATGTCAGTCGACGGGTTTCCAACTGATGATTCGTCTCATCGACTTTCAGGGGGTAACCCTAGACCTTACATTGCATTAAGTTGAAAATGTAACTTTTGTCAATCAAGTGTAACTTGTATCCATCAACTGTAACTTGTATCCATCAACTGTAACTTGTATCCATCAAGTGTAACTTGTATCCATCAAGTGTAACTTTTATCTATCAATCAAATGTACCTTTTATCCATCACCTGTAACTTTCATCCATCTCATGTAACTTCGTGGCCAAATGGTCTTCCTGTGAGTTCTGTCATTCAAATCACCTGCAACTCACCGAGTGTCTTCTCGGATTCCAAATTGTATTCTTGATTCTTTACATTATATTTATCATAAAATTCTTTATTTTATCCTATTCCAAGCCCAACTGGTCTGGAGCCTCCCGCCGAGCTTCCGACTGAACCTCTGACCAAACACGCAGCTTCATTTACAGACACGTTCGCTCCTTCTCTACGAGGTCTTCACTCTGCCTCGGGTGGCTTTTCTGTCGGTTACAAAACGTCAACACTCTGGTTGTCATTATTTTTTTTCTTTTCTGCAAAATAGTCCCTTTCTCATAGGGTCCCGACTGCTCTGCAAAGCTCAAGAACTTCAAGGAATTTTCGATTATAAACATAGTTGACAATAAAAAAACGTATATGCATTCCATGAGACAAAAACACAGTAATACGAAGAGAGATATTTATAAACAATATATCCAGGTATACATTTAAACTCACCTCGACAGGGGTCGTTCTTGACCAGGAACTCGTCCAGCGCCATCCATCCTCCTCCCACCCGGACCATCACGGTGCTGCGGAGGATCCGGACCAGACGCAGCTGCTGGGAGTCTCCAAACTGAGGGAACAGGACGAAGAAGACAGAGATGAAGAAGACAAAGATGAAGAAGAAAAAGATGAAGAAGACAGAGATGAAGAAGACAAAGATGACGAAGACAGAGATGACGAAGACAGAGATGAAGAAGACAGAGATGAAGAAGACAAAGATGAAGAAGAAAAAGATGAAGAAGACAAAGATGAAGAAGACAAAGATGAAGAAGATAGAGAAGAAGACTGAGATGAAGAAGATAGAGATGAACGATGACACCAGAGAAGAACCAGTGGAGAACTGGTGCAACACCATCACTGGATAGTTCACAGAAAAATAAAATAAAAATCTAACACAGTCTCGTGAAATCGCCGTCACATATTGATGCAGATGAATTGCAAATAAACGTGAAATAATGGAGGGAATTTTATATTTGAATATTTATTGTTGAAAGTGGTGGATTCCTCAGTTCCCAAAAGAGTAGAAGTAGAGTAGATTAGATGTAGTTAACAGTAGTGGTAGAGTAGTGGGAGGTAGAGGCAGATTAGAAGTAGAGTAGATTAGATGTAGTTTAGAGTAGTGGTAGAGTAGTGGGAGGTAGAGGTAGAGTGGAAGTAGAGGGGGGGTAAAGTAGAGGTAGTGTCGAGGGAGGTAGAGTAGGGATAAGTTAGTGGCAGAGTAGAGGTTGAGTAGAAGTAGAGTGGAGGTAAACTAGAGGTAGAGTAGATGTAGAGCAGAGGTAGAGTTGAGGAGGGTAGAGTAGGGGTAAATTAGTGGCAGAGCAGTTGCAGAGTAGATGTAGAGTAGAGGTAAACTAGAGGTAGAGAAGAGGTAGGGTAGAAATAGAGTAGTTCTACTCTACTATACCTCTACTCTACACTACTTCTACTATACATCTGCTCTACCTGTACTCTACCTCTACTATTCTTCTCCTTTACAATGAGAATAGTAGAGGTATAGTAGAGGTAGTGTAGAGTAGAAGAATACTAGAGGTAGAGTAGATGTAGAGTAGAGGTAGAGTAAAGTAAGGTAGATTTAAAGTAGAGTAGAGGTAGTGTAGAGTAGAAGAATACTAGAGGTAGAGTAGAGTCGATGTAGAGTAGAGTAGAAGAAGAGTATATGTATAGTAGAGTAGAAGAATAGTAGAGGTAGAGTATCATATAATCCCCATATCAAGGTAAAAATCGAATCGGTCAAAATGTCACCAAATAACGTTTGTTCTGAATCCGCCTCAATGCCGCTCGACGACCTCACGAGACTGAGATGAAGACAGTATTTACTGCCAAAGCAAAGAAAGAGAAAACAAAGAGAAGCAGAAGAACTTTGACTGGATTACGTCTCTCACACAAAGATAAAAGAAAGGAGACACGGCAGAGCGAGCGCTTTCCACCTCAAGATGCTTTTCTCTCCATGCAGCACAAACACCACCAGGTCCACACAGTCACCATAGCTCATTCACAAGCTGCACAAAGTGTTTCTTCCGAGTGTGTCGCCGCGTCACGTCGCTGTGATTTGACGAGTGCAGTTTCCATCCGGATTCATGCCGTCATGCACCCTCCCAATATACATTTCAGATACTTTTAGATAAATAGATACTAAGGCCGGGTGATGGATCGCGGTAATATCAATATACAGTCTAACATGTAATATAATGATGATATTTTCGATATGAGACTGGATATCAGCTGTAGATATTGAGGCGTTCGTCAAGAAAATATTGTGATATTTGGGATATTTAAGTCACCCCGATAGACCGCGTCACGAAAGCGAGTCTCAAAAAAATGCACCTTCCCGCCTCTCATGCCAACGGCGTTAGCGCAATGCACGGCCGCAGAGGGGCTCGGCTAGCCTAGCTCCCGTGAAATGAGGGAAATACGCCCTCCAGCATCTCATGCTCACGGTGTGAGCTCAACGCACGGTATTAATAGTACTACTACAATTACTGCTACTACTACTACTACTGTTTATTTGTACAGCACCTTCCATACACAGCATGCATTTTGGACACGCACAACCACCACAGCCGCATGCTTCCTGCAGAGCAGACCTCCACATCACGGGTCAAACAAGACAGTCCAGCACGCAGGTCCACCATCTACCACTATGAGTCGTGTATATATATATATATAAACTGAGAGGATGCAGCGATCTTAAAATCAAAAATGGAATGAGACGGTGGTCGATGTAGTTCCCCTTTCGCCCGCCAGGGTGCAGCACGCAGACGACGACGACACCACCACCACCACCACCACCACCACCACCACCACACAGAACTCCGTCATCCCACTAACAACCTTCCTGCATGGACCCCCGACATGATTCCCACGGCTACTGGTGAGTTGTTTTTAGTGATCGAGTACAGTTAAAGTGATGGAGACTGATAAACAATGATCATCAAAAGATAAATAATAATCATAATCAAAAAATAAAAAGGCACAAGAAGAAACATCTGAAGGATAGCCAGGGATTTACCAGAATACAGCTTTCCAAAACGGCAACGTGCAGGTGTGGGGAAACATTTTGATTTTCCCTGTTTGCTACTGTCTCATCGCCGCTCATTAAGGAGTCATGTAAGCAGTGAACCAGACCGAACTGTCGAAAGAATCATTTCAGTTCAGTGCAGTTCATTCAGTCATTCATTAATCGTGAGAATTCAATTGAAAAAAACATGGACAAAACAAGAACCGGTGCACGCCACTCGGTCCACAAGCCCTGACCCTTACTACCCTCAACCCACCAGCTCCAGGAAGCCCGTGGCGGACCACCCCACACATCGGAAAAAATATATACGACATGCCGCATAATTTTATCTCGAAAAAATAAAATAAAATCAAGCAATATATATATCTATATATATATGCTGCCCGGCTTAGGAAATTAAAACATTAATAGCGTCAGCTGAAGGAAAGGAAATAAAAAGAGAAATAAAAAGCCAGCCAGCAGTGAAGGGGTTAATCATTCTAATACCCGAAGCGTCAAGCACACGTAAAGCGTTCTGAAGCATTCGATTCATGAAACTCAAAAGCAGAAAAGAATTAACCACATGACATAATAATTACCTATTATATAACTGTGACATTGTGTAATTACCGCTGAAATGTGTGTGAATTTCTTTGGCTGTAATAATATTTTTTTACGCAATCTTATAATGTCAATAATAATGTAAAAGTAATTTATATACATTTTTAATTTAAGTCATTGTCTTTATTTAAATCAGTGACATTTTTCCCCTTTGTCTTCCGTTTAACATCCTGGTAAAAGTCATCATTTCTAATCATTTCTAGGATTTCCCACAGAAAAAATGTGTATCTGGCGCCGAGACGATCTACTCCTGAGTTTCATACGACGTCGAGAAATAAGCAGAGAATCTGTGCAGATGAGGGTCATTGAAAAACCAGTCGTGTCGGCACAGGAACAAACGGAGGAGGCGGCGTGGTTCACATGTACCTGGTTTCCGAGGTAGAACTGGTAAGGAGAATAAAAACATTCCAAGTTAGGGACGATACGTCCGTACGCTTTTCCCCCGTGACATGTTATTCAGGAAATATTACACCGGAGGCGTCGAGCGGCTTTACACCCAATCCCAACCCAACTTTTCTCAGACAAGTTTTCAACTCCCGCAACGAAGTTCGGATCCGACGCTGGGACGGGAAGTCGCCGTTTTTATTATCCGAAGTATATACAACATGGTGATAATATTGACGTTAACGTTGAAAATCACCACATTCACTATCAATAATCAATACTAAAAATAAATAAATAAATAAATAAAAGCACGCTTTGCAACGACGAGAGAAAAGGAAGTTTTCAAACTCTGGCTGAGAAGAGAAAATAGCCGGCTGAGAAAAGTACGACTTTTAGGTTTGTGACGAATCGACAAATCTTTCGTTTATTCTTCATTCCTTTGTTCATTGCCAATTCTTCCTTTTTATTTTTTTTATTTTTTTATTAATTCTATGACTTTATTTTAATCGCCTTTTATTTTCTATGTGAGCAGCTGTACCCGCCACAGTTTCCCTCCGGGGAAGAATAAAGTATCAATCAATCGATCCATCCTTCTGGACAGGACTAAGCTCTCTCATTCCCCCCCCCCCCCACACATTTTGTGCTTTTGCCAAATGCGCTGCACCACCGACGGCGGGTTTTCGTATTCGGTGTAAAGCCGCTACTTCACATTTTTTTCCAGGGGCGACTGAAACAGGATCAAACCTCCTCACCCGGTATTTATTGGCACCGATCTGCTCCACTTGGAACCGTTTGGGACATTTACACTTGGCCACCTGCCGCGTGACCTGCGAAGAGAGACAGCGGGGGGGGGGCGCTGGTGAGCCGCGGACGTTTCCAAATCGACGTTTGTGTCACTCAAAGCGCTTCTGGGGGGGGGGAGTTTGCGGCGTCACCTCGTCCTCTATTTTGTCGGCGTCCGTCAGGGGCTTGTAGGCGTCCTTGTTGGGGTGAAGCGCCGCCACGAACTCGTAGTAGTCGATGAAGCCGTCGCCGTCCCGGTCAAAGATGTCCGCCACGGCGCTCATCTCCAGGCGGCTGGTGGGGAACTCTGGGGAGTGGGAGCGACGACAACATCGGCTTTACGGTTTTCGCCAAAAATAAAAATGAAAAAATGGCAGCGGACCTGGCGTGCAGCGTTTAGAGATCGGGAAACTTGGTGGGGAAAAAACAAAAACCAACAAAACATTTTTGTTTCGAAGTAAATGATTGTCGTCGCCTTTCGGGGACCGGGACAACCCATGATAGCAATGTCCATTATATGTCCATATGTCCGCATTCTGTCAGTTTTTTTTCCTGCGTTTTTAGTTTTTTTTTTTATATTTTCCAATCGTTTTTCTTCTCTTCTTTCGTTTATGTCCATTTCAGGTAAACATGATTGTTTCAACTAATTGATCTTATCTTTTTCCGCATTTTAAACTCATGACTTTTCTCTATTACAATGTTTGACCTTGGTTTTCATGCCCACCCTGTTGAAATTTGTCTGAAATTATTTTCCATTGTCTTTATTTTATTTATTTTAAAAAAAGTGCTCCATACTGGAGATAAACTTTCACCTACTTACTTCAAATAACATCACCGCCTCCCCCCTCATTCCCCCGATGTGACAATCTGATTAAACAACTCAGACGGTTCCCCCTCTCGGAACATTAAAACAAATCGTCCAGTCCGGTTTATTTACTACATCACAGCGGCGTCGCCACGGTAACCGTCTCCCGGGAGCAGGAGCAGGAGGAGGAGGAGGAGGAGGAGGCACTCACTGGAGGAGAGGATGCCCTCGATGAACTCCTGCCGCGTCACCTTCCCGTCCTGGTCCTTGTCGATGCGCCTGAAGAAGTCCATGACGCGCGACTTCTTGTGGTTCATCCAGCGCATGTAGCGCTTCCTCCACACGTCAAAGTCGAAGTGAGCGAACTCCTTCAGCTGCGGATGGAAAAGGACGAGACGAATTAGCGGATTAAAAAAAAAAAATAATAATAAAAAATGCATCCAACAGCTAGGTGCTGCCCCCTCCTGGCCGTCAGATGAGCGGCGTTGCAGTTTCGCATCAATACAACAACGCAGTGTCCATTCAGTTTTTTACCAAACTTCCCTTTTCTATTTGAACTGGATAAAAGGACGCTAAAAACGAACTTTACAAACTACAAACTATACTTACATGTTTTTGTTTCTGCTTTTTATACGCAAAATCCTTTAATAAAACTGCAGATTTATTGATAGTGCATTTGACAATATGTAAGTAAATAAACATTGGATGTTGCCATATTAAAGCGTAATATATTCATAATAAAAAGCATGTGTGCGTAACATGCATTTTAAGTTTAAACTTCGGCGCCACTTAGACGTTACTTGGCGGTTGCTAAGCAACGGTGGTTTCCAGTCGTACTGTCGGATCCAAAACTTGTTGCAAGAGTTGAAAAATGCGATGAAGGCCGTCAATCCGTCAATTAGATGCACAAAGGGGCTTTCGACTTATCCCAAAGAGGCGGGCCTTATCACAGCGGGGTGGAGCTTATCCAAGATCGTCTACTGGAATCCAATTTTTCCATAGAAGTGGAAAAATTGTTTGTTGTTCTAGTCGTCGGATTCATTTAAAAGCCCAGGGACCCTGCGAGCAGCCTCACCTCCTCCAGGCGGTCCAGGGCGTCGTTGAGCTTCCTCCTCCGGTCCAGCGCCAGCAGCCACACCTGCTGCCACTTGCCCACCAGCAGGTGGACCTGGGTGTTGCTGGTCTCGATGGGCGGCTGCGAGGCCGGGGCGTACAGGGCCTGCGTGGGGGAACGCTTCCCTGCGACGGGGCAGCAAAACAGGAAAGCACCGTGAGGAGAGAGCGAGCAAGTCGTGCACCTCCTACAGCTCGGCTCCTTCATCCCAGGACGTGGAACAAAATAGGGGTCCGGAGGGAAGACTCCAGTATTCTTTTTTTTTTTTTTTTTACATAATTCTTATTTTCGGTGAAGAAAAATAAGGTTTTGGGCCGAAACATCCCCGACGTAAGGCGTGTCATGGGTGATATGAACTGGTTCCACCCAGAGTGTGAATTATATAATGACAATGAGGGGGGGCTGTTGTTTTTACCTCTTTTTGGGGGGGGTCCCCAAACCCCCCCCCGTACAATCACACAAAAATGACGACTGTTGAGGAAAGTGTTATCTTCAAAGAGAAAAACCTAATAAAAACAAAAAATCACAGAGAAACCTTTCTAAAAAAAACGTGTGTAAATGTGTTCCCCCACTCGCCAGAGAGGAATTACATCCAAATTACAATGTTATTTAATTTGATTTAAGTAGCAAGTTTTGAAAAGTCATACCTTTGTCTTGAAATTGCTTCAATTTGTTTGTTGTCTTTGGAGAACTACAGTCCTCTAAGTTAAATGTATTTATATAAAATGTAAAGTGTTAAATAATTTATATAAAGGGTAAAATGTATTTATATAAAATGTAAAGGGTTAAATTATTTATGTAAAAAATGTAAAGGGTTAAATGTATTTATATAAAATGTAAAGGGTAAAATGCTTTATATAAAAATGTAAAGGGTTAAATGTATTTATATAAAATGTAAAGGGTAAAATGCTTTATATAAAAATGTAAAGGGTTAAATTTATTTAAAATGTAAAGGGTTGAATAATTTATGTAAAAATGTAAAGGGTTAAATGTGTTTGTATAAAATATAAAGGGTTAAATGTATTTATATAAAATGTAAAGGGTTAAATTATTTATGTAAAAATGTAAAGGGTTAAATCATTTATATAAAATGTAAAGTGTTAAATGTATTTATATAAAATGTAAAGGGTTAAATTATTTATGTAAAAAATATAAAGGGTTAAATGTATTTATATAAACTGTAAAGCGTTCAATTATTTATGTAAAAAATATAAAGGGTTAAATGTATTTATATAAAATGTAAAGCGTTCAATTATTTATGTAAAAAATATAAATGGTTAAAGGTATTTATATAAAATGTAAAGCGTTCAATTATTTATGTAAAAAATATAAAGGGTTAAAGGTATTTATATAAAATGTAAAGGGTTAAAGGTATTTATATAAAATGTAAAGGGTTAAATGTATTTATATAAAATGTAAAGGGTTAAATGTATTTATATAAAAAGTAAAGCGTTCAATTATTTATGTAAAAAATATAAAGGGTTAAATGTATTTATATAAAATGTAAAGCGTTCAATTATTTATGTAAAAAATATAAAGGGTTAAAGGTATTTATATAAAATGTAAAGCGTTCAATTATTTATGTAAAAAATATAAAGGGTTAAAGGTATTTATATAAAATGTAAAGCGTTCAATTATTTATGTAAAAAATATAAAGGGTTAAAGGTATTTATAGAAAATGTAAAGGGTTAAAGGTATTTATATAAAATGTAAAGGGTTAAATGTATTTATATAAAAAGTAAAGGGTTAAATGTATTTATATAAAATGTAAAGGGTTAAATGTATTTATATAAAAAGTAAAGGGTAAAATGGATTTCTTTTCAAAACGATGCTACATGGGTTATGGTCGATCATTTCGGAGCTTCCTGCCCTCTGACAGGGACGGAGAGACGGATTACAGACGTCGGCCATAAGCTCCCATCCCATAATAGAATAAGAGGCTGAATGAGGATGCCAGATCTCTATGGGGGACCACGCACTTCCAGGTCGTCCTCGGCCCAGCACGGGGATCTGGGAGTGGGCCGCAGGCTCCAGGACCTTCCGCTTGTGGGTCTTGGTGATTTTGTCCACGTCCGGCTGCTTCCTGGTCATTTCCTCCATGAAGGTCTGCACGACGACGACGACGACAACAACCACAACAACAAGCAAACAACACTGAGTTCAGATGGATAATGAGATATATGCAGTATATATACATGGAAGGTGTATGACAAGTCATAGACGACAAGATATTATAACAATCTTTAACACCACCAGGCAGAACACAGTAAGTGTCCAGTGTCTTTGCAGTGACTGTACATGGTATTCTCAGCGGCACTGGTTCTGACGTGGGCCAAGCGCCCGGCGGGGGGTCCTTCACGGTACCTGGTGCTCTGCGATGAGGCCCTTCACCTCCTCGATCTCCTGCGGAAGGATCTCCTGGTCCTTGAGGTTGAGGTTGCCCTCGGCCCACTGCAGCCAGCCCAGCAGCCCCTCCAGCAGCTCCTGGGTGGCCAGCAGCTCCGTCAGGGCGGAGGCCAGGCGCTGCTGGTGCTGCAGGGCCCATGCCTGGACCTGGACCACGGAGGAGGAACTCGTTAGAAGAAGCGGAACAAAAAGCGTCGTCTTCCCATGGATCTCCTCGATATAAGCGACACATCTCGACTAACAATCTGTACTGTCAATGCTAGGATCTGCTCCTCTGCCTCGAGATGTTTTGGGGTGGTTCTGTAGGTTCAGTGTTGAGGTGAAGACCAAACCAGGATGTAAACAAGGTGAATGTGGGCTTTAACAAGCTGATCCTGGACTCAACCTACGGAACTCGGGCTTAAACGAGCTGAACCCCGGCTTAACCTCGGGGAACCTTGTCCAGCAGCAGACTGACCTCCTCGAAGCGGGCCTTGATGATGGTGTTCCAGTGCTTGACGGTGGTGATGGAGTCCGGGTGGCACAGGGCCAAGATGGCCTCCCCCAGACCGGACGCCTTGTTCACACTCACCCTCTGGTCCTCCAGCTTCCCCATGAAGTCCTGGAGACGGAACACAGTCAGGACGGCAGACACACCACAACTGCCCACAAGGCCCCACTCCATACATGCAAGCTATATATATATATATATACACTGTATAACGGTTATATACTGTGGTGCAGTGAATACGAGAGGAATCTTTTCTTTCAGGGTTCAGGGAACGGCATCACTTTCGCAGTTTGCGATCCAGACGAGCAAGAAAAGCCCATTTTGAAGATCGGAGATCGTTTGGCAGAAAACATCACGAGTGACATCATGAGGCTTTTCATCATTTACAAGTTTATATTCGTCTCAGTTCACCGCTAAGGAATGCCAGCGTTTTGTTTCACCACTCTGACTGAATAAAAATGAAAAAATGGTTACCGGCTCATATCTAACATGGACTATGTATGTGCAGTGCATGTGGGTAAAAAGCGTTCCTTGCCTTGTGCTGCTCGATCAGCGCGCCAAGGGCCTCCTGGTCGTCGGGCAGGTTGCCATGGAAACGGAGGCTCTGCTCAGCCTCAGCGAGCCACTCCAGAAGTATGTGAACGGTGGAGTGGAACTCCTCCGCCTGGGACAAGGATACACATAATAATGCTAATGTCGATAAAAATGACAAGTTACAAGTATTGAAATAGATGTGTTTTCTCTGTCTTGGTCTACGCTGGTTGCCCATTGCACACATTGTTAATACCGTTTATCACTGTGTATTATGTCCTACTTAGTGCATGGTAATATTACATCAAAAATGTTCTTTACTTTTTCCAAACTTCTATATTACATTACATTAGATTCAACTAATTGTCATTGCACATGTGTGGCATACTGGACAATAACGCCTGATTCAGATATATAATATATATTATCTATAATAAAAAAAGAAGAGGAGTAAATATCACCGGGTGCGTTGCATTACATTTCACTGCATATATGTATGAAAGTATGTATGTGACAAATAAAAATCTTGAATCTTGAATCTTGAATATTCAGATGAAATGAATAAAAATAAAATGAAAAAAGCATATAGGTAAAATAACAGTGAATCAGAAAATACAACAACATATAATATCTCATATTAACTTAAGTATCGTAAATATAATAAATATAATACAATTGTCATGAAAAATTAATAGATTATTTTATATGTTTTTAAAAATATAATTAGATAAAAAGCGAAATGATTGAATATAAATGAAAAATAACACATCATCTTCTTCTTCTTCTTCTTCTTTGGGGGCGTACCTGGGCCAGGGCCTGCTCCAGCCGGGCCTGCTTGGACACGGACAGCGTGCACACCGTGTCCCAGCGCACGCTCAGCTCCTGCATCTGCACTCGCACCCAGGATGCGCCGTCATGGCAACCGTCCATCAGCTCCCTGGACGAGCGCTTGAGCGCCTGGACGCTCATGGTGCGCTTCCCCAGCTCCTTCTGGAAAACCTGTGGGGGTTTGTGTCATTGGTTTATGTATTATTATTCATTCACTGTTTGAGGTATCTCGAAGTTTGCAGCGCGCGCGCGGAGGAAAAGTACAACTTGTTATCATCTTTGTTTATTGTTACGTTTTTTAATTTTATTGTTTATTGCCAAATTGTTGTTGTTAATTCTTCTTTCTCGTGTTTATTTTTTATTGTTTACTTTTCAGGTTTATTTTTATTATGAGTTTTTATGTTTTCTTGTATATTTCCTAGTATAGTATAATATATATATATATATATATATATATAATATATAACCTAGTATAATATATTAAATATTAGGTTTATAGGTTATGTATATCTATCCATTGCTTCCTTCCTGTAGGATTTGAAGGATGTTTTTGTTGCTTATATTTGTTTCTTGTTGTATATACAGTATATCGATATAAATCTATACATCTACTATTTAACATTCATTTCATTTCACAGCAACGTACTTGAATGGGGAACAATGTGTTTGATGTGTGTTGAACTAATGACATTGATGCTCCCAGTAATAGATGTTTTTTCGTGTGTTTTCAAGTGTTTTTCCAATTGTTTTCAGCGGCGCTCCCACCTTGTGGTTGTCGATGAGGTTGAGCACCAGGTCGATGTCCCCGTGCAGCGGCTGCTCCGGGTCCAGCTGAGGCTCCACGCGGTACAGCCAGTCGATCAGGGCCTGCAGGGCGGCCGAGAACTGGCCCGAGAACAGCAGCGCCTCCTCCAGCTTGTTCTGCCTGAGGGAAAATACACGTTTTAAACTTTATTATATGGAATTTATTATTCTGTTCATTTTTTCGACCTTTCATCTAATTTTCTAGATTTCATATTCTAGATTGCATTTAATATGCCATGTTCTACATTTAATTTCCCATAATTTCATTCAATATTCTAGATTTCATTTTATATACATTTTCTACATTTCATTTAAAGGTGCAGTGTGTCCGTTGTGGGCTACTGTAGAAACATGGCGGTGCAACATGGTGGAGTCCTTGGAAGCGTACCCGCTCCCTATGTAGATAAAAAAGGCTCATTCTAAGTTAACGTACACACAACGATTCTTTTTTTCATGGGATTATACACTAATTAAAACAAACTTGTGAATATAATATTATATTCCGTTTCTGCCAAGTCCATTCCGTAAATTCTGCACACTGCACCTTTATTTTTCTATATTCTAGATGTTATTTAAATGACCTTTTTCGAGATGCAACTTTCTTGATTTCACATAATTTGATTCACATTTCTAAATTTCATTTTTTAGATTTCATAAAAAAAATATTTAACATTGTTTAATTTTCTAGATGTCATTTAGTATTTCATTCAACTTTCTAGATTTATTTGATAACTTTTTTATCTTCTATATAATTGAATTTTCTAGATGTAATTTGATTGTTTTGATTTATCTTAATATAAGATTTTCTAGATTTAATTCAATAACCATATTTATATGGAACTGACATTAATATTCATCTTTTTTTAAATGTTTAATATTCTAAATAAACATTTTCTATTTATAATTTTCTATATCCAATTTACATTCAATAATTTCAATATTTTATATTATATTGATATCCGACTCACCATTTTACCTAATTTTACCATTCATCAATTCCAGCTCTGTGTTCATCAACACAAAACAATAAAGAATAGAGGAAAGTAATTACATTTTCCCCCATTAATATTAATAATACAACAATAATAATACACAATTATACACAATACTACATCACATTCAACAGTTTTTTTTATCTACTTCCCAGGCCTGATATGATCGATGTGAAAATTCTATAATCTATATCGGTTTGAGGTTTATTTTTTTTCCACTGAAAAAACAAACCTCCAGCGACCCACAGTTTGGACCAGCGATTAGTATATAAATATGAACATTAAAATGGAGGTGGAGGTACCTCTCCACGGACTTCCCGCACACGGTGTCCCACTTGTCACGCAGCTCGCTGAGCATCACGTCCAGCCGCTGCACGTCGTCCTGCATGGACGTCCTGTCCTTCAGGGCGCGGCCGGCCCGGGACGTGGTGTCGTACACGGAGTGCTTGCTGCCCACGGCCTTTTGGAAGTCCTGACCGCCCAGAATATTAGTCAGAGTTATTGTAATGAGACTCCTTCAAAATTTTTACGCTGAAATAGTCCCACGGCACATTTTTTTTTTTTGTTTACTACAAATTAATTTTGTATATTTTATTTTGTATTTCACAGTATTTTAACACAAAAATTGTCTGTTTGTGTCACATGGTTGTTTCTCCGCTCGGTATGATTGGCTGTTCGTGTCACATGGTTGTTTCTCAGCTGTACGATTGGCTGTTTGTGTGAAAATAAATCTCATAAATTTGTCATCACGATCGAGGAAGATATTATCGCGTAAAATATCGAGACTGTTTTATCGCCTAGTCCTAGTTCCTCCAGTTTCTCCTTTACTTCCTATGTTGCAAAGACGCCTCCTTGTGACCAATTATAGTTTTTCGAGGTTGATGTCACAAAGCGGCCCGCTCCTGAGACGAATCAAACTGCCCCCAACGTTCTTCCACTTTCAGTAAAATTACGACAGTTTTTCAAGACTTTCTGCTCCAAATTGACATTGATATTGACCAAAGACACATCTGAAACACCCCAGTTCTAATGAGACCTCCAACCATGCCTCTGAATACTATGGTTGTCATGCTCTATATACTTTCAGACCCAAAAGCTACAAAAATAAAAAATAAAAATAAAAAGTGAAAAAAAATATATTTTTTTATAGGTGTCTGGTCACCTTGTGCTGGGCCAACTGGGTCTTGATTCTGTCTGGCTCGTTGGCGATCTCCACCTCAGAGTCCAGAGTCTTCTCTGACTCCTCCAGCCACTCCATCAGCTTGGACCAGCTCTCATGGAACTGCAGGGAGGGAGAAAGAAAGAAAGAGCAGTTCACAAACCATTTTATACAATCAATGAAGTCAATGTTACTGTAGCAACTGGAACTGTTGTGGAGATGTAAGTAATTCTTCCCTCACTAGCGTGCGAGACAGTTCATTTGGTGTTTATTAAAATAAAGGCAAACGTGAAAGTATAGCCAAATGGCAAAAAAAACAAAAAAAAAAAACCCTCCAGACGGATTTTCTAACGGATGGAAAATCTTTGCAATAAAACATGTATATATTCAGAAATGGTAAGAATAGCCCTCTCTCCAGTGGATCCAGTGGCGCCCCACCTGCTTGGCCCTCTTGCGGGCGTCGTCCAGCAGCCGGCCCCGCTCCAGGCAGCGCTGCAGCAGCTGCTCCCAGCGCCCCTGCACGCTCAGCAGCAGGTTCCGGATCAGAACCACGTCCTGCTTCTGGCTCAGGTACTGGAGCTGGGTCCCCATCTGGTCCAGGGCCACCATGCGCTCCCGCTGCTGGTTCACCTCCGTCACAAAGACCTGGGGGAAGGGACGGAGGGAGAGAGGGATGAGAGAGAGAGAGAGAGAGAGCGCAAGACAGATAGACGGTCAGATAGATAGATACAGACAGACAGATAGATGGATTGATGGATGGATGACACATGGATGGATAGATGGAAAGACGAATGGAGGGATGATGGATGGACAGATGGATGGATGGGTGATGGACAGACGGAGGGATGGATAATGGATGGCTGGACGGACAGATGCATGAATGGACAGACGGATAGATGTATGGATGGACAGATGGATGGAGGGATGGATGGATGAATGGACAGATGGATAGATGTACGAGTGGCTCGACAGATGGATGGATGGATGGATGGATCCATCCATCCATCTCTCGAGGACGGAGGTGTAGCCTACAGTCTCCATAAACTGGCTTCTATTTCTCTGGCCCGGCGGGAGCGTCCAGGACCCTGCACTTTGAATTGAACGAAGGGCACCGGGCGGAACAACGTTTATTACCGTGGGGCCCACAACACCAGGCTTTTCAGTTAAAAAAAGGATCAGGGACATTCCTGCTTTAAGCCTCCAACATTAAACCGTCAGAAGGACGCCGCCCCCACATCCCAGCAGCACCTGATAAGAGGACCCCGACAAGACAAGAAAGACATTTTCGTGTTGTAAAACTCTCCAAAGCTTTTTTTCTGTTCGTATGAGGTTACCTCCAGGGCAGGATCAAGAATGACGCTTTGAATCTGTGCGTGGACATCCAACACGCACCGTTTCCGCAAGAGAGGCGATGTTTAATTAAAGGAAAGGATTCGCACTCCTCTCTGTGTCGACCTCTCTCTTTCACTTTTCTCAAACACACACACACACACACACACACCACAGTCAGAACACAGTCCCTCTTTCTCTCTCCCTCCATCTCGCCTCTCTCTCTTTCTATCCTCTCATCTACATTCTCACAGAGCAAAGTCATAAATGTTGAAGAACATTCCTTTTAGAACGCTTCCACAGTGCATTGCATTGTGGGATACAACTGTTATGAATGATATCACTCATTAATCGATATAACCGTAATATGCAATTATTTTAAACTGGTGAAAGTCCAAAGACTCTACAGTATCAGATGGAGCTTTTATGGAGTTGCGGGTCAATGGGTTTTTACCATGGACCTCTACCGCCATCACGTGGCTGGATAAGAGGCCCTTTCACCACCTGCTCATTGATAAACTTCAGTGTCATACTCAAATTAAGTGTGGTATGTTGATATGCTTTGTTAATATTGATACAGGTATGAATTAGTTATATCACATAGTCAATAATCAATGTTTGTGTGGATTCATCACAAATATCATGTTCTAGTGTGGAAGCGTGTCGGGATGCTTGTTTTATCATCATTTTATATTTTTCTTGATAACACTGTTCAAAGATCATATATTTATATCGTTATAAGTCCATGAATTGACGGTGATGGGAGTGCGTATTCCGCATAAACTATCGAATAAGATAAGTGACGGATTCACCAAGGTAGACTGGTCAGAGAGGATGTGACATCGTAGGGGTGTCACTGCGCGACACGCCCTCTTCTGACAAAGAGTGCCGACCGCTCTGAAAGAAAAAAAAGCTTTTCCCACCTTATATAAACTTCAAAACGTTTTCACTTTTCTCTTTAGTCTATTCATCGTTTTCTTTTTCTTTTACGACTCACTGATGAATGATGCCATCAAAGCTTGCCTAAATTAAATACATCGCTTTCTCTCAGCTAAACAAACGAGAGTGGTGCCCCAACGGGACAACTATTAGTTACTACATATTAACGTAGACACAACGCTACAGAGGGATGGATGGATAAATGGATGGATGGATGCATGGACAGAGGGATGGATGGAGGGATGTATGGACCACCTTGTGCTCGTCGATCTGGAACTGCACGGTGTCCATGACGACGGACGCCGGGGATAGGGCGCTGAGCGTTTGCTCGGCCTGGGTGATCCACAGCACGATGCTCTGCAGGTCATCGTGGAAACTAGAGGCTGTGGACAGAGCCTCCTGCAGCCTCAGCTGGAGGGAGACACACACACACACACACACACACACACACACACACACACACAAATATGATAAACATTTTCAAAATTGTCATATTTAAAAGTATTTTAATTTTTTTCATATTTTTCAAATTGTACAAACCAGTAGAGACCGAAATGACGAGGTCAACAAAGATCCTAACGATGACAACAACTGATGTCAAAACAATTTGCATTTGTTGGTTTTCGATACTTTCCAACCAGTCAAGCACCGAGTTAAATTATGGTCTGTCTCGTTCCGTTTGAGTTGCCATTAGAACCGGAAACATCAACGATCCGTGACTATTTAGATGCAGGATGTTCAAAGCTCTAATCAGGTTCTAACTGGATGTTGCTGCTGCAACTGCGACATTACAGTGAAATGTTAATTTAACATAATTACAGATGATGATGCCTCCTAATTAGTAATTTAGAATAAATAAATGATGAATTATGACAATAATTAATAATTGTGAATGGTGTCCAGAGGCGGATGGGCGGATGGAAGAACACACTGTTCTGCTGAAAAGAGCCATATGCTGCATATGCTTGAGCATTTTTAAATTCTTATTTTCGGGGAAATACTACATAATAATAATTAATAATGCCGCTATCTAAAACTATTATCATCACAATTATTATTCTCATTAATAACTTAATTCTAATAAATAATTCTAACAATGCATAAGCGTTATTTTGGTCATTACAATTATTTAAATTAATCATCATCTCATATTAAGATCATTTAAATGTATGTATTAGAATAATTATAATAAATATAGCTACAGGCTGTAATACACTGCGTCCAGTTTAGTCATGTTGGGTATGTATTACAGGCTTTCTGTGGTTCTGTAAAACACATTGTTTTGCACTTACTTCACTGGATGTTTCCTCTTGTGTCGTTTAATTAAAATGTTCCTCAAAAACGGTGCTTTAACAATAGCGTTCGTTCCTGGATCATGCAGTACAGACACAAAAGAAAGAGACGGTTGCTCCAAGGGGACTTAGAGCTTCCCGTGGTGCGGAAACGCCTCCTGTGACCGATTATAATTTTTGGCGTTTTGTGAAATGCAGCATGGGTTACAGTTTTCCGAGAGCCACCCATCTTCGCGGGTTGTCTGTGAACGCTACACAGTCCAAGTGGCTGGACGTGAATGACATCCGAGAGGCGAAGCTCGGACTCGTATAACTTCACAAGAAGGTGCCCAACTCTTGAAAGCTATCCAATCGCGCCAACGTTCTCCTACTTCCGGTAAAATTCCAACAGTTTTCCACCATCTAACTCGTGTTTTTCAAACATGTCTCTGTATCCTGCAGTCAGAGCAATGACAATAGCGATCCAGCCCTGCAGGCTGGACCCATTAATATAGCTGTAGGCAGCATATATAGAAGGGTAGTATAATAAATACATGTTCCTTGTATTATGTAATTGCTTATGGTTATTGTTACCAGTACTTATAATTCAGGAAATTTGTATACATTGACATCTCTGGAATGTCTATAAATTCTGAAAGTGATGATGACTTACTCTGGTGCGTGTCAGCTGTCCTCAGAAGCGGATAATATTCACTTATGACATTTAATGCGCTGTGCTTTGTTTAATCCAGTTGTCTTCTGGTAATACTTAAACGTAATTGTTTTCAAACATAATAAAGGTTAATAGTTATTATATAATACCCGTCACTTTGCAAGGTTGAGAGTTTGTATCCTACATTCCTTAAGTTAACATCCAATCGCGAATATCTGTCGCGTGATCTGTGTACTGTCAAATTGCACATGCCAACGCCATCTTGGTAAGGTTGCGATTGTTGATCACAAACTTCTTCCACAACACTGAACCGATCTGGATGAAGCTCGAACAAAGCCTTGTATGAAGTGCCCCCAATACACATCTTAATCAGATTGTATGTGGGTTCGTCGGATCCATGACATCCATAAAGTTCTGACGTCAGTTACATCTGCACGTGCCGTTAACTTGTTGAGAATCACTAGACTGCAATGCTATCATGTGACCTGTGCAGGCTGTCATTTACGCATGCGTGTGCGTGGCGGCTATAATAAAAAATGCAGTTTTTTACTAAATGATTCCACAATAATCGACCGATCTGGATCAAACTTGGACGACGGCATGTCGGAGCTGGCCTGAACACGCATTTAATTCATGGCGTCTGCGAGTGCGGTGGATTCATGACATCCACAGACTACTGATGTCAGTTTTTCATTAACAAAAGCAATAAGGCTCCTGCCCTTTAAGGGCTGGACCCCAAATGATAGGTATAAGTATACCATAAATAAAATAAGAAATGCTACTACTAATAATGAATTATTATCATTATTATAAACTATTATCATTATTATAAACTATTATCATTATTATAAACTATTATTATTATTAGTCCAATAAAAAATAAAGGATGTGTATAAATGCTGCAGACTCATCGACTCTCATTCAAAAATAAGTTAAGCTAGGCTATCATCTGAAGTTCCTGTGCTCCACCTCCGTACCTTCCTCTCCTCCACCTTGGCCTGCACCGCCTCCCAGCGCTCCTTCAGGTGGGCCAGGTCCCGGTGCGTGGAGCCGTCTGGGCCCTCGGGGGCCGAGGCCAGGAGCTGCTTCCCCCTGTTGACCACTGCCTGGTACTGCTCCTGCCTGGCCTCCAAGGAGGAGCACAACTCCTGCAGGAGGGGTCAGGATACATCATGCACACTTTAACCGGAATAAGATCAGATTTTAAATCAGAATCTATTAACAGGTTCATTGATGTTCAGATGAATTGCTGTACACAACTATTTAAGTCTGAGAAAAATAATTACCACATACGTACATAATAATAGCAAAATAAAAAACAAAACTGGCCAAATATATTAGAATATAGAGAATATATTTATATTATTATAATGAGTGAAAACCCGTCTACGGTATGGAAACAATATCAACAACCAATTTGCAAAACGTTAAAGAGCTTTTCCGTCTGGATTTTACAGGAACAACTAAGTCATTTAGTTTCCCATATGTTTATATGTACTGTATATACTGGATATTGTTTCATTTATATATATTGGGATATGTACCAGGTGGGCGTCCAGCTGCTGGTGGGCTGTGTTGGGCAGCCCTCCTAGAGCCCTGGACGTCCCCAGGCGACGATCCGTCTCCTTCAGCCACTGCTGCAGGTCCTCCATGTCACCATGGAAACCCTGAGCCTGAAACACAAGGAGACACACCGTGAGACGAGCCACAATATGTGACACAATGAGACACACAAGACACAATGAGACACAGAACTCGACAGAACAAGACACATTGCATCACAATGAGTCACGAGAACCGAGACACAATGAGACACAATGAGAACAAGACACAATGAGAATAAGACATAATGAGACACAATAGGAACAAGACACAATGAGATGAGACACTGAGACACAATGAGGCAAGACATAATGAGACAACAAGAATAAGACACAATGAGACAGGAGACACAATGAAAACGAGACACAATGAGAACAGGACACAATGAGACAATGAGAACGGGCCACAATGAGAATGAGACACAATGAGACAAGAGACACAATGTGACAACTAAAACAAAACACAATGAGACAACCAGACAATGAGAATGAGACACAAGATACGAGACACAATGAGAACAAGACACAATGAGAAAGAGACACAATGAGAAAGAGACAATGAGAACAAGACACAATGAGAATGAAACACAATGAGAACGGGACACAATGAGAATGAGACACAATGAGACAAGAGACACAATGTGACAACGAGAACAAAACAGAATGAGACAACCAGACACAATGAGAATGAGACACGAGATACGAGACACAATGAGAACAAGACACAATGAGAATTAAACACAATGAGAACAGGACACAATGAGAATGAGACACAATGAGAATGAGACACAATGAGAACGGGACACAATGAGAATGAGACACAATTAGAACGGGACACAATTAGAACGGGACACAATGAGACAACGAGAACAAAACAGAATGAGACTGAGACACGAGATACGAGACACAATGAGAACAAGACACAATGAGAAAGAGACACAATGAGAAAGAGACAATGAGAACAAGACACAATGAGAATGAAACACAATGAGAACGGGACACAATGAGAATGAGACACAATGAGACAAGAGACACAATGTGACAACGAGAACAAAACAGAATGAGACAACCAGACACAATGAGAATGAGACACGAGATACGAGACACAATGAGAACAAGACACAATGAGAATTAAACACAATGAGAACAGGACACAATGAGAATGAGACACAATGAGAACGGGACACAATGAGAATGAGACACAATTAGAACGGGACACAATGAGACAATGAGAACAGGGCACAATGAGAATGAGACACAATGAGACAAGAGACACAATGTGACAACGAGAAAAAAAACAGAATGAGACAACCAGACACAATGAGAATGAGACACGAGATACGAGACAATGAGAACAAGACACAATCAGAATGAGACACAATGAGAACAAGACACAATGAGAACAAGACAATGAGAACAAGACACAATGAGAATGAGACACAATGGGAAAGAGACAATGAGAACAAGACACAATGAGAATGAAATACAATGAGAATGGGACACAATGAGAATGAAACACAATGAGAACGGGACACAATGAGAATGAGACACAATGAGAACAAGACATGAGACACAATGGGAACCCGGCATGAGACACAATGAGAACGAGACAACAAGAATGAAACACAATGAGACACAACAAGACAAAGACATCGAGACAATTAGAAAAAGACACAATGAGAACAAGACAATGAAAACAGGACACAATGAGACAAGACACAAATAAATAAAATGAGACAGACGAGAACAAGACACAATAACACAGAATGAGCCTTAGTAATCCTCCTGATCTGTATTTCAGGATTCAAAATACCCAAAACAGCTGTCTGGTAACAATATAACTCAAATTATTGAATTAATTAAAACAAAATAATATAAAAATATTTATTAGAATTGTAATTTTTTTTATGATTTCACAGAATTTTTTTATTTTTTTATTAATGTATTTGAATTATTATTTTTTTCCTCTGCTTACAAGTGTTTTTATTTTATTTATAAATACCTGCAGCAGAGCGCCCTCTAGCTGCTGCTTCCTCTGCTCCGTCCTCTCCAGGATGACCTTCCATCTCTGGTTCAGGTTGTCCAGGCGGTTCTGGAGCCCCGCCGCCTCTTCACCGGCGCTGGACGCCACCAGTTCGCTGCCAGCCCGGTCTACGACCTCCACCGTGGTGCTGTGGGCCAGAACGTCGTTCTGCAGGACCTGCGGAAGGGATGATGGAGGGGAAAGAGAGGGAGGCAACGTTTGGAAGAGCCTTGCAGATGGACAATTTAAGGACATTTATGTGAATGAGAATTTATCAAAGTTTCAATATGGTTTAAGAAAAAAATACTATCGCAGTACTACTACCAGCAATAAAAGCTGTCAAGTGACATAACTCAGGCCTTTTATTGATTTGTGCTAAGCTTTCGACTCCGTAGATCATGGCAACAAAAGGCTGCCAGAAAAGTCTCATGGTTCAAGAGCTTCCTGTCAGATAGAACTCAGTTTGTTCAGCTTGATGGCAAAACGGGCAACATGCTAACCATCCATAAGGGAGTGCCACAAGGACCTGTAGTTGGTCCACTGCGGTTTACTATTTACATTGACAATATGGGCCAATTTACATTTTTTATGCATATGTAACCACAATTTACTGTTGTAAAATTTACTTCAAAAATGATCTCCTGTTTCTTAATTCCCTGTTCTGCTGCAGTGGGATCTATCGATCTATCTATCTATCCAATGACCCATCGATGAATCTATTAGTGCTGACAAATAAATAGTAATTTTTAATCGTCACCGCGATATGAACATGCTCGATAAACACATTTCAAAAGACTGCCGAGACTGGCGTTAGAATGCATCTACATATGCAAATCAGATTTATTTTGCTTCCTTAGTTTCTTACTTGTATGGGAAAAGAAAAATGTTAAACTAACTCAGAGAACTGGAGTGGAGTTTTGTTTTCTCCTCTAGACAGTGGTGCGCCGTGCGTGCCGCACCAGTTCCTGCTCCGGTTTTCCTGTCTTTTTATATTAGATCTTCAGTATTTGTTCATTTATTGCATATCGCAATATTGAACAATGTTATTGCGCATCACAAATATAATATAATAATAATAATATATATATACAGTTTGTCTATCTATCTACCAATCTATCTTTCTTTCTCTCTCTCTCTGTTGGAAATCCTGTTAATAAGTGGTGTGTATCCTACATGGTGCTTGGCAAGCTGGATCTCGATGGCCTTGGGGTCTCCTCCTCCTTCTGCTCCTCCATCCTTCCCCTGCTCCCCCAGCAGCTCCTCTGTGCTCCTCATCCAGGCCAGGAGCTCGTCCAGGGCGTGCTGGAACTGGCCCAGAGCCAGCAGGCCGGCCTCAAGCTTGTGCTGTTAGAAAGAAGAAAGAGACATTAGACAAAAAAAACAACAACAAAAAAAAAAAAAACATTTCACACCGGAGTCAGGTTATCATTTGGTGAGAGAACACGATGATCGTGATGGATGCTGGACCTTGCAGCAGCTCTTGTCAAAACCTTTCTGTGGATGACCGTTTGGTCCAGGTTCTGATCTTCTAGTCCGGGCTCTGATCTGCGGTCCGGGTTCTGACCTTCATGTCCAAGCTCTTACATGCCTGTGGATGCCTTTCGGCTCCGAATTCTGACCTTAATGTCTAGTTTCTGAGCTGTCTACAGGCCCGGACTGGCCATCGGGAGCACCGTGAGTTTTCCCACTGGCCTGGCCTTCTAAATGTCCCGCAGGTATGCAGGCCACTATTATGCCGCTCAGAATGGGTCATTGCGTCGATAAAAATAATAATAACAATTAAAAAAATATTAATTTTCTCCTTGATTATTTTGATTTAAAAAGTAATTTTAGCACTCCTAATTTCCGGACGCTCCGGGAGCGCCGTCTGGAGCAGAGTGTGCTGCGCTGTGGAGCGATGGCTGTGTCCGACCGCTTGACTGGCAGTTGTGTCACATGGTGCATGTGCAGTCTGTTCCACGTCTACGTGAAAAGGCACGGGGCTACGCTACCTTTCTGTGTAAATGTACAGTGGGAGTGGGCGGGAGGTAATGATGCTTGCATTGTTATCAAGTCAATGACGATGAACGTGAAACTACAATTATATAGGCCTAGTTTGAGTACTCCCATGACGTCAAAAGCTATTGAACAATTGAATGAATGGGCGGGTTTACAGTTGAAATTGAACAAGCCCCGTCAGGACACATAAGAAGGGGGGAGACTAGCAGCCCACTGGGAGCCGCCTGGTCTGGTCTATGTTGCAACCTGTCTGTGGACGACCGTCTGGTCCTGGTTCGTGGGTACTGACCTGTCTGTGGATGATCTTCTGGTCCAGGTTCTTCCAGAGGATCTTCAGTTCCTCCATGGGCTCCTGGAGGGCGCAGCGGTCCTCCTCCTCCTCCACCTTCTTCAGCAGGAGGCTGGCCTGGTGGCTCAGACGCTCCATCTCGATCTGCAGTTGGTACGCCTCGCCCTTAAACTCCTGAGGAACGCACAAACACACATATCATCGAGTAGAATCCTCAATATTCCATTTCCATTTCATCTTATGACACAAGCCACAGTGCATAAATGTTATCCTGTGCATATAATCTATTTTTGTACATTAGGTTATTTTTCAATGTTTTATTGGGCTATTTCTGTGTGGTGGTAAAATAAATTCAAGAAATTATGACAAACTCCTTGTATATTAAAATGTACTTGGCTGAACAGATTCCGATTCATTCATTTGGGTTCAGGCAGGCAAATTCAGTCTCGATAAACTTCTAATTTCCACTCTTTAATGTCAACAGAAAGCTCTTCTGCAATAGGTAGACAGGCGTGGCTGGTGGAGTTCTCAATCCAGACTGTTGCCACGGGTGGTGCCCCAGCGGCGGAACAAGCCGCCCAGCTTGTAACGCTCTGCAGAGACACCCTCAACCTTCAGGAAACACCTGGAAACCAGGAATGAGCTGATCCCCAGAAAAGAGTCCGCCAAATGAATAAATCTAATGTTAAATAAATGCCCTAAATGACACTCCAATAAAATGTTATTCTCAGAAGATATCGGGAGCATAAATATCACGAGAAACCAGCGCGTTTTTCACCTTCAGTTCTCCGATCTGGTGCTTGACGGTGTCCAGGTCGGTGCCGACGGGGGGCATGGCGTCCAGCCTGCTCTCCAGGATGTCCACCCAGTCGAACATTCCCTGTGGAGAGCCAGTCGTATCAGAATTCCAAAACCTTGGCCGATAGCACTTCTTATAATGACATCATCCCATAATGCCTCGCCACTATGTGTCCTGCGAAACACTAAAAACGTCACTAACATCTACCACTGTGCTTATTATTATGCCCGACCGATGGCTGGTGACGCACGACTCGCGAGGGATTCGGTCGTAACGAGCGATCCTTTCAAAGGACTGGGGTGTCTGGAGTCGCACCTCAAAAGAGTGAATCTCATGGCTCGAGAACTGAAATTTCGATTTTCGGGGGGAATTCCATTTCACAACTCAAGAGCCTCAGAACCAACTCCTCCTTTAACTGAGCGACTGGGCAAGGACCAAACCTAGGAAAAGCCCTCACGCTCAGAGTTAAACACGTCGCTGTTCTGGATGGAACTGAGGAATGAGGGGAATGGCAGCAGCATTGCAATTTTGATCTTTCGACACAAGAGCCCATTTTCCGTTACTTATGTGCTTTCTGAGTGGAATTTGAAAGCAACTTCAGTTGAAAAAGGCTGCTTCGTCACGATCACGACCAGGACCTCTGCTGGAAACTACAACTCATCTGCTGCTTTTCACCACAGTAAACCTTCAGTGTGAAGCTTTAAAAATAAATAAATAAATAAAAAGCCATTGACATCAAAGTTAGCGTCTCCGAGGACTTTTCCCTTAAAACAGAAAGGTAATATTAATGCAACAAGTTCCCTAAATTACGCACAGTTAAAATGTTTTAACGAGAAGACTGACAGCTTGATCCAGATATAAAATGTCATGGTGGTTTGTTGTTTATGGGTTCAAACTTCACAGGCTTCCCACTAACTGTCGTGTAATTAAAAGTAAGCAGCATTCAAGTAGTGAAGCTTTTAGGTTATTCGTCTGAGTTCTAACGTTTACTCTCAAAAGGGTCTTTCTCGATCACTGCAGAGCTACAAGGAAATGAAAGTGAAAGAGAAATAAAAGTGGTTCAAATCAATTTAAACTGTTCCGAGTCTGAGGGACTGAATGAGGGAACGTTTTGGGTTTAAGAAGCATCTAAGGCTGCATCTCGGCTGGATATCGCTAAAAACACTTAACACGGGGATGGGTGCAAATCATTGGGTGATAAGTTAATATAATATCAATGTATTATTTCAATATATTTATGAAATGATAATAAAGCGCTGAGAAAAAAAATAGAAAAAAATAGTGATAAGAACTACACCTAAGAATTGTCTAGAAAACATGCCAAGGTACAATAAACCTGAAAATCAACAAATTAACTATCAAAAAATAAAGATAACAATGAACAATAGGAAAAATTTACCTCAAATATAAACCAGAAAATATTGACACAACACGACCTAAAAATGAACCAGGAGATTACATTTCACAATCTCGAAAAAATTGTTTTTTCCTGCGTTAAAGTGAAGTTTTCTGAACTTCATAGCTTTGTTCTAGTTTCTGATCAGTTCCCATAATATCAACAATACCGCACGAAGAGTCAGTTTCATGGTGTTACTGGTGGCATTATATCACTGTGTGTTAGATATTATTCCAGCTACAGAGCCTCTCAATACGTTGTACGTTGGTCTCTCCAGCCCATAAAATGAATGGCGCAGAGTGGATCCACTTAGGACACCTCAGACATTTTGTGATGGTTTCCACTGACCGTGCCTGCTATGATTACACAAGAGGCACTGCCAGATTCAGCACGACCACGCCCATCCAACAAGCCCTCATGTATGAGTCTTCTATGATAAATGACGGAGACGGTGTAAAACAACGCATATGAGTGCATTTGTTACAAAATCCCATTTTTTTACCGTCTTCCCCCACGTTAAAAGTCTGTGTTTATGAAGCTGTATATCAAACACAAACCGAGCTATTCACATCTCCCTTATGAAGTATGGTCAGTTTGGGAGCTCTCTGATCTTCTGATGTGAGTCTACATGAGTTTATGTGGAAGCAGTCCAGTCCAAACAGGAGCGTTCCAAACTCTTCCGCAGGAAAATATTTTTATACAAGAATCCGTTTTTCATGGGAGACCCTGGGGATGCTGAAAAAACATTGTTGTGTTTTGTTCTACATCTCAAAATGTTATTAGGGTGACTGCTTGGTAGATATATCACCACGCCGGTACCTGCAGTCCATCCTGGAACTGCACGGCGGCCTGCATGGCCTCCTCCAGCCTCTCCACGCGCTCCTTCCAGGTCTTCTCCAGGTTCTCCCAGGCTGAGTTCACCTGGGAAACACATGCAGCAGGGGTTAGACGGATAAATGAGAAGATGGATAGATAGATGGATAGACAGAGAGATAGACAGACAGAGAGATAGACAGACAGATAGATAGATGGATAGACAGAGAGATAGACAGACAGATAGACAGATAGATAGATGGATAGACATAGATAGACAGATAGATCGATGGCTAGACAGATAGATCGATGGATAGACAGATAGATCGATGGATAGACAGATAGATAGACAGATAGAGAAATAGATAGAGACAGACAGATAGATAGATAGATAGATAGATAGATACAATAGACAGACAGACAGACAGACAGACAGACAGACAGACAGACAGACGAGGTGAAGAGAGAGAACAACGCTGAGGGTCCCACCTCATCCAGGCTCTTCTTGATCACTGGTTTGTCTGGTTCTCCGCAGGCCGTCATCAGCTCCGCTCCCAGGTTCCTGACCACGCCCAGCTCCTCCTGGAGGCCTTCCACCTCCTCCTTGAAGCTCTGGAGGGAAAACACGTTCAATATTCTCAACCAGGGCAGGAACGGAGACAAAATCCGTAGTGAAATGTGGTCGGCATGAACCTTGAGAGTCAACGCAACAACAAACACAAGCTGTTGATCTGATGCATTTGATGCGTAATGCTGCGTGAAGTATTTGTCATTTTTGAGTTTTGCAATATCACAAATGAATGTTTTTGTAATGATTTTAAGAAAACTTCACTATTAAACCATCATTGTGAGGAGAAATAATGATTGAAAACGAAAAAAAAAGTTCTCCGAGGAAAGATCATGATCCTTCAATGTCTAAATTGATGACCTCAAACTGAAATTTTGTTACATGAACACATTTTTATAAAGAGGCATTTTGCTTGCTTCTTCTTCTTGCTTTTGCCGCTGAGCAGCTTTGGATTAATCATCATCCAAAATCCTTCATTTTAGAAATAAACAATAGACACAAACATTAGACATGATTTGGTAATGATATTGAGCAGAATCTAAAATTTACATTTCCAGATGTTTATCTATTCATTTACATGTATTTATCCATATTTTTTCTATCTTAGATTTTTATTTCCCAATTTTGATACATTTTTCCAAATTGATTAAAAATTGTATTAAAATCTTCAGATTTCAATTTTTTTTTTACCCTTATTAATTCATTTACATATGCTCATTTAATTTTTTTTAATTATGTTTTTCCCCAATGTGACTAAATTTCATTTAAAAGTTTTCACCTCGACGAACTCCAGCTGCTGCTTGACGACGGAGGGGTCGACGCCGGGCTCCTCCAGCTCCCTGAGCAGGTCCAGGCCGTCCCGCGTGGACGCCACCAGGGCCTGCTGCTCGCACCAGAACTTCTCAGCCAGGTCCATGACGTCCAGCAGCTTGGCCTCGCGCTCCTCCAGCAGGGCCTGCACGTCGGTCCACAGCAGCACCATGTGCTCCAGCTTGTCATGGACCGCTGGGGGACACACATGAGATATATAACATACTGTACCAATAACATGAATAAAAACACACAGCAACGCATGGATATTAAATGAGGGGGAACAAGGCATTCCCTACTAATTATAGTTCATTATTATAAGGTGTTATCAACATTCATTATATCAGACAGTATCAGTTTGCAAAGCTAAAAACTATTACTATAGAATTCATTTGGCAGTTGATGATTTTTCATCATTAGATTTATTTTATATTGCACATCTTTTTATTGTTTATTGTTCTGTATATTTTTTATTACATATTTTTACGATTTTCAAATTTCTTCATAATTATAGCATATTTTTTATGTGAGCTGCTGTGAAACTGCAATTTCCCTCTGGGGATGGATCTATCTATCCATCCAGCCGCAAGACACTTAGTCCCTGACAAGCGAGCCCCAAAAAAGTAGCCTATTTTTACTGGAAAACCAAAAAAAACTGGCAACCCTCCCCCATAGCGTGTACCACATCAAACCCTGGAGAATACCGTGACACTGTTGAGCCGGGAAATCTATTCATCAAATTACTGTCATCTGTTAAGTAGTTTATGTTATGTAGTTAATCTGGCCAAGGCTTCCAAGTCATGTAACTCCAAGCAGGCATATAGTAAATGTTGCCATTTCTAATGGAATTCTGGAACTTCCACACTGACCATCTGATGGATTAGCACTTTAAATGGTCAAATGTACCAAATGAGTGTTTATTAAAATAAATCAAAATTTTTATGTGAACATTCAAACATTAAATAGAGGGTTTTTAATAAAATCTTTATGTAGTGTTCTTTAGAATTTGAACTAATTATAATATGATTATTTTTACTGCCTGCTAAGCACATTAGTTGAGGTCAACCCTATTTTGGCTACTCGCATTTTATGTAAATTGTATTTCAATTACTTATTTTATGCATATTTGTATTTCTAACACAAACAATAAATACAAATGAGTATTTGGGAAGGCAGTTCCACCTCTCTTGTTCTCTAAATAAAACCTACAGTATATTCTACTGGCGCTGTTGGCACCGTGCTCCGGGCGGGTTATCTCCCAAAAAGGGAGACTTTCTGTGTGGAGTTTGCATGTTCTCCCCGCGCTCGCATGGGGTTTCCTCCACCTCACGTCAGTAAGGACCCCCCCCAAAAAACATGCACACGTCATCGTCTGACCAGCGATGGACACTCGTCACCAGGTCCCCGGGCGCGTCGACGAACGCTGCCCACTGCTCCTGGCTGCCCCCCCGGAGGAAGGACAAGCCAGGATGGGTTAAATGTGTTGTGTGATAATTAAAGATTCTTCTCTCTCTGTTCTCCTAATAAATACATGAAATTAAGTGAACAACTCCCGTACCTTTGGCCGAGGTGTCCCTGTCGGCGCCCTCGGAGCGGGCGAGCATCTCGTCCCCGCGCTGCCGCAGCGTGTGGTACGCCGGCTGCAGCTTCTCCAGCTCCAGCGACACCGCCCGGTTCTCTGCCACCTGCTCCCGGATCCGCTCCACCTCCACCCAGATGGACGGAGGCTGACGCAGCCGCTCGGAGATCCGCTCGAGGGACTCCAGCATGGGGTCGATCTTATCATGGAACTGGTGGAGGACGGGGGGGAAAGGAAAAAAGTCGAAATAAAATATATATATGACACTTTACAAAAAAAATAATTGTATAATCTAATAATAATATTAATATATAATTATAATAATAAAAATAGCTGCACGCAGCAATACACAGGGCCAAGTTTAGTCATTTTAGGTACGTGAAAAGCTTCTGTGAAAAGCAGCACAAGTGACATGACAGAGTGAGGTCAGTGATGACTTTCTGTGGATTATTTATAGTTTTCAAGGTCTTGGTTTTCTGAAGCTCTCAGAGTCCGTGAAACGCCTCAGAGACTCCCACAGTTTATAAGTTACGACTTCCTCGAAGCGAGGAGGGACACAACGGCGCATCTTACACAGGATGACTGTAGTTGCAGACAGAATGCCGTCATTTACAAAAAGAGTGGAAGAGATGAAATACCAGGAGGCAGCGTGACGCTGGGTGCAGTCCTGTCCTGCTTGGTACGTAGAGAGCTGCACTCTCAGTGACGGACAGGTGACCGTTTGGTGCCGCGTGGGGCGATGATGTCGTAGTGACGGAAGCGTGACCGTTTGGCGCCGCGTGGGGGAAACAATGACGTAGTCACGGAATGACGCGGTTACTACTTTCTGTGATTATTTACACTTTTCCAGGTCCAATTTGTTTTCCATGCGTTTCGAATTCATGATACAGTTTCTATCTTACGACTTCCTCAAATCCCGCAGAGCAAGGAGGCACACAATGCCTATATCAGTTGGAAGGGTATCATCAAAGGAACACACTGTGCAAATATAGTTTCAGTATGCCTCACCGTTCATAAGTTATTGGCTAAAACGTTAAACACGTGATAACAGACCAGATAGTGGCGCTGCCGGTACCCGGTGTTAATGTGTCCCCACCATACACCGACCCGGCGCGGGGCAGGCTACTTTTAGCCAGACGTGAAAAACATCAGAAATTCCTTTTTTCCACCAAAATTAGATGATAGAAGATTTATGTCCCACAAGTTGTTTTCTATCTCCCAACGTATTTTCAAAACTGAGTTTGATTCCTAAATATGAGATAAATATTAAAGCAACGAGGCTACGTGATCCGTCAGCATTTCACAGGGAACGAAGTTACTCACCCACTCACAAAAGAGTGCAGAGGGTGACGTTACGGTTCCCTTTGGTTCAAACATGCAGATCAAGAACATCCTCCCATATTTCGAGTGATGTGAAGACAGAATGAAACCGTTCTGATAAAATAATGTAATAAATTAACCTGGACTTCTTCGCCTGGTTAAAAAAAAAAAAAAGGTTGCGCTGATGCCGCTGACAGCGCTCCAAGGACACGAAGAGGAGGAGCCAACGTCACTTCAATTCTCCTGGGATCTGATTGAATGATCTGCCAAATTGTTTGCCGGCTGAACTAATAACGGTCCTAAAAGCACCATATGAACTACCTCAGGGAATTAACAGTCGTAATGGTTAAAAATCACGTTCGATGTTTTTTTAACGTGATTTTAACCACTTCAACCAACTTAGAATGAAATTAGAAAACAATTCAAAAGAAGTCTAATGAGGTCAGAGGCCTCATTAAGATCCTTTCGCGTTCTGACCTGGGTGGACTTGGACATGGCTTCGTCCAGTGTGGCGGCCCTCTGCTGGACGTCGGCCCTGAGTCGGGTGTAGAGCCTCTCGGCGGCCTGGTACTTGTCCCGGATGGGGACCCCCTCCAGCGGACTGAGCTCCAGCAGCTGGGGGCCCGTCTTGGTCATCTTGTCCAGGTGGGGCTTGTGCTCGGCGATCAGCTCCCGTAGTGTCTGTGACGGAATTTATGAAACGCATCGTCAGCTAATAAGGCTGTAATTAAAATGAGCCTGAAATATGCTATTATACAGCAATGATCAAAAAATAAATAAAAAGCTAAAAGTCCTTTAATTAACCCTGTGACAAAACACACTGATTCTAAGTCGCTTTGGCTCAAAGTGTACGCTAAATAATGTCACACAATGCATTACATAACTAAGTGTATTTATCTGAACTGATCTCCTTGGTGTCATACCCGGAGCTCCTCCTGCTGCTGCCTGAGGGCCTCGTGCTGGATGGCGGGGGGTGGCAGGTGGCTCAGGGACCCCAGAGTGGCCTCCAGCCAGGGCCACAGCTCTTGGTGGGACTCCCAGAACTGGGAGGCCAGGGACTGGGCCCGCTCCAGCTGCAGGAGGCGCTCGGAGCTCAGCTGGCTCACCAGCCCGTAGCGCTCCACCAGGGCCTCCGTCCTGGCCTGGGCAAATGAAAGAAAAGACAATCATGTAAATAATCTTCTCCATCCATCACTGGGAAAGGGTTTTATTTTACAGATTGGTACTTTGAGTGATGTAACTTCACTACATCCATATTCCTGCATCATCTTTCTACCTGTGTCCGTCTATATTAATTCGGTATGTCCCCGAATACGACATTCGGGAATGCACAGAAAATGCGATGGAAACATATTTCTCTGACCTGAAGTTGCTTATCATTCAAAAAAAAAAGAAAGAGTGAGCGAGAGAGAAAGAGAGAGAGAGAGAGAGAGAAAGAGAGAGACCTAAGCAGGATGGTGCTGACCAGATGTCCCCCAGTAAAAGGCGGGGTGGTGGTGGGGTTCAGACAGTTCAAAAAACTTGGTTTAATTAAAAATAAAAATAAAGAAGAGAGAGAGAGAAAGAGAATGTGACTTCCGGTAAAAACGACGGCCACTTCCAGTCTTCTATCCGAATACAGATAGAGATCTATATCTATCCATTTATCTTTATCTATCTAAACCGATCCACATATGTATCTTTGTTATCCAAACCTTATTGTTTTTGATCAGGTTAATTAGGTTAAGGTAAGAGAGTGTCAAATGAATACTGGAGTCTTCCTCTAAACAGCAGAAAAACACGGCCACTCTTTGACCTTGAAGATCAGCTGTTCCTCCTGGTTCTTGCCGTTCACGATGGCCTCTCCGGTCTTCACCAGCTCGTCCACGGCGTCTTTGTGCCTCATGAGGTCCATGGAGAAGACCTGGGGAGAGCGGCGGGAGAGCGGCTTTGATTTGACTGACACAGAGGACAGAAGTAGCATGTGGTGTTTCCTGCACTCCGTTTGCTCTTCCCTTCCAAAGGGTCCCTGACCTTCTGAGCCTGGAGCTGAGCGGAGGTCTGGTCCTGCTCCAGTCTGATCTCCCCCACGGACTGAAGCTTCTTCTCTGCCTCGGCCAGCCAGGCCAGCTCCGTCTCCTCTGCTCGGTCAAACTGCGAGGAGACAAGCAGCGTCGGTCACCAGACATCGTAGAGTAGAGGGAGGTAGAGTAGAGGTGGAGTAGAGGTAGAGTAGGGGTAGAGTTACAGTAGAGGTGTGGAATAGAAGCAGAGTAGGGCAGATGGGGGTAGAGTAGCGGTATAGTAGAGCAGAGGTTGAGGGAGGTAGAGAAGAGCTAGATTAGGGGTAGAGTAGAGATAAAGTAGAGTAGAGGTAGAGTATTGGTATAGTAGAGCAGAGGTCGAGGGAGGTAGAGAAGAGGTAGATCGGGGTAGAATAGAGATAAAGTAGATTGGAGGTAGAGTCGAGAAGGAGTAGAGGGGGGGTGAGTGGCGGTGGAGTAGAGTAGTGCTAGAGTAAAGGTAGATTTTGGGGCGGTAGAATAGAGTAGAGGTAGATTAAAGACAGAGCAAGGATATAGTAAAGGTAGAGTAGAGGGTGTCAAGTACAGGGAGAGTAGCAGCAGAGTAGAAGTAAAGGTAGAGTAGAGGGAGGTAGAGTAGAGCTAGAGTAAGGCTAGAGGTATAGCATAGTTGGGCAGATGGAGGTAGAGTAGCGTTATAGTAGAGCAGAGGTAGGTAGAGAAGAGCTAGATGAGGGGTAGAGTAGAGATAAAGCAGAGTGGAGGTAGAGTCGAGATGGAGTAGACGTAGAGTAGAGCTAAAGTAGGGGTAGAGCAGAAGCAGAGTGGAGGGAGGGTGAGTAGCGGTGGAGTAGAGTAGTGGTAGAGTAAAGACAGCAGGGGCAGAGTAAAGGTAGAGGGTGTCAAATACAGGGAGACTAGCGGCAGGGTAGAAGTTAAGGTAGAGTAGAGGGAGGTACAGTTGAGGTAGAGTGGAGTAGAAGTAGAGGAAGAGTAGAGGTAGAATAGGGGGAGATATAGTAGAGGTAGAGCACAGTGGACATATTCAATCAAGACCAAAGAAAACAGAAACAAAAAAACAACAAAAAAAAGGGTTTTCTTCCATTAGCATTAGCACTATGCTAGCCCCAAAGCGCCCGCGTTTTTCCACAATATTAATCAATCATTTGATTGATTGATTGGGGAACCTGCTGTGTTTTCATTTCTACCTCCTGGGCCTTGAGCGTGTCGGCGTAGATGCGGTCCACGTGCACGCTGAGCGCCTCGCTGACGGCCCGGTAGCGCTCGTTGTCCTCGGCCACCATCTTGTCCAGACCCTCCCTGGTGTGCCAGGGCACCATGTCCAGCAGCGAGCCGCTCAGCTGGTTCAGAAGGTCCACCTGGGGCTTCTGGTCCCGGGCCTCCTGCAGCAGGGCCTGGAAGACACAGCGGTAGCAGCAGGGTTTAAACCTCCACCTTCATCCAAAAACACCAGAACTGCAGATATTGAGCTTTTTTAAATCTCATTTTAAGACTCATTTCAACAACAATTAAGACCTTTTTTTTGCCCAATAAGCACTTAAATTCAATAAAGTATTGGAGGTTAGAATACATAACCCCTCCTGACCTTGTGGCGGTCCTGGGCCTGAGGGTCCTGGTCTCCTGAGAAGGTCCTGGTTTCCTCCTCCACGTCCTTGATCCAGGAGCTGAGCTTCTGGTGGACCTCCTGGAGCTCGGTGGACAGAACCAGGACCCGGCCCAGAGAGTCCGACACGGCCCGGCTCATGGACCTGATTTCGGCGTACTTGGACTTTATCCCGTCCAGCTTTCCCTGGATGGCAAACACCTCGTCACCTACAGAACCAAAGAGGAGGATTCACATTTTGGAAATCTTCACTACACTGAAAACTTTAACGATACAGGTTATATTTTATAGGATAATAGCCTAGTCGTTCATAACTGTTTTTAGCCAACAATCACATTTTAATGCCTATGAAAACCGATGAAGGTCAAATAATAATGGATGAAATGTCATATTCTTAAAGCAAATATTGATCTCTCTCTATATGTAAATTCTTGGTGATGACAAAATCAGGATTCCCTCATCAGTTCTCTATAGAGTATCGGTAGAGTAGGGGGGCGTGGGGTACAGGTAGAGTAGAGGTGAAGAGTCGAGCTTGAGAACAGCAGAGGTAGAGCGGACGTAGAGTCGAGGGAGAATAGAGGTTAGAGTAGAGGTAGAGTAGACCCGAGGAGAGGTGGAGTAGATAGAGGAAGGGTAGAGTAGAGGTAGAGTAGACATAGAGTAGAAATAGAGTACAGTAGAGGTAGGGCAGAGGTAAGCTGCTTTCACACATGCACTGCAACCCTGAAGTTACCCAGACATTACCCAGAGGAGCTCTCTGTGAGAATGCAAATGTCAGAGTCAGTTGGACCGGACATTCAACAGACTTTACCTGGCCAGCACCCCAGTACAAAGTCTGTGTAATGTCCCATTGAGCCCATGTGTGAATAGAGCAGGTCATTGTCCGGAGCAATCACTGTGGGCATGTTGATAAAAACAAGACGGGTTTTCCCCCCGATTTTCGCAGCATACTTTTTGCGTCATGTCCACCCCTTGCCGAAACCAAACAGAGTATTTCTAGTAGGTGAGTACTCATCTGACACGGACAATCTCCTGTTATGTGCTACATGTGTGAAAGGGCAACTCCGGACAATGTGGGCCTGATTCTCCGGACATTGTCCAGAGTTCATATGAGAAAATGGCAGTAGAGTACAGCAGAGGTAGAGTCTACCGAGTAGAGGAGTAGAGTATAGCAGAGGTAGAGAAGAGGTAGAGTCAGGGCGACTCTTCCTATAGGTGACATAGGCGGCCGCCTAGGGCGCCGTCCCAAGGGGGGCATGGGGAGGGAGTAACCAGGGCGCAATTTGTGCACCTGTCTCCCTCTCCAACACTCCCGACGGTGCCAACCAGGCGCGATTAGCGCGCCAACACAGTCATTTTGTTTTCGATGTAGGTTAGCTTACTGCATCTCCTTATGGAGCGAAACAAGCACCGGATGGAACACTTTCTCAGTCACTCTCTCACACCGCCGCCCCCCATCCCCGCCTGCCCCGTCAACAGTTTGCCTAGAGCTGCAAAATGGCTAGAGCCGGAACTGAGTAGAGTAGAGGTAGAGCAGACATATACTAGAAGTAGAAGTAGCATAGAAGTAGAAGTAGAGCAGAGGTAGAGGTAAAGTAGAGGTAGAGCCGAGGTAGAGGTAGAACAGAGCTAGAAGTAAAGTAGAGTAGAGGTAAAGTAGAGGTAGAGTGGAGCAGAGGTAGAACAGAGCTAGAAGTAAAGTAGAGGTAGCGGTAGCGTAGAGGTAAAGTAGAGCAGAGGCAGTGGTAGCGCAGAGGTAGAGTAGGGGTAGAGTAGAGGTAGATCCTACCGGTGGTCTGCTTCAGCAGCTCCATGCCGTTAGCGACGGCCTGGTCCACGTTCTGCTTCCTCAGCTCTATATCCCTCTCTAACGCCTGGAAAACAAAGCAAACCCTCACTCAGACCTGAAGAGACGGAGATAAAATGCGCTTAAAGGACAAAGGCTTCACCTTCAGTTTACTAATCAGCACACATATTTGAGCAGACGATGGCTGACATTTATTTATTTATTTAATATTGGCCCTATTTTGGGGTTTTGGGAGATTTTAACAGTATGGTGAGAAACCAACCGTAAAGATATTTCCTGGTCCCCCTGATCATTTTTGTCGAAGGAAATTCTTGTTTTCAATTATATTTGTCAGATTTTGTGCCTTGTCTCTCTCTCTGCCCTTTCAGATAGAATTAACACAAATAAAAAACTGCAGAATTACGTACCTTTCAATTGTCAGGACATCATTTTTAAAAAGGTTTCTCACTATATCGTTCAACTTTTCCAATAACTAGTGTGCTGACTGGTAAACGGGCTAAAGCTCCATAATTAAAGAACACCCCTTTAAAGTAGAGGAAAACACATTCAGAAAAACTAAACGGGGGAAAAATGAATTTGAAATATGGATTTGAAACAAGACACAAGGCGAGTCTGAGGCCGGAGGAGCAGCAGCAGCAGTAGCAGGGTGGTGTTGGTACCAGATGTTCGTGGAGCTGCTCCTCCACAGCCTGGAGCCTCCAGTCCCGGGCAGAGGCCTCCCCCAGCCGGGCGTGGACCTCGTCCAGCCAGGTCAGCAGCTCCACCTCATCCCGGCCAAACAGCCGGGCGTTGGCCAGCGCCCGCTGCAGCGCCTCCGCCCGTGTCCTGCAGCGCTCTTGCAGCTCCATGTAGCCGGCCTGAGCGGCGGCCATCTTGGACTGGACCAGTTCCCTGTCGTCCACCGAGCCCACGGCCTGCAGTTTCTGGGCCAGGCCCAGTGCCCGGTACAGGGCTTTACCCTGGTCCAGGATCTCCACCTCTACGGCCTGGGGCCACCCAATAAACACCCCAAAGTCAAACAAAACACGGAACATGGGAGGACGACGAAAACACAAAAAACACAAAACAGGACAAAAATGAATGAAAAGGGGAAATTATAACGACAAACACCAAAACTCAACAAAAGGAGGTATAAAAATAATATGAACCAGGGCCCAACAATAACTTTTACAAGTGGTTGCCAAGATGCCAAATTTTAATCTTTCAAAATGAGTTTCCAAACTGCGCATATCTTCATTTTTTCTAAGATATGAAAAGTGGTTCACAATGGGGCAACCAGAACTTTGTCAATGGCCCAGTTCCTGACAATGGCCCAAATGTGGTTGCCCGGGGCAACTGGGCAATTGTTATTGTCTGGCCCTGTTAACATAACATAATATAATTAAACCGAAAAATGGGTGAAAAAGAATAACAGTGAAGAAAAGATGCTGATGGATATTTGTCTTTTCTTCAACAAAATGGAGACATGGGGAGCTGAGGGTGGAGCACAGCCCGTGTTGGAGGTGTGTTTGTGGTGTTTTCTGTGTTGAAGGCATGTTCTGTGTTGGAGGCCGTTTCTGTGTTGGATGCATTTGAAGGCGTGTTCTGTGCTGGAGGCGTGTTCTGTGCTGGAGGCGTGTTCTGTGTTAGAGGCGTGTTCTGTGTTAGAGGCGTGTTCTGTGTTAGAGGCGTGTTCTGTGTTAGAGGCGTGTTCTGTGCTTGTGGCATGTTCTGTGCTGGAGGCGTTTTCTCTGCTGGAGGCGTGTTCTGTGTTGGAGGCGTGTTCTGTGCTGGAGGCGTGTTCTGTGCTGGAGGCGTGTTCCAGGCGTGTTTCCCACCTTGTGCCGGGCGATCTGACCCTCCAGCTTGGCGGTCTCGGTGCCGGTGGGCTCGGCGTTCGCCAGGAGCTTCTCAGTGCAGAGCAGCCAGTCGCTCAGAGGCTCTAGGGTCTCATGAAACTGCTGGGTCACCACCAGGATGCTCTCCAGCTGCTTCTGCCTGGAGGGTGCAACATTTATATACATACACAACAGTTATATATAAAATATATATTATACACCGATCAGCCATAACATTAAAACCACCGCTAATAACCATGAATATAGTGTAGCTCCCCCTCGTGCCCGGCAACAGCTCCGACCGGTGGAGGAATGGACTCCACAAGACCTCTGAAGGTGTCAAGACATTAGCAGCAGATCCTTTAAGTCCTGGTAGTTGCGAATGGGCATGCAGGACACAGGACTGAATCGTTGACATTTTGTTGAACTGTGATATTAAAATGTCTTGGACTCAGGCACCATTCAAATGTCTAATTCAGCCAATCACCGGTTGCCGATATATTCGTCCAATCGCCCAAGCCACCGGCCCCTGGTTTGTACTAGGGATGTTAACGACACAGTTTCACCCCAAAATGGACGGTTATTTTCCCAGCACCACACCACATAAGCAGAGCTCCAGACTGAGACCATTTAGTTGCATTATGCGACCATTTTTGGAGTCAGTGGTACTAACTTTAGAACTAGGAGCACCACCGCGACTTGCAAATATGCCAACTTTTTTTTTTTTTAAATCATCATCGTATATCATGTGAAACACTAGGAGGGAGCGAGAATGGTGTGTGTGTGTGTGTGTGTGTGTGTGTGTGTGTGTGTGTGTGTGTGAGACAGAGAGAGATGGAGAGCTGAGGCTCTCGCAGTGTCCACAATATCAACACTGATATTGATTTGCCTCTTCTGTATGACGCGCCCCCGACTCGCCTTTGTCACAGCGGCGCTCGTCAATGTCAAAATCTCCAAAAGTAGAGACATTTTTTTAAATTCCTTAATGATTTATTTCTGTTAAAGCACTACTGCACCTTGTGAAATTTTCCTTTAAAATAAGACAGAACATTGCTATTTCTGTAAATTGTCTATTCATTACAAAAGCATTAATCAGTAATACAGTTAAGATGTAAAAAATATGAATGTGCTGCGTTGCATGCCGATTTCATTGGGGCTCCTAAATGTTGCGCTGGTGCTCCTAAAGTTTGCAGTGGGGAGCACCAGTGCTACACGTGTAAAAAGTTAGTCTGGAGCCCTGCCTGTACGGCAGTTAACGATTGCGTTGAAAATAGGACTATTGAATATAAAATGTGGTTAATCTTCAATTAACATTTTTTATTCAATGTAATATATATATTTTTTTTAAGTTCAAATAAAAAACAACAACCCTGCAGTACACCAAATTTCCCCTAGTGGTACCCCCACCCTTTGAGAAACACTGATGTAGAGCCGTACATCTCCGTAATACATATAAATATAACATATAAATCATTAATTTACACCATTTTTAAGTGGAATAAATAACATATGATAAGTACCATTTTAGCCTCTTTAAAAAATAGAGAATATATATAATAAATATACCATTAAAAAATGCATATCATTTCATGGTCGAGGAAAACTTGTTGAGATTTAGTTCTAAAACCCCCTAAAAAGTTATTATTTGTCATATATTCACATCTGAGGTGGTGCAACCGACCTGCTCTCTGCCCTCTGTAGCAGCGCGTCCCACCTCCACCCGAGGTTCTCCACCTCCCTGGAAACCTTTTCGCCATCCTCCCCCTCGGCAAGCTCCGCCACCTTCCCTCCTTCCCTCCGGATCAGCTCCACCGTGGGCTGGCGGTCGTCCAGCAGCCTCTGCAGGAGCTGCCAGGGAGACAAAGAGTCGGGGAGAGTTAGTGGACCGCCCCCCTGGTGGTGGGAGCGTGAATAACATCACTCCAGTTCAATAGAAACGTATTAAGGAAAACCATAAAACTAAATGGATTGTTCTGGTGTCAAACTTCCAACAATGGGCGCTAATAAACACTGATGGATGTCTGGAAAATAATGCTGCTGTAAATCTGAAGGGTGTGTGTGTATATGTGTGTGTGTGTGTGTGTGTGTGTGTGTGTGTGAGTGAGTGAGTGTGTTGGAATGTCCGGCCTGAGGAATATATATATATATATATATATATATATATATATATATATATAAAAATAAAATAATATATTTTTTGATCATAAATTGTTTTTGTATAATGATAATTATTATTATTATCCTATTAATAATAGTTATTATCATTATTATCATATAATAATGACTTATGACTGAAATAATTTGATATTATTAAAATTTTTAATGATTAAATATTTTATATATTTAAAATTATAAATCGTATTATGGAGAGCATTCATTGCATTCAAATGTAAAAAATATGATAATTAATATATATATACATAATATAAATAAAGTATAATTGATCGATAAATCGATGTCCTTCGTTATTTAACCTATAAGCATATATAATTTGTTTTTATTTAATGTTTTGTTTCAAGGACTTTCTAACCATTTTTTGCTAAAAACGCTTTATAATAACTACTAAATAAATTACATTATTACTGCGCTCACCTTCTGCTCCTGGATCTGCGCCTTGACCACTTTGAACTCCGCGGACGGAGCCTTCTGATTGGTCACCAGCTCCTCGGTGTCCGACAGCCATCCCAGCAGAGACTCCAGGGCATCCTGGAACCTCCCGCAGTGTAACAGGGCCTCGTGCAGCTGCGCCGAGCGCTCTGCGATCTGCAGGGAAACGGCGAACATAAATGTTTTTAGGACTGGGTCTGGGTCTCTGGGTCAACCTCTGGGGCTCAGAGGGAGACCCAGAGGAATGAGTCGGATGTTACGTAGCAGATCAAGATCTGGTGCAGATATGGACGACGAGACGCCAATTTACGTATTAAACATTACTACGATTCTTATATTTAAACAGACACGATATCGTGTATTTTCTTATTTTCACTGAAGTCATCACCATCACCGGCCGGTACCTCTCCTTCGCTCAGGGTCTTTTTTCCCCTCCCCCCGTGCCGTTCAGAAAGTGCCGTTTTTCCCGATCCTGTGTTCCATCTAAACGCAGCATCAGTTGTTGAGGAACAAAAAGGAGTTCCCAGCCATGTTTGCTGTTGGTCGTTCTTCCGGAAGCCTCCATCTACTTCTACTTCCTCTAGCTCCGGGGGGTATTTTTTCCTCGACTGCTCACTGTTGCTCCAGTGAGTACTACTACTTCCGTTTTTTTTTTTTGTTTTTTTTTTTTAATCCTGGAAACGTCCTGCACGCACAGGCTCCCGTTGACACAAAAACAAGACCGCAGATTGTTCAGTGCTTATCGATAAGACAACATCTTCATCTATTAAATTCTCGTTAGCAATTAATCGATAGTGGACGAATTTAGTATTTTTCAAATTAGATGTTTGTTAATATGATGAACGTCGGCGCTGATACGCAAAAATTTGCTAAATGGGTCTGCGGGTCTTAAAAAACAATAAAAATCGACGGTAGGGGCGGCGGGCAAGTAATGTAATCGGTGTATGCTCCGAACACCGTGTAACCCCGGCAACCCTAATGGCAGGCAAAGGCACCGCAGCCCCGGTGTTGTCGGGCGACGCACGCACGCACGCACACGCACACGCACACACACACACACACACACTCATTCACGTGATGTAAGAGTTGCATGAATTCCGATTTGACTGTTCAGACCAAGGTCGCACTGCAAAAAAATCAGACCTGTATCCGACTTAGCAACACAAATGAAAGTGGCCCAAACCCGAATTTAGAAGATCAGATTCCATGTGATTTGTGCTGTTCACACTGTTATTAAAAAACAAAACCAAAAAAAAAAACCCAGATCTGATTCACATATAAGCAAAATCACAATCACAATAATCGAAGGCTACGTTCACATTCCAAGCTTGGAATGTGAACGTAGCCTTCGATTATTGTGATCGATTAATCGATCCACATCTACACAGCACGGTGAGCTGACAGCGAACCTCCATGAATAATTTAGACCACAGAAGGACAGTGAAACGAGGTACGAAGATGATCAGCACAGACAGACATAAATGCGTCGCTCTCTTTGATTATTGTGATCGGTTCATCGGTTGATTGTTCGACCCCTCGTGCAAAACGGGAGACCGGCACCTTCTTGTTGAGGGAGTTCCAGCTGCTGTTGGCGTTCTCCAGGTCGTCTTCCAGGCCCTGAGTGCAGGTTGCCTTGGCGGCGTTCTGGATCAGGCCCTGACCCAGAGAGTTGATGTCCTGGAGCTGAGTCTGGAGAGGATCGATCTCCTGCTTCTGGAAGACCTGACAGCCAAAATAACACGAAATATACGACTTTTACGCTTTGAAAAAAAAAAATTCAAGTTATACCACACATCAACAATCACAGCCTGCAAGAAGTGAATTATTGGCAAAATCTTGACTTTCAATTGATAGTTTACAGTGACTAAGTTAATAATTATCAATATTATTGTAGAGATATGATTTAGAATACTAAAAATACACAAATACAAAACATATATATAGAAATATACATATTAAAGAATAATTTATAGTTAAATTCAACTGTGCATTATTCTGTTTAAGTTTTAATCTATATTGTATTTTATTGTTGATTACATTTTTATGTTTATTGTAATTACTTTGAAAGATTTCTCTATCTACTGTAGATTACCACATTTTTCTTTTGTAAATGTTTATCATTAGATTTATTGTATATTGAGGTTTATTACATATTGCCTTTCGTTTTTCCCCATTTTATTCTCTTGACTTCATCATTATTGCCTGTTGTTTTTGATGTGAGCTGCTGCGACACTGCAATTTCCCACCGGGGATGAATCAAGTTTCTATTTATATATCTGTCCATCTATCTATCCACCTATCATTTATCTCTTCATCTATCCATCCATCCATCAGTCTATCTAAAAAGGGTTGGAAATGGCATTTCCTGCAGTATCCCTCCCTCCACATCATCTCCAGGTCACTGTTAAATCCAGGAATCAAACCCTCGCTCAGCAGCCTCTGGAAGGGCGGAGTGATGGCCCAGCTCTGCGTCATGGCCCAGCTGTGCAGGATCACACAGCCGGCTAAACCTAATTCGGCCTGCGTGTAATCTGATATGCGAGGAAGACGCCGAGCCAGAAGCCCGGCAGCGCTAATCCAGAGCCACATCCATCCGTCGAGTAAAACACGTGTTTGGCCATAAAAACAACAACAGACAGGCAGAGACGGGGAAGGAGGCTCCTTCTGGTTATTTCTTGGCACCTGCGTGGAGAAGCCGTCCAAGAGGTCCATCTGAGGACAGGCTGCCATGGCGGACACTAGGGACTCCAACTCCAGGCCGGCAGCCTTGTCCAGGGCCAGCACACTGCCGTTGGGGAGGCAGGCCTCCACCGACTGCAGGAAGTCCTCCAGCTCCTCCAGGGTGTACCTGGACGCCCCGTGTTGCACCACGCAGTGCTTGGAGCGCTCAGCAGGGGGCGTCTCGGGCTGCGTTACCACCACGCTGACCAGGTCGCAGTCCCCCGGTGAGGACGCTTCCTCCAGCAGCTCAGCCGTGGAAAGCTCATTGTAGTCTGTTAAGGTCCTGGAGCGCCGTGCGCAGCTGCCGTTCTGGGTCCTGCAGGCGGAGCCTGAAGACAACCTGCCTATGGAGTACCGGTGTTCTCCGTCAGTGGCGACCTCCCTCCCGCAGAGCTCGCCTGCTGGGAGCTCCTGGACCAGGCCTCTGCTGTGGTAGAGAGACCTGGATGGGTTTTCCCGGGCCGGCGAGAAGGGGAACTCCTCTTGGCCCGAGCTGAAGGACCGCCCCGTGTTCAGGTCCCCAGATATGTGCATGGCCTCCGAGGAGGACAGGCTCCTGCTCCGGGGGCCCGGCCTCTTGCGGTGCCTGTGACCGCGGCGTTCCCTCTCCACAGTGGGGCTGTACAAGCCAGAGTCCTCCTCTGAGGTCAGCGAGCTGGTGACACTCTGGCCTCGCCTGCCGCCACTCACGAGCACCGCGGGACGCTCCACAGCGTCCGTCCGCAAGCTGGCACTGCGGCTGGCGTATCCTGCCAGGCCGGAGTACCCCACCAGGTTGGTGTACCCCGGCAGGTTGGCGGGGACAAATGCCCGCCAGGAGCGCCGGTGGGGTGGCGGCAGCTCCTTCTGGTCCGCCCCCTGGAGGCGGGTCTTGGGCAGCAGCGTGTCCGCTCCTCGGATCACGTCGCCGTTGAGCTTCGGGCCGTCAAAGAGGCAGCGCTCGTCCAGCAGGGGGGGCTTGCGGCTCCGCAGCTCGAAGGCACTGGAGGACGATAGGACCCCATTCCCCATGTCCAGGGAGCGGTGCACGTAGGGCAGTGTGCCCGTCAGGTGGCGCGACGCCAGGCTGCCCTTGGAGCCCAGGTCAATCTGCTCGTTGAGGCGCACGGTGTCGTAGATGGACCTCTGGGGGACGTAGCAGTCGTCAATGTTCAGGTCCTCCTCCTCCCCCTTCCCCAGGCAGGAGGGGTGCTGGCGGAGGCAGTCCGGCCGGCTCAGAGGCTTCCCCATCCCAGACAATGGAAGCACCACAAAGACCCAGTGATGCTCCAGGGATAAAGGCTGTTCTGCTGCCGGCTTCAGTCTGAAGCAATGTGTGAATAATTTAATTAAGATCTAAGATTGCATAAAAAGAAGTGACTTTGTTTTCCTCCTTTCTGACATAAGTAAAAAATATATATATAAAAAAAAATTAGTTTCAAAATATAAAAATCTAATATAAAATATCAAATAGATGTTTTATTAACAAGAAAGAGTGCTTTAATAATAAGAACAATAATAATTTGGAAAAACAAAATTATATTTAAAAAAACACACGGAAAAAAGCTTACAAAAAAATCTTTGTAGTAGCTTAGAACCGAGTACGAGGAAAGCTAAAGTCTTTATCGTCATAAATATTCCTCATGGATCTTCGTGACCAAACTTCCATCCCAGTCCTTCCGGGTCAGAGAGTTCCTTCGACTTGGTCTGTCGGGAGAATCCCGAGAGCATCCGTGCGAGTCCATCCAGCGCAAAGAGATTTATTACATCCACAGAAGACAAATCCTCAGAGTACCCAAAAACCCCCCCACCCCCCCAAAAAACAAAACAAAACAAAACAAAAAAAAAAAACCGAAAACCCCAACCTGCTACAACGAGAGAAGCCGGTGGTGCTGGGTGAGCGGAGAAGCCCTCCCTAGCTCTCCCATGGTTCCCCTGGCTCTGACAGATCCTCGCGGCCGGGGCTCCGGAGGCTCCGGGCCCCACCCCCGCTCATTATTCAGCCAACATCTGCCACAGCTCCAGCACATGTTGATTGGTGGACGCGTGACCCTTTTCTTCTTTTTTTTTTTTTTTTGTTGTTCTAATTCCCCCTTATGTCTCCAGCTCTATGACTTCACCGCTAAGCCCAGAAGCTCTGAGCCGGCATCCCGGCGCTCTCCTCAACCTCCCTGGGACTGAGCAGGAAGTAAGAGGGAGCGGAGCAGCGAACCAGCTTTAGAAAAAAACAAACACAACAAGCCCGGGCCAGCGCTGTCATGATGACATCACACGGAGCTGAAACTGATACCGGCTCTTTTCCTTTTTTTTCTTTTTAACTCCTGTCAGTGTTTTTCCCTGTGGTGGACCGTTGCCGTGGACCCTGCAGATCTGCTAAATTACTGAGGAATGCCGAGGGGGGCGTGCAGCGGGTGCCAGGCCATTTAACGCCCCATCCCTCTGCCAGGTTAACGACGCTCCGAAGGCTCTCTGTGTCCAAGATGGATGCAAGAAGATAATGAAATGAATGAATGAATGCGGAGGTAGCCAGGAGAGGGGTCTGGCGCCCCGCGTCCTGAGAAGAGGCAGAGACCCCAGAAGAGACGGCAAAGAGATCCACGCACGGAAAATGTGAAATCCACTAAATGATCCCAGTGCATTTTAATCTCCATCTGTGCATTGCGTTAATGGAGGCACATTACTCAACTTTAATCCTTCCTTTAAAAATTTGCCAGCACCCTCTTTATTTTTTTTTCCCCAAAAGCCTTTCATATCGCAAACAATTTCTTACAAGCGCGGGTCGAGGTCATGCGAGGGACGCATTACGCATTTTTCTATTTAAGAAAGTGACAGAATGGAATCTGCTCACAGCGCCGCTCATCAGTCATTCCAAATATTAGGTGTTGGAGCCAAACCACGAACACAACTACGGCTTCGAGTTGGAGACCTGCCGTAAAATCCCATTTCCCAGGAGGCCGCAGGGCCACAGGGGTTCGGTTTCACCTCGTGGGAGAGTGTCACTGTGGTCGGGCAGTGAGTCAGCAGCCCCACGGGGGCCAAACAGCCCTGCAGGGTCCATACAGCCCCACGGGGACCATACAGCCCTGCAGCGTCCATACAGCCCCACAGGGTCCAATACAGCCCCACAGGGTCCAAACTGCCCCACAGCCCTAAGGGGTCCACACAGCCCTAGGGGTCCATACAACACCATATTTCAACCTCATCCCATCCAGTGTCGGGAAGCGCTACAGTGATTCAGAACGGAGAAATTCCTTTTTGGGATCAGGGGAGACGATGATGTAATGTCTGAGTAGCGTGCGGAGAAAAGACACTACACTTATTTCCACCTCCCACAGTCCAATACATTACACATTCTTGTGACTAACCTCCCCTCCTTTCAAGGTATGCGGAATGTACACACACAAAACGTGCACTTCCACCAGAACGTTCTTCAGAAAACGATCCAAAAGCAACGCCGAGAACAGGGAGTACGAGAGTGAGACTACGAGCCCCAAACCCAGAGCCGTCCCTTCACAAAGCCTTGACCTAAAATGGTAACAGCGCATAAAACAAGGCCGTCTTAGCGCTGTCCTGCACTGTTTATTTGATATTTTTGTTGCCAACGCTGCCCAGGAACCTACAGAACCACGCACTGCAGCAGCAACAGCGGAACGTAACACGATCTCCTGGCGTTCCGGGTGAGAAAACCAAGCCAAAACCCTAATATAGAAACAACCCATTCTCCTAAATGTTGTCCTTGTTAGGACATTTGTTATGCCGTCAGGTAAGAGACAACATGCACAGAACAGCTTATAATAATAATAATAATACATAGAAATTATCGGAAAAACCAGAGACTATCTCAGCTCAAAAAAGCACACAATGAAGTCAACCTACTACTATCTAATGATATAGTCTGCCCATAAAAACATGCAAATGGATAAAAACCGAAAGAAGAGAATTCAAGAACCGAATGGCACCAAACTGAATCCTCCTGTGGCAAAATCTGGGACCTTATAATGCTGGAACGCTGGCGTGGGTGACAGTTTTAAAAACACTCTTCTCAGACAGGTCTGATTACGACTGTTATCATTATTATTATTATTATCATCATTATCATCATTATTATAATCATTATTATTGTTGTTATTATTATTATCATTATTATAGTAATTATTATTAGCATTATTATAATCGTTATTATTATCATTATTATTATAATTATTGTTGTTATGATTATTCTTAAACAACTTTAGCTCCACGTCTGCTTGGCCTTCAGACCTCCTTCCCAGGACGCTCAGCAGAGAGAAACTAGGGAGCACAATGAGGATTTTCCGCTAGCAGCTGACTGGTAGGAGCACAAAGGGGGTGTTGGGGGCGTGCACGTGGGTGGGTGGAGGGGGTAACAACAACATCATGAAACCACGTTGCTCGGCAACACTTTCAATCCATCAGTTCTTTGATGGTTGTACCCCCTCCAAGCCTTTCACCAAAGACCCAGAAGACAGATTGAAGATACCACCAGGCAGCGTGCAGACTATTAATACACCCCCCCCTCCCCGTCCCCTGTGATGGTTTAATCCACGGAGCCCGAATGGATATTTGGATAAACTGTAGAAAATTATACGACACTACCTTTTATATTGGATGGAAAAACCCAAAACCAAACCCTTTAAACTTAAAGCCCACTGACCTACATCTTGGCTGCATGCGTGTCATTTTGCCCTCACTGCAGTTTGCATTGTTTTCATGCTCCATGAATCAGTAACCATTTTAGTAATTTCGATTTCTAAATATAGGTTAATCCTCTTTTATAGACTCCACAGGAATTTACAGGCTTTTAGTGTTTTACACACGCACACACACACTCTACATCTGCTTGTCTTCTGTTCCCTTTTTTTTTTTATTATTATTTTTAATTGTCACACTTTATTTGACATATTGAGTATTGATAAATAGAAGAGGCAGGGGGAGGGCGAGGGGATGACATGCAGCAAATTGCTATGGGCCGGATTCCAACCTGGGCCCGGCTGCGGCAAGAATTTAGCCATAAAAAAATGGAACGCGCTCTACCAGGCGAGCAACCGAGACAGCCTCTCCTGTTCCTTTTAAGCATCAGAAAGGAAACGCCCCTTTCTTATGCTTTTCCCACTTTGTTTATATTCTATTTTAAGGGGAAGCTGTTTAGTATGTCTTGTATAAATATCTACTAATATCCATAAAATAAACATTAAACCATTTAACCACTGGTGAACTACTGTTTCCTTTGGCAACATTCTAACAACGTCTACACTGACTCTAACTGGGAGCCTGTGGGGTCAAAATGTTCTAAATGAGCTGTGGAGACGACCACTTTTGGGCTTTCAGTGTTATAGATCGCCCAAACAACGGAGGTGTGTGTTGGTGTCTGTGACGATCACCAAATGTGGCACCAGTAGCTCCATGTTGCTCAAAGAAACCCTTTAGACTTCCAGGCTTTTCCGCAGACATTTCAATCTGTTTTTAAGTTCAGAACTCACTTATTTCCTGCCAGTGTACTATTCTCTGGGCTTGGCAACACCGATTTCCACGGTATTACTAATTAAAAGTGAATATTTTACCACAAATAATTACATGTAGCACCAGGAACAGCAATGAGGTGACTGTTCAAACAGGCCAGAGACTAGAGACTTGGTGGTTATCTGGGGGGATCGAATGCCCCCCCCACGATCCAGTTCCTTTGTTAGCACCAGATGCACTGAAGCACCAATCCCCAGAGGATGGCCAACAAATGGGCCCTAGGCGCCCAGTTAAGAGCCTGTTAATAATCCGTACACACACAAGGGTTAATGGGACTCACTGCAGACTTGCAGAGTAGGAGATATTGATTTAAAATTTCCTGTTCACCAACACACATTGTTTCAACAAACCCTGGATTTCGGCTTAGATCACCACTTGTTACGACCATTCAGCCGTGCAGGATATTGTATCCACAGTAAATAAGTTTATGCCTCTGGCGCAGTTGCATCATCAAGTTCAGTGACAAATGAAACCGATCCCCGAAAGAGCACAAAAGCAAAACATGTGCAGATGTAACGTGAGAAGCCAAGCTCAGAACAAAGAACTTTTTGTTCTGATGACCAGTACCGGGTAGGTGGAGTGAAACTATACCTTTTGTGATCGCTACACATGGAAAACAAGTTTAATGTTTGCAGAGTATTGACATACCTTAAAGGCCTCCAGCTGCTGGTTTATCACCTCCGTCTCCATGCCGACGGCCCCCTGGGACTCCTCCCTGTCGATGGCCCTGTTCAGACTGTCGGTGAACTGCCGGAGTTTAGCCTGCAGCTCCTCCAGATGACCCCGTGCACTCAACACCTGCTCCTCTCGGCCTTTCGCTCTGTCCAACAGTTTGCCACATTGTTTCGTGAGGGCATCCAGATCCCTCTTGAGGCCGAGCAGGTCTGGCGAAACCTCGGTCTCCAGCATCTTCTTACAGCTATCCCCAGCGTTCACAGTGTTGGCCGTGAGTTCCTGCAGTTTGGTCACAAAGTCCTGAATGGCACCCTGCTGGTCTTTAAGAATGGCCAAGTCCCTGGCTGTGGGCTCCATGCTGTCGAGCTCGTCGTCCAGGTCTGTGAATCGCCTGAACATCTCACGGATGTTGTTCTGCAACTGACCAATGCCGTGCAGTTTACCTTCTAAGGTGGAGCAGGTCTCCTCTACCTTCTTGTTCAGGGAGCCATAGTCTTTTTCGAGGCTGTCACACTGCAGTAAGAGGTCTGTCACTCCATCAGCATCTGGGACGTCTACAACCAGGTCCTTGGCCAGGCTCTTCAAGTGCTCAACCTGGTTCTGCACTCCCTCTAAGTTCTTCTGCTGAGCCTTCATGTTTGTCAAGGTCTTGTTACTATACGCCTGAACTCCCAGTGACTCACAGGCATCCACCTGCTTCTTAGCTCCCTCAAGCTGGCATTTGGCCTCTTTTTGAGTGTCATTAAATTCCTTTAGCGTCTGCAAAATCTTTTCCAGTGACTCTCGCTTACATTGCAAAACCTCCATCACCTCATCCACTCTTTTTCCAATGGCAGCCTTCTCCTCCTTGACCCCCTCGGTGTCTGCGTTGGCCAGCTCAAGTAGGCTGTCTGCGGCTGTGTTCATCTGCTCCACCACCCCCCTGTGCTTATCAACATCCTTCTGTAGGGCTTTCAGCTGAGAGATGGAGTTCTCCACAGCCACAGAATCCACAGTGAGCTTCACACGGTCGCCACTCGCCTCACATTCCTCCACCCATGAGTTGAGTTTCTCTGCGTGGTCTTGGTACTTCTGCACTCTCTGCAGCGCCGTCTGCAAGTCATCCGCCCGGTCCGTGGAGCTCTTCTTCACCTCCTCCCAGTTGGAGCAGAGGGTGGAGAGCTGCCCCTGCAGGGCCAGCTTCTCAGCACCGTCTGTGTTCTGCAGTAGCCTCTCACCCTCTCCCATGACAGTGTTGTAGGGTTCTTCGTGCTCCCTCAGGATTCTCTGTAGGGCACTGTGCTCCTTCAGGCTCTGTTGCAGGACGTCTACTTTGGCCGAGATGGGCTGAGGCAAGGCCTGGTCGCGGCGCTGCTCATCCAGCCACGTCTGGAACTCCTCCGAGGTCTGATGGAACTGTTGAGAGCTGGCAAAGGTCGAGCTCAGCTGCTGGACACGCTTGGCTGTGGAACACAGATGGAATCATCAGTGCTGCCATTATACCCAAGTCCTTACAGAATTAAAGTATGCATAAATAATCATAACTGATAGATGCGTACAGTATTTTCTTTTTTTTTTTTTCTTCTCAGTCATCAAATTTTACAGAAAAAGCATAAACAAAACCACAGACAGCGATACACATAATACACAATTAACTAGCTTTAACATCAAGCAGTCAGGGACACCAAAAGTAAGGGTTGAAAGTGGAAGATATGGTGGAAATTTTGATTTGCTGGGTCAGTCAAAAAGCCTTTTATCTATAGGCCAAATACAGACCAAAATAAACATGATCATTGGTATTGAATTAATTTAGAAAATAAACCAATCCCAAAATGGAATTATGGAACACAATGAAATTAGGTGTTCTTTGCAAAAAGCCTCCAGATACTGAAGCCCAACCTGCTTTCTCCTCCAGTTGTCTGAAGGGCTTGCTGACGCTCTCCAGCTGCCGGGCCAAGTTAGCCTTTAGATAGTCCTCCGTCACCATGGCCCCGAGCGCCGCACTGAGGGCTTCTGCCTCCCTGAGTGCCTTCTTCTCCTCCCTCAGCTGGGCGGAGATCGCGTGGACCTCCTCTAGTTGCTTCTTGACGGCATCGGGCTGGGCACTGTGGCCCTGCTGGCTCTCCAGCTGTGTCTCCAGCTCAGCAGAGCTCTGGCCGAGGCCTCTCAGGAGCTTCTGGAACTGCCCCGTCTTTATTGCCGCCTGGTCGATGAGGCTGGCTCGCCCGTCCAGCCGCCCCGTCAGGTCTTCCCACTTCTGGGTGACTGCCGCCAGACCTTCCCGGACCTCATTCGCACCGCTGGAGGGCTCCTGCTTTCCGGGGCAGTTCAGGATGGCAGCTGCTGCTTCCTTCAGCTCCTCATACTGAGGCTTTCGGCTCTGAAACTCATTCTGGAGAATCTGGACGAAGAGGAAGGAATGAGTGAATTTTAAAAACCACAAGCAGTACCCACAAAGTACTTTTTAAGACCCTTTTAAGACAATTTTTTTAACAAAATGTAAGACTTATTTTGGACAAATCATCTCTCTCTTATTCAATTAAGCATTGCAGGGAAGTATTATATATTTGGTTCAGGACAGAAGTATTAGGTAGAAACATAGAAGGTTATGAACTAGATGATTCCATGAACTGTTATAAGACCACTTTCCTTCATGATCGCAAGGAAGAGATTACGAACTGGAATAGCTATCACAGCTATCACTATTACAATTATTATTTTTTTTTTAACCACAAAACTTTGGATAGGTAAACAGAAGGACCTTCTTGGATTTCCCAGGTAACTATCATGTAGTCTAGCTGGTATGTATTAAGGTAACTATTAGGTTAAGCGGTACCTTAAGTGTTTTATAACGTTATATATCACAAATGTTGACTGATACAGAAGAACTAGACTCATTTGGACAAAAACAAATCAGGCAAAATCGAATGACTGCTCATTACCTGGACTTGCTGCTTCTGCATGTTGAGCATGTTGGGGTCCACGGAGAGCGGTCCCAACACGCTCATCATTAGCTCCTTCTCCGACAGCCACTGTCGGAGCTGGGGTTCGGTGGTTTGGAAAGCGTCCAAGTTCCTGTTGGAGCGCTCCAGATCCTGCTTCCTCTCCTGGACCGAGCCGCTCACCTCAGCCCAGGCAGCGTCTGGGGGGGAAGGGGAGCGAATGGCAGTCAGACCCAACCCAAATTGTGTGAGTGATATACACACACACATACACAGTATATATATATATATATATATATATATATTAATGCAGTTACATACACCGATGCTTACATATACATACATATACACACACCGATCAGCCACAACATTAAAAACCACTGATAGGTGAAGTGAATAACATTGATCATCTCGTTCTAGTGGAACCTGTCAAGGGGTGGAATATATTAGGCAGCAAGTGAACAGTCAGTTCTTGAAGTTGATGTGCTGGAAGCAGGAAAAATTGGCAAGCATAAGGATCTGAGCCACTTTGACAAGGACCAAATTGTGATGCTAGACGACTGGGTCAGAGCATCTCCAAAACGGCAGGTCTTGTGGGGTGTTCCTGGTAGGCAGTGCTTAGTACCTACCAAAAGTGGTCCAAGGAAGGACAACTGAAGAACCGGCAACAGTGTCATGGACGCCCAAGGCTCATTAATGCGCATGGGGAGTGAAGGCTCGCCCGTCTTGTCAAATCCCCCAGAAGAGCTACTATAGCACAAATTGCAGAAAAAGTTCATGCTGCTAAGATAGAAAGGTGTCAGAACACACTGTGCATCACAGCTTGCTGTGTACTGTATGGGGCTGCGTAGCCCTAGACCGGTCAGAGTGCCCATGCTCTGTCCACCACTGAAAGCGTTTACAATGGGCACGTGAGCGTCAGAACTGGTCCATGGAACAATGGAAGAAGGTGGCCTGTTCTGATGAATCACGTTTTCTTTTACATCATGTGGCTGGCCGGGTGCGTGTGAGTCATTTACCCTACTGGGAAGAGATGGCACCAGGATGCACTATGGGTAGAAGGCAAGCCCGCGGAGGCAGTGTGATTCTCTGAGCAATGTTCTGCTGGGAAACCTTGGGTCCTGGCATTCATGTGGATCTTACTGTGACACATACCACCTACCTCAAAACTGTTGCGGAAACAATACACCCCTTCATGGCAACGATATTCCCTGATGGCAGTGGCCTCTTTCAGCAGTATAAAAAACTGCAAAAAATTGTTCGGGAATGGTTTGAGGAACATGACACAGAGTTGAAGGTGTTGACTTTGCCTCCAAATTTCCCAGATCTCAATCTGATCGAGCATCTGTGGGATGTGCTGGAACAACAACCCCGATCCATGGAGGCCCCACCTCGCAGCTTCCAGGACTTAAAGGATCTGCTGCTAACATCTTGGTGCCAGATACCACAGGACACCTTCAGAGGTCTTCTGGAGTCCATGCCTCCACGGGTCACAGCTTGTTTTGGCGGAACGAGGGGGAGCTCAACTTCATTAGGCAGGTGGTTTTAATGTTGTGGCTGATCGGTGTTTGTGTGTGTATGTGTGTGTGTATATACATATATATACATGTATATTTATATATATAGCTCGAAAGTGCTTTAAAGAGGGGCAGGAATAAAAGAAAAAAGAGAAATCAAAGCAATAAAAGGTAGATGAACAGATTTGAAAACAGGGGACAGTAATAAAATAAACCAATTTAAAAAGGATAAAATTCATACATTGTTCCAAAAATGTTCCATGTACAAATGAATATATTAAAAACACAACATGTACAAGGTGCCTACAGATGGTTATGGATATGTAAGATATGTAAACCCTAGAAAGCTGGGTTAGTTGCTCACATTTCAAAATGTGTTTTCAGACAACTTTTAAAAGATTCAGCTGGTCTGATATTTTCGGGAAGGCTCTTCCAGAGTCTTGAGGCCGAAATGGAAAATGCCCTATCCACACAATGGCATATTCAGGAGCCTCTTGCCAGTGGACCTGAGAGGTCAACCAGTGCTGTGGGTCCGACACGGACTAAAGATTTTAATACACCTTGATGTGGTGACAGGTTTTGTGAATCAGAATGTTTATTCGACATTTGACGGTTGGAGCCAAAGTGCAGAAAACGTTGCCAACTCAAGCTGCCAACGAGTTCCACACAACCCCTGGGTCTATGTACCTCTCTGGGTTTAGGTACTAGGATTTAAATACCTATCTGTGCCAGCGCCTCCTTCCATTTTGCTGCTTCGGGAGAATCTGGCTGGGTCTCAATCAAGTGCAGAAGCTTCTCCCTCAGCTTGTGAAGATTTTCTCCTTTTTGGTTGACGTCATCTTCAAATGCCTGCAGGAACAACAGATAAAAAACATCTTAAAACACACTCATGACTTCCACATAAGATAATAAATGCCTTGAATGCCGTGAATTCTTTGAACTCTGAATGCTGTTTCTGGGACCTTTTGTTGCTCGAGCTGTGTTTTCATTGAGTCTTTCTCCATGGTGGCTGAGTTCCAGGACGCCGCCTTATTTTGGGTGTCCTTCAACCATGTCATCATGACTTCCGTCTCCTGCTGGGCTTCCCTCACCCCGTCCACCAGGCCTCTCAGCTCTGCCGCTCGGCTCCTCAGTAGCTCCCCGAGGCTGTTGTAGCCCTCGTTGACGGAGGACATGTTCTGCTGAATTACCATCAGCTCTGCAGACAACAAACAGATTCCTGTTAGGTTACCTCACAAGAACCTTTACTAAACAACTTCCCCTGATGCCACAGCAAAGATGGATAAGGATTGCGGCATTATTATCATTGTGGCTCAACATGCTTTACATTTCAGCATCAATTAGGTGCAGGTGTCGTGGACAGAAGGCGCAGGTGTCATCCATACCCGATAAGTCAGGAGATGCTAGCAACTAACTGACGAGTAAGAATCTATGTTGGAAAGAGTTTATCTCGGTACCTTCGTGAGAGTCTACCCTAGTAAGAACAGGGCTCGAGGGTAATGGCTGCCCGGTGACCCTCGGCAACCACATTGAGTCAATTGGCAACCATTTGGGGCAACCACTTTTTCACATAAAAAATAAGGACAGCAAATAGCAAAACGTTCACCCCAAAATAAACACATTTGTTGCATTAGTGATATTTAAATACTGCTGTTACAGTCAGAACCAGAACGCCTCACGTGAATCGGTGCATTTATTCACGTGCTCAGCGGTGGGCACGGGAACCAGAGCAAGTTTTAATGCCTTTCTTCCTCATCTGTGATGTGAAAACATCAGATTTCCACGCAGTCTGAGAAAGCACAAGTGTGCGTCCTGCTCACAGTTGAGTTATAAAACCCAGCGCACCGCAGAGCGTCTCCCCTGTCGAGCTGCTGACAGCACTGTCAGGCGTGGAGTCAATCACAGTGGACGGCAGCAGAGCAAGGTTATTACAGTCAGGGAAGCAAACAACTCGCTTTTTGGCAAATGCAGCTTTTTCAGTTGGGGGACTGACGTCGAAACAGATCCGAAAAGTTATTTTTGGGTGCGGCGATGCGTTTTAGCTTATTTCTTTTTAAATATACATGCGGGAACTATGCCATCTGCGATCGATTAACTAGAGGACTCTGATTAAGACCAGAGTTTCCGTTAGAAGAAATTGGTGCCGGTCCACGTGTCCTGGAAGATTTCAATTTCCCAGACAAATGGGAGAGATTCCGGTCAAATATTATCTGTGTTTATTGAGCTTGAAAGCAATTGATAGCAAGAGAATTACATCATCAAGGCACGATGATTCATAATACTTTTTACTGAATATTCAAAGGGTAAGGGTCTACCTAGGTACATTGGTAAAAGTCTACCTGGTTTGTGTTAATAGACTAGAGAGGAGTTAACTTTGTTAACACCACATTGATCTATAGGGTATATATCCGACCAGTTGTTATGAAGACAGAAGACAGTAGGTGTTAATACTGTATATTATATTATTTCAAAAGGATTACCTTTACTTGTAAGGTAGGCATGTGTCCCTGGACCACCACCGTTAGTAACAGCTGATGCAAAGACAAAGCACCTCAACTGGTTAGTGACAACATCATATTCAGATAGGGCTGGGTATCCATACCCGGGGTCCTTTAACAGGTTCCAGGGGATCCACAGCAAAACGACAAGAAGTTAATAATTTTGTAATTTCATTCATAAGACGTTAGCACCATTAGAGAATGTATAATGACGACTGTTTGGATCCCAGTTTCACTGTTACCTCTGTAACACCAGTACAGACAAAAATCACATTTAACAACAAAAAAAAAAGACTAGATCTGATCAAATAGGGTCTGTGACACTTATGTGTATCAAATTCTTACCTTTAAATTAAAAAGGCTCTATACTGAACTGCATACAGATTTGCATGCTGCAGTATTCACAGTTCTTTGGCATACCTATGTATTTACCTATATCTAAGTAATTTAATTCTGCTGTGCATCCACAGTAAGCATAAAGGTCTTATTTTGACAAAGTATTTTTACTGTGTCAAATTTAATCCACTATATCCTTGATGGATAAAATGGAAAAGCCGAATGTACCCGACTGATGTGGCGTCTTGGTCTTGGCGGGCGACGTGAGGGAGCTGATGAGGGTGCACAGCGCTGATCCTCTGCTGTTCAGGTCCTGGACCGCGGGTCCTCTGGAGGTCCACTCCTCGGACAGACCCTGAGGGAAGGTCAAATCAGTCAAACATGTCTATCCATCCGTCCATCCATCTATCTATACACCTTTCCACTCACGGTGACTGTCCCCAGCTGGTTCTCCAGACCCTCTAGGCTTCCAGGCTGGACCTCAGGGACCCGCTCCGTGGTGCGGTCCAGCCACAAGGTCAGCTCTCCAGCCGCAGACTTCAACTCCCCCAGAAGGTCCTGGCAGGACGACACCTCATCCTCCCTGCAGAGCGAAAGCAACACATCACACCAGAAACATTCATGCTTGTTTACATATTTTTTTCATTCTGTAACGTCATAATCACCATCTATATTAATTTTTATGCCTACACTCGGTACCATCAACAACCAAGCTGCCACTCACACGTTTAGTATATTTCGTTTTTTTGTTTGCTTTTTATATCATTTAACTTTTTATGGTACTTGTCTGTCTGATGGCGTACAATCAATCAGCAACCCAATGCAACAACCCATCCCAAATCAAATTCCTCAGCAAAATAAACCCAATTCTAATTCTGAAGATCCAATAGTACAAATACAGGAATTCAACACAAAATAATTTAAGAGCAAGAAAATATATAAAAATAATGATAAATCAAACAAATAAAAACATTACATGAGAAACAGGCAGGGAAAACTAATGCACCTGCTAAAATGAGAACAGTTTCCCTTCTGTGTTTGATCAACAAAGTTAACATGGAGTAGCCCAAAGCTCTACTTCATGTTAACCTAATTTCATTGAACCTACTTGTCCTTCACAGTGTCCTGCAGGGCTCTGAAGATGTTGTTCAGGTCGTCCATCTTGCTCAGGATCTGTGACGTCCCTCCTTCAGTGTCAAGGCTGGACAGCTCCTGGGACAGCGACTTCAGCGTCTCCAGGTCCCTGGCGTGGTCCGCCACCTCGGCCGTGGTGTCCTGTAGTGGGAAACAACAGTTAAACATATTGTTACCATTATATTCAGACAATGTACACCTTATGGAGTCCATTACAATCAGATAATGTACACCTTATGGAATTAGCCATTGGCTTTGTTCCACCTTGCCCACTCTCTACAATAAAATTGGTACTCTTAAATCCCATCGCATGTGTTTCTGTGTCAGAGGGCCCTTAAAACGCCACTCACTTGGCGTGTGGTGGGGTGGTAGGCTTCTGCCAGGGATTCCACCAAAATGGCCTCAGTTTGGTGTTGATAGTACGGGGTGTAGGGGTGGGGTGGTTTGAGCAGCCACACCTGTCTTGGATCTATGTAATTGGGCCCAGGATCGGTGTGGCTGTATGCCTGTTACCTGTTAGACCAATCAACAAGCAACAGGCAAAAAACTCATCGCCACACACACAGGAGAGGAGCCCTTGTCACGACATGGTTTACATTTGCTCCGGGCTTGTTCCACCTTGCCCACTCTCTATTATAAAACTGGCACTCTTCGACCCCATCTCTGTGTCAAGAGGGCCCTGAAAACGCCACTCGGGTGGCGTGGGGTAGGGGAAACTGCCACATACACCTTGATAGGCGTTATCTCTGCCATAAGTACCTCCATCAGCTGAGAGATTTCATTGAGGCTCTTTCCGTCGTGCAGGTCGTGCAGATCCTGCGATCGCTTGAGGACGAACTGCTGAACACGCTCGGCAGTCTTTTCGAAGGTCTCCACCTTGTCCTGCAGCTTCTCCAGGTGGGACACCTTCTGCTGATGGGCATGGCAGGCCTCGGAGAGCCGCTGGGACAGGGCGTCCATCTTGGACTGCAACAGGGCGGCGGAGGCAGGGTCCGCCGTCTCAGCAAACTTTTTCACCTTGGCCTTGATGGCGGAGATGCTGCTCTGGTGGCTCGCGATGTCCTGCTCCAGAGCCTTCACATAAGGAGGCGACACATGAGGACAAAAACAGTTAAACAGGGTTTGGACAGGACTGAGGCCCCCTGGGGGTCCTCAAGGGTATTGCTATCTTCTGCTCCAGAGCTTTCACACAGAAGACACGAGGTGGACGGGGTTCGGACAGGTCGAACGAAGGGGATCCCAAGGTGGGGTTTGAGGACCCCTAAATGTCTTCAAATCAATTGCAGGGGCTGCAGAACAAAAACATGTAGCATATTTTATTGTTTCAGACAAAATCTGTGCCCATCTCACTAATTACAGTGAGATATTTGGTATATTGGTGTGAGGTTTGTACTTTTTGGCAGCAAAGTAATAGTCAAATTTTAAGCCACCTGGCAATGTATTACAGGCAGATACAGTGTGTACATCTTTACACATTTATTTTAGGTGGAGGGGTTGTTATTATTATCATTTTTTAATAAAATTTCATAGCCACTGGGGAAGGGTTAAAGAGCAACCCTACACTGCCCTGAATTCCCACTATACCCTGGATTGGCCGATACTGAAAGTTTAGGCTTCGGTATCCGTGGTTTAAAAACGGTCATCTACCCATCCATTCATCCCTCTATTCATCCATCCCTACATCCATAATAATTATAGTTAAAAGAACAAATCAAAAATGACTTTTGAAGAGTGTGTGGTACTTCAACAGGACAGAAGCTGTACTACAACATACCCCCTCCTTGCTGAGCAGAGCCCTGATAGAGGCGGAGTCCAGCGGTACCCGTCCTCCGTCCCTCACGCTCTCCTCCACCCCCTCCATCCATCCCATCATCTGGTCCAGGCCGTCCTGGACACTCAGCGAGCGCGTCAACGTCACCTGCAGCTTCTCGTGGCGGTCGCTCACCGACTTGGACAGGTTGTCGAAGCGCTCCGCGATGTCATCTGAAAATATTGTGTTTTTGACCGATGTCATTGGTCAAACTATAAAAATTATATTTCCAAATAAGACTCTGTTTGACTTTGTTTCTGAAAGTATGTTTTAGTTCAGGCAGTAAGTTTTTTAGAAAGACAATATAGGGGCTCACAACCTGGGGTGACCGACCCGCACTAAAGGGCACCAGAGATTGCAAGAGGGGGTTGAGAAGCGGACGATTTGAGGCCAATGTCTCCTTATCGTCCAAATATTGGTTAAAAAAATCCACAAATGAATAGCAATATTATAATATTGATGTAAATAAATATAAATTGTAACAAAATCCACATACTCCAAGTATTGTACGGCCTAAAAACCATGAAAGTAGAACCACTAATAAATACATGAAAAAGTATTGCCTAATTGAAATTGGGGGTCTCAGACTGAATCAGGTTTAATTTGGGGGGTCTCTGAGGAGACATAAGGTTGGGAAACCCTAAAAGGAGTCATCATTATTTGATTGCACTTTTGACTACAAACCGTATTTTTGTTGGACAAGCATTGATGGTGCAGCATTTTGATGGTTAATAATAATAATTATAACAAATATAGCTGCAGGCAGCAATATACGGGGTCCGTTATGGACACCAATTGCTAATTTTTGGGTTCAGTTTGTGTTGTTGTTCATTTTTACATTAGCATTACAACATAACACGAGTTTGATTTTCAGAGTTTCCAATGAACGCAGCATCAACTCACGTAATGACGCAGTGACGCGAGTTTTCTGAGTCCTGGTGACACGCAGAATCACTAATACCAGGATACACTTGTGGCCTTATCCTAAAAATTTGAAGGTGGCCTTTCCTACTGTACCTGTAGCCCACAGAGTCCTGTCTCACCGTGTCCGTGGAAGGAAATCACTCCGAGTGGAAGTTCCCAACAACACGGTTCCACTCAGACGGATTAAACACTGCAAGTCCCTCAGAGACATTTCATAAACTTTTTTAACTTTTGGGACTAAATTAAACAGATACGATTAGGACCTGTTGCTCTGGCGCTCCAAGCAAACTCTGTATGTGAGGACACAAACACGCAATATGTTTTGGACTGTTTTCGACTCCTTCAGTTTGCCTGCTACGACTGGCTAGAATGCGGCAGGAGGTACACGACACCGCCTTAGATGGAACTTTTGCCGTTTACAAAAAGTGTCTGTTTTTCACTGATTCCTTCTCCATTTGTGGATCGATTTCGATGAAACTTGAACGACTAAATGTCTGACAAGTCCCGGTTCTAACGAGGCTTCAACCGTGTCCGTAGCTGCAGCGGTTGTCCTGTTCCACACACTTTTAGCCCGAAAAGTTCGGAGAGGAGAATAATTATAATAATAATAATAAGAGTAATACAAATAATAATGTATTATTATTATAAACTATTCATATAATATGTGTTTATTATTGTAAAATACAAATATTAATTATTAATTAATTATGAATTAGTAATCATTTTTATCAAAAAATATATGATAAATCATTAAGGTAAACTTAAGCTACATATATATTCAAGTTAAACTTGAATACAACCCTCCCGTCTCACCCATGGTCTCCTGGATCTCCTCAGGGTTCCTCAGCAGATCTCCTTCACACGCCATCAGACAATCTGCGGTTTTTCGCAGAGTTTCCACGGACGACTGGCGTGCGGTCGTCTGGACTTGCAGAGCCTGGCCAACAGGGGGTTTAAGGGTTTGATGCATTATTATATTACCTCCAGCAGGGAGGGCCCCAGAAAATACCATAACTCACAACCTCACAACTCACAACCACAACCACTGCCAAAAATATGAAGAAGAAATCCCTCTATTTGATCTCTTACTCAATATAAGGTATAATACCGCTGCCTACCACTATAAGATGTGTGATCGGCCGAGAAATTTGAAATGAGGGCCACGAAAGACCATTATGTTTTTTATAATCGAAGTCGGGATATTTGGGAACGTTGCACAGGAAAACAAGCAATAAAATTGTCTTTGACTGGGGCTGAAGGAATCACCTTGAAGGAATTGCAGCAGAATTATTATTAGATTTTTATATAATTGATAACAAATAGCAGCAAATTAGCACCAAATAATTTTTACATTTTTATTTTGTTTTTTATTTTTATTTTACGTTACATATTTATATGTATTTTTATACATATTTATATTAATGGATTTGGCGTAATCATATATTATCTATAAAAATATATAATATCAAAACATACATAAAAATACTGGAAACACTATTATAAAATATATATAAAAATAAAAGAAACAGTATTATCAGCTCTTATCAGTTCATATCTGTGTAACTCACAGGGGAAAGAAACTCTGGGGAAAATGGCCTTCAGAGTTATAAATAGTGGCGTTGTTATAAAAAGCAAATAGCAGTGTTGTTATAAATAACAGTGTTGTTGTTACGAGATATTGTGTGGAAACTCTGTACAAGGTGAGGAATGTGCTGACCCCACAACTTACTTAATGCTTAGGGCGCCAGAAACTTTTTTTTTTTTTTTTTTTTACGCTTTAGAGGAATCTAAAACAGGGGTTCATAAAGTGGGGTCCACGGCCCCCTATGGGTCCTGGGTTGAAGGAATTGCAGGGAGAAAGCAGCAACATTTTTTTCTATTTTTATATATTTGTGTATTATTGATTTAACATTTTTTAACTTCTCTTTTACTGGGATCTGCCTCCCCCAGGGGTCCTCGAAGGAAATGTAGCAAAAAAACATATTTTATATATAGTTCATTATTTTGGCAACAATATTATTTTTTATATTTTTTTATTTGGTTATCTTTTATGTATTTTACTTTACAAATTCACATTTACCAACATTTATTGTAATATTATATATTATCTATGAAAAAAATATCAAAAGCACCAAGTTGGAAAAAAAAACAACATCTCTCTAGGTATCCACTACAGTGGTACCTTGGTGTCCTCCAGCTGCTGGTGCAGGCTCTGGGGCTCCGCAGCGATGGCCTGGCTCTGCTGCCGTCGGGCCTCATCCTCCGAGTCCCCGAGCCACTGGACCAGGACAGAGGACGAGTCCTGGAAGTTCTGGTAGTGCTGCACCACCTCCTTCAGGTTAATGCCCAGATCACTGCACTGGGGGGAGAAATAATAACGATAACAATGATTTTAATTATTTGGTTTACAGAAAAACATGGAAGAACTGGAAATGAATGATAAAATACAGTCAGCTGATGTTTACACACCTGTTTTTTATATTGGCTGACTGTATTTTAGTCTGTATGCTCCACACATTATACCACACTTATATATCCACACATTTTTAATAAGCATTTCTTCAATTTGGAATTTTTATTTTAGGTTAGCTTTACTCATCTCTAATAACTATTTTAATTGCAACATTTAAAAATTTCCGTTAAAATTTTAGGTTATATTTACATACACGTACCTACATACATAAACTTTTTGTTTTACTAACCCAATAACGCCCTCTGAATTGTAATGAATATAAAGGAATATGCTGCCACCATGTGGTTGGACTGAGTCATTACAGTTTCAAAGGATAAATCTGACCGTTACAGAACTGGTCCTATTTCATTCTTACTAAGGCAGTGTTTCACACCGGATTTATCCACCTCACGCATGCGCAGTTGAGATTTGTATATCAACAAAGTCACATGTGACCCCCCTCGCCCAGGCCCTATAAAATCACACAGGACCCGGGGCTCTGTTCCTCTCCAGGAGCCTACACAAGCAGGGTAAATCCTGTTGAACGGCTCTGCCATTGTTTCCGCTTTTTCCTTCATGTTAAGCTCTGATAGCATCAGATGGCCTCCCCTGAGTGTGTCAACCAGCTAACAAACAGCTAGGACTTTGAGTTTGGGGTATCCCCACTGTTTATTTACGAACACATTGCTGTCCACTGCTTTAGCTCTGATAGTATCAGGTGGTCCCACCGAATCACCTCAGCCAGCTAAACGGTAGCAAAAGAAAGAGGTATGATCAATCATACTTCCGGGCGCATGGCTCTTCTGCTGGCCACAGACAGACATGATGTCTGTCCTAGGTGTTTAGGGTGGAGGACTTGAGGCAGGGCTTGACTGACGGTGCCCGCATGAATTGTTCCTTCATGAACACTGAACCCGAAGGTCTCTCGACTGGCTCAGGTCGAAAGTCCCCCACTCGGCTCCCAGGACAAGGCAGGTGCTGGTACAGGGCCACACAGGCACTCACTCAACAGAGGCGTCAGGGGCTCCACTCGTGAAGAAGGCCAGGAAGGATCCGCTGGCGGCAAAGGTAGACACCGGAGCACCGGACAGCGGAGATGGCTCAGATCACATCACCCCTTCTCTCGTACCAACCAGGGAAGCCGGGCCGGTGGGTGCCGTTATTGTCTGGGAGGTTCCAGGAGGACGATGTAGTGTCCATTGTGCCTCCGGCACCTGCTCAGCTCTGACTGTGGCTCAGTGGTGGGTTCCGAGGAAAGAACAGGAGGGCCGGAAGTCAGCCATTCCGATGGCGTTGGCACATCTAGGGCTGGATAAAGCCCTGGTCGTATCTGCCCCCACCAGTGCGTTCTTCAGCCATTCCCTTTAGACAGACACTTGTAGTGTTCAACTGTCTCCAGACTACATTGGGGAGCTACAAAGGTGTTGGGCGGACCCCAGGTCCCTTTCCGCCATTCTAGTGGTAGCAGGGCCTTGGCCAACATGCCAGACATGGCGGACACAATCCCAAGATGTGTGGGAGCAGTCACCCATACAGAGCCCCAGGGTAAGGGTTCTCCGCTACCTCGACGACTGGTTAATATGTGCCCTGTGTTTGGGGTGCGCAGCCCAAGACACGACACTTTTGCTCGCCCGTATCACAAGGTTCCTAAAAGGAGCCCGACGCTTGCAGCCTACGAGAGCTAGAGGCCCTCTCACTGCCTCCCTTTGAGCCACTCGAAGGTGCCGAGTTGAAGTGGCTGTCAGCCAAGCCGCTTTTCTTATGGCAGTGTCATCAGCCAAATGCCTTGGCAAACTCCATGCAGTGTCTGTTAGCAAAACCTGTATACTCTGGAACTCAGGCAGATCAGGGCTGTGGCCCAACGCATCATTCCTCCCAAAGAGGCTCTCTGCAAGCATGCAAGACTATCTTTTCCAGTTTGAGCACATGGAGCTTATGTTGGCACGACTGCAGACATTCGCCGGACAGAACAATTATTTGTTTGTTATGACAGGCTCGGTACCTGGGAGTGCAGGGTCTTGTATCTCCTCGCTGCCTCCTCCATCTTGTCCTTCACCTCGGTGCAAGTCCCCGTGGTTTCCACGTACAGTGCAGGGTTTTCTCCACTGGGGGCAGCGTCCTCGCTGGCCCGGGCCACTTCCAGGACCTTCTGACCCGACATGGTGACGAAGCGCAGGTCCCCGCGGTGCGACACCACGTCCTCAGAGAAGCTCCTCTGCCGCTGCATTTTCTGGGTGAGGACCTCCAGGGAGGTGGCAGGCCCTGCCAAGACCCCCAGCTCCTCCTCCGCCGCCTCCAGCCACACCTGGAACTCCAGGCTGTCGTCCTGGAAGCGCTTGAGCTCCTCCTGGATGCACTGCAGCCGCTTCATCTGCTGCTCGGCCTGGGTGAGCGAGTCATTGTAGCGCCCCCTGAGGGCCTGGAGGTCGTTCTGCAGCTTGTCCCTCTCGGCTGGGGACAGGACAAGGGCCTGCTGGTCTAGGGCCGCCTGGGCCGCCTGGGAGGTCAGGACTAGGTCCTGCTGCTGGGACAGGATCTCCTGGTGACGGGCCTGCACCAGGAAATATAGCAAATTTTTTCATGTTAATCCATTGAGTAGAGTAGATGGAGATTCAGACATGGCAAAAACAGGCAAAGGCTTTGGAAAGTAAATTATTTACAAACAAAAATTGTTGAATTAAACAGTAGTATCATGTAAAACTAGAACTAGAAGAAATAGTCATCATATCATACAAGAACTAAATAAATAAGTGACAGTTTGATTGTGTCTGCGTGACTATTATATTATGATCTAGGTAGCGGAGCCTTCAACACACTTATACTTATATTTAATGACTGCAATGACAGCAGAACAATTGTTTCTAAAGTCATCCACGGTATTTTCCTTGAAAATAATTTTAAATAGACAGCATATATATATATATATATATATATATATATATATATATATATATATATATATATATATATATAAAAATTCAATAAATCCCAGATTAAATATGATTAACCTTGACTCTGTGGTACTGCTGGTCCAGGTCCAAGGAGCTGGATTTCTCGTTGCCTCCGATTCCAGAATCCTGTTCCGTGTTTTCTAGTGCATTCCCATTGGGGTCGTCGTCCTCTTCCATCAACGCCACCGTCTCCCCCGTCTCCCGGGTCTCCCCGTCCGTCGTCTCCATCTTCCCATTAAACGCGCCGGTTGGTCCACCGCCCTTCTCGTTCCCCATGTTGGAGATCCAGTCCATGAGACCTTCGATCTTGTTCCTACTTTCCTCCAGTTGTTTCAAAGCCGCCGTCTGAGCAGAAAATTTGTAATTTTCAATTAAATTTCAAACATAGGAAGAAAGGGCATATTTTTGCTATTACGGATGCAAAGCCTAAACTCAGGGCTGTGCCCTATCTATCTTATCTTTGGCCGACTATATGATTCTACCCAATATTGTTTTCATATTTATTAATTGCGTACTGTATATCCACTTACATTTATATTTGATATATTTATACCAATAACCATAATGTCACTTCATGACAGATCTTGCCTCTCAACTGAACTTATGCTGTGCAAAGAATCACTTTTTTTATTTGGCTATTTTCTTTGGACATTTCTATTTTTGTGCAAGTGGCAAAGATTTTGTCGAGGTCTTATAAAGTCACTTTTGGGGCACCTCTATATCTAGATATACAGTATACTGTATACCTAGGTATTTATATGTTACCACGTGAACGACACCCGACTATAACTGCTCTTAGAACTAACTAACCCGCACAACTGTCATCCTCTAGCGGCTTCAATGGATGTCTTCTAACTTCCTGCTTCTTAACTTTAATTCAACTCAGACTGGTTATTGGTCTGGTCTGCCAGACAGAGGTGAACGTTGAACTTTGATAGTTGTACTTTCACTCAAAGAAATCCGGGAGTTACATTCCACCCCACTCCATATTTTCAACTCCATAATAAGAACATAAACCAGAACTGTAACTTCAGCAGAAGTGACAGAGTGAGTTATTTGGACAGTTATTTTTGACATCAAAAAGGATTCCAAACTTGGGATATTTCTTAAGTTAGGACTCTTCTGTGATTTTCTAAGTTCTTGTCTTCGGATTAGATAAGTCCTGAACCACAGCGAACATGTTTCTGCCACACCAAAATCCTAAATGTCGCCCCAAACTGAGATGGAACCGGATTTCAGAACTGACAGCAACTTTTTGGTTTTCCTTTTCGGCTTCCTATTATTTATCCCAAAATGATCATTCTGTGGTCGGGGAGGAGAGCGGGCGGACCTGCTCGCTGCTGTGTTTGAGGGTGGTGGTGTTGGACTCCTCCAGGTCCGTCCTGGAGTCCTCCTCCTGCTGCTGCTGCTGCTTCAGGACCTTCTCTTTGCTCTTCACCTCCTCCAGCTTCTTCTCGATGGAAGCCACCTGTTCCTCCGTCAGTTTGCCTCGGTTCTCCTCCAGGAAGCTCAGCACGTCCTTCTCCAGCGCCTGGAGACCAGAGGACAACTCTTTAGACTTGTATTATTACATGTGGTGAAACATGGTTTTCCAGCCAATTAGAATGTAATTTGGAGGGAACAAATTATGAATTTCAGGGATTGAGTAAACTGTTTTGTTTTCTGTTGGTTATGGTGTTGTTCTTTGACAATAGATATGTATAAATGTATTTATTTGTTTTTTCTTAATTGTTGTAAATATTTTTTGTTTTGTTAACTCTACCAAGCAACAAGAAAAACAATCTTATTTCCCATTTTTTTCCATATAATTTTTTATTTATTTACAATATTTATAATTATAAAGTCCAACACCAAACACTTAAATCATGGAATGAAGTAACTGAAGGCGTATTTTTATTTTATTTTTTTTAAACTGTGTGTTCCTCACCTGACGCTCTTTCTGGTGTCGCTGCAGATCGCTCGCACCCTCCGCCGCCGGCGCCCCCTGCTGGTGGTCGATCAGTCGGTTCTGATTCTCCGTCAGCGTCAGGCCGCCGCAGAGTTCCTCCAACTTCTCCGAAATGTCACGATGTTTCTCCGCCACACTCTGCAGACCATAGCGGAAAAAGACACAGCTTCACAAAGCAGCCACGGGACTCTGCGTAAACCCCCAACACCCTGATGAGTCACGCTGAGAGAAGCCGCATTCTGGACTTTGATTAGTTTTGTTTTTTTGTGTGCCATAAACATGCTCAGTCCCGTTGTGTGGCTGGAAAACACTGTGTGGGGTGTGTTGATGTTAGTGATGAAGGTGTGAAGATGAAGAAGAGGAGGCACTTTGTTCGGCGCTGTTAAGTCCTGATTCCTGTCTTGCAGCCTGCAGAACACAACCAGGTCACACATTAGTACAAACATGCAGTTTTCCACTCAGAATATACTTTTACACCGCTGACTCCTTTTTCCAAATCAAGGATCCTTAATATGATACATGGTAGGCTATCTATCAATCTATCTATCAATCTATCTATCAATCTATCTATCAATCTATCTATCCATCCATCCATCGTTCCATCCATAGGTCACAAAACGTCATCGCCATGCCTTATTAGTGTGTAATTTGTTGCTAAAATGCTGATTCAGCACACAAAGCCATATCAGTCAGAGAATCACTCATGGGAGTGAAGAACCTTCAGCTGGATGCCTCTCTCCCTGGTTGCCTGCAGGCCTTCCAGGGCGACCTGGCCTTCCAAGGAGACTCTTTGGGCGACCACGCCTTCCAGGGTGTCTTTTTGGGAGACCACGCCATCAAGGGTGTCTCTTTGGGCGACCAGGCCTTCCAGGCTGTCTCTGTGGGAGTCTAGCTCTTCAAGGGCATTTCTTTGGGCGACCAGGCCTTCCAGGGTGTCTGTTTGGGCGACCAGGCCTTCCAGGCTGTCTCTGTGGGAGTCTAGTTTTTCAAGGGTATTTCTTTGGGCGACCAGGCCTTCCAGGGTGTCTCTTTGGGAGACCAGACCTTCCAGGGCGTCTTTTTGGGCGGCCAGGCCTTCCAGGTCGTCTCTTTGTGCAACCAGGCCTTCTAGGTCGTCTCTTTGGACGACCGGCCCTTCCAGGGTGTTTTTTTGGGCAATCAGGCCTTGCAGGGTATCTTTATGGGCGACCAGGCTCTCTGCCTGCTCCCTGAGCGCCCGCTGGGTGGAGCTCAGCAGCCGGAGCATGTCTCTGCTATGAGCTGGGCTCAGGAACTGGCCGTGCTCTGCTAAGAAGGACTGGATGTCCAACGCTGCATCCTCCAGCTGGAGACGTAGTCCCTTCTGAAGTGCGCCCTCCATGTCCTGGATGAAGATTCACATCAAGGTAAACTGATTGACTTAATCTACTTCGAAGGTCATGGAGGAGTTACGTAGGTTTGGACGTGCATGATACCTTGTTCTGCTGGAGGATCTCTTTCAGGGTATCCACATTGCAGGTGTTGAGAAAATCCACGTCCCACGTCTCTGAGTTGCTACGAAGGCAGTCGGCTAATTTGCCAAGGTTACTGAGAAGCTCCTGGTACGTGGAGTCCAACTGCAACTAGAAGCACACAGAATAACACTTGATCCTCTTGTCAAAGTTACATCGATACGTTTCCAATGACCAGTAAAGGTTGGACAATAGACACCGACCTTTCCTGATTCTATTTCACGAATCAAAGCTTGAGTCCTCTCCGCGGACAAATGGCTAATGTCAGCAAAATCTGACTTCAATTCTTTGAAGACCGACGTCAGATCCTGGAGGATTTGCGTGGGGATGCACTCGAGGGCAGAGTTCAGCAGGAGTTTGGCTTTCTGCAGCTCTGTCGCTAGAGCAGCGTCCATTCTGGAAAGGTGGGACGCCAGGGACTGGAACAGAGAACGCAGAAAGTCAGGGAATGTATACAATTTGGACATACAGGGAAATTCTTATTTTTGGTTTTGCTCAAATATTCTGTCGTAGAAACTTACTCCATATACAGGACCACTTCAGTAAGCAATTTGTATGCAAATGAAAGTGAGAGTCACCGAATCATGAAATGTAAAAAGCTTAACATGTGTGCATAAAACTGGGAATTTATTTCCATCTCTATCCACACTAAGAAATTTGCAAATTAAGTTGATTCAGAAATAAAAATGCCAAAAATGTTGGGCATGAGACCAAAACATTTGGCTCTCTCACTAGTGCTAAAGTAATGATATTTCAGTGTAAACAGAGACGTGATGGGTGCAGGGAAAAGCCATGTGTGGAAGAGAATAAATAAATAAACATTTTTTTCCTTTTTTCTGAAGGTTGGATTCATGAATCACTAATACATTTTTTAAATAAAAAATGGGAATTTAGATTATAACAAAATGGACTTCCATTTCTGTGGAATTTTTCAAATTCACGATTTTTGGCTGGTGTTTATTCAGACAGGACACAAAAAACTGCATCTTCGTAAAAAAAAAAAAAAAAAAAAAATTTTTGTTTTGTTTTTTTAAGAAGATGCAATTTTTATATTTGAGGACAAATAATTTAGATAAAATGAGCATTAAGAGGGTGTCTAACCTGTGACTTTTCCAGCTGACTCTGCAGCTCCTCCATGTTAGTGCTGACTGAGCTCTGGGAGAAAAGGTCGTTTCTGACCTCGTCCAAAACATCAGCCAAGTCCTGGAGTGTTCCCACACACTCCAGATAGTCCTGTATGGAGTACGACTGCAGGAAGGAAAAATATACAGAGAAATCAGGTAGCCCAATAAAAAAATGTTACCGGATCAACTTAAAAGAATTGCTCCATTTATTATAAATAACACTGGAAATACAGTATGTTTTCTATTTAAATATGTCTTCTGTGTTGTGCTATTTGTTTAGTTGTTGTTATGCTTCTATGTTGTCCTGGCTTTGAAAACTAATTTTCCTTTTCAACACAATAAAGTTTGAGTCTGAATCTGTGAAACTAGTATTTTCTAGGACGTATTGATTTAAAATCAAGAGATTATTACATGATAAGTTGAGAAAACCCGCATATATCCCAATATAAATATGAAATACTCTAATATAAGATTATTGTTAAAGGTTTTAAGGCAGCACTATGTAACTTTCGGTATTTGATGCCCCTACCGTTTGAGTGCAATTGCACTTTTTACTGTCGTAAAACTCTGTCCAATGTCCGAAAATAATTTATTTTACCGGACAAATTTGAACCTGATTGGTCACATCTCAATAACAGTCTACGCCCAAACACAAATATAATGTGCACCTAGGTTATAGTGCCTGTTGCACGGACCTTCCCCGCTTCAGCGAGCACTCAATCCATGGCTCCCTGGAGCCTGGCGTGGGGATCCAGCCCCTGCTATCGGTGTAGGTACCAGATGTGCTCGGCCTGACAGATCGGCTCGCACGCGCGAATCAGAGGGTGGAACAAATCCGGTGGCGCAGTTAAAGTGAAGGCATGCCAGATGAGGTGTGGGCGCCGGCCACACTACTGGGCTTTCTCATTCACGCGGTTATGCTTTGTATGAGCATTATTACCGGAAATTTTGATCGGCAAATTAATTATTTATCTTTTTTTTTTTTTTTATAAATTTTACTGGGCAAAAAAAAAGTAATTACCGGAGCCAAACATCAAGGAAGTGACGTAGTGCCGTAAGGCGTAACACACTTTTCCCGCGGTTTCGTACCGCAAAACCGGTTATGTTGCACCACAGTTACATAATGCAGGAACAGGCATTCAAGAAGAGGGGTGAGGATGAGATGCCATTCTCAATATTACAAGTCAGTGTACCATCAAAATGATTCTGAAGCTGTTATTTTAGGATAAAAAAATGTTACACAGTGTTGCTTTTTGGATTGAACAATTTGGACTTTTTTAAGGCTATGGAGCATTGAATAGTAAGGAGGACTTTAAGGGGAATAAACTTTGAACACAACTAAAGGAATAACCTTGTTGTCTCCAGACGTCTCTACATTAGAAGAGGTCTGAGCAGGTTCCTCTCTCGGTTCTTTGCAGTCATGGAGGCTCTGCTTCTCCTCTGTTGGCCGCTCAGGTTCCTCCCCGATGCTCCCCGGGAAGCGGCGCCCTGAAATGTCCACTTGAGAATCTCCCCCGACAACAGCGCAAAGCGTCTCCATTTTGGCCTTGAAGACTGACGGGGCCGACGTGTCCTGGTGGGACGAGACACTGTCCAGGACCTGCAGCAGCTGAGGAGGCTGGAGGCTCCCTGCAGCAGGCTGCTGGGTCTGCTCGTGGACTTGAGGTTCACAACCTCTATTGACAGATTCTTCTCTGTTTGAAAAGGGGTGTCCTTGCTCCAGTGAATCCATGAGATGATCCAGACTGTCCACAAGGCCTTGGCCTTCATTTCTTTCATCTGACAAACCTGACCGTGGAGACTGTGTAATGTTGTGGTTGTTATTGCCTTCACCACCTTGTTTTTCAGCCTTTCGCATGGTATCAACATTGGGCCGACAAACTTGGTCTTCCAATTCTTCTCTGTTTGACCTGGGGTCACCGTGCTTCGGTGAATCCGTGAGGTCCAGCATGCTGCTTTGGACAAGGCTCTGGGCCTCATCTCTCTCATCTAACACACCTGGAGACTGTGTAATATTATTGTTATTATGACCTTCACAATCTTGTGTTTCAGCCTTTTTAGTGGCAACAACTTTGAGCCCACAACCTTGGTCTGCCGAGTCTTCTCTGTTTGAACTGGGGACACCTTGGTTTTGTGAATTAGTCAGATGGTCCGGGTTTCCACTGTCCACAAGGCCCTGGGCCTCATCTCTCTCATCTAACACACCTGGAGACTGTGTAATATTATTGTTATTACGACCTTCACAATCTTGTGTTTCAGCCTTTTTAGAGGCAACAACATTGAGTCCAGAACCGTGGTTCACCGATTCTTCTTTGTTTGAACTGGGGCGCACTTGGTTTGGTGAATCCATCAGATGGTCTGGGGTTCCACTGTCCACAAGGCCCTGGGCTAAATCTTTCTCATGCAATACACATGACCCTGGAGACCCTTGTGTACTGTTATTGTTGTTATGACCTTCAGCACCCTGTGTTTCGGCCTTTTGAGAGGCATCCACATTGTACCCACAACATCGGTCCAACGATTCTTCTCTATTTGAAGTGGGGTCTACTTGCTTCAGTGAATCCATGAGATGATTCAAACTGTCCACAAGGCCTGGGGCTTCATCTCTTTCGTCTAATACATCTGACTCTGGAGACTGTGTAATGTTCTGGTTGTTGCATCGTTCAGCGTCTTGCGTTTCAGCCTTTTGAGAGGCAACAACATTGAGTCCGGAAGCTTGGTTCACCGATTCGTCTTTGTTTGAACTGGGGTGCACTTGGTTTGGTGATTCCATCAGATGGTCTGGTGTTCCACTGTCCAAAAGGCCCTGGGCTTCATCCCTCTCACCCCTCACACCTGACCGTGGAGACTGTGTAATGTTGTGGATGTTATTGCCTTCACCATCTTGTTTTTCAGCCTTTTGTATGGTATCAACATTGGGCTGACAACCTTGGTCTGCCAATTCTTCTCTGTTTGACCTTGGGTCACCGTGCTTTGGTGAATCCGTGAGGTCCAGCATGCTGCTTTGGACAAGGCTCTGGGCCTCATCTCTCTCATCTAACACACCTGGAGACTGTGTAATATTATTGTAATTATGACCTTCACAATCTTGTGTATCAGCCTTTTTAGAGGCAACAACATTGAGCCCACAAGGTTGGTCTGACCAGTCTTCTCTGTTTGAACTGGGGACACCTTGGTTTTGTGAGTTAGTGAGATGGTCCGGGTTTCCACTGTCCATAAGGCGCTGGGCTTCATCTCTCTCAACCAACACACACGACCCTGGTGTACTGTTCTTGTTTTTATGACCTTCAGCATCCTGTGTTTCAGCCTTTTGAGAGACATCCAAAATGTACCCACAACCTTGGTCCACCGATTCTTCTTTATTTGAATTGGGGTCTACTTGCTTCAGTGAATCCATTAGATTGTTCAAACTGTCCACAAGGCCTAGGGCTTCATCTCTTTCGTCCAATACATCTGACTCTGGAGACTGTGTAATGTTCTGGTTGTTGCAACGTTCAGCGTCTTGCGTTTCAGCCTTTTGAGAGGCAACAACATTGGGTCCAGAAACATGGTCCACCGATTCTTCTTTGTTTGAACTGGGGTGCACTTGGTTTGGTGAATCCATCAGATGATCTGGGGTTCCACTGTCCACAAGGCCCAGGGGTTCCTCTCTCTCATCCCTCAGAGCTGACCCTGGAGACCCTGTTGTAATGTTCTGGTTCTTATTGCCTTCGGGGTCTTGTGTTTCGGCCTTTTGAGAGGCACTGACATTGGGTCTGCAACTTTGGTCTACCGATTTGTCTCCTGTTAGACTGGAGTTGCTTTGCTTCAGTGAATCCATGAAATGGTCCAGACTGTCCACAATGGCTGGGGCTCGATACTGTGTACTGTTTTGATTCTTCTGTTCTGGGCCTTCAGTGTCTTGTCTTTCAGCCCTTTGAGAAGCATCTACACTGATGGTCTCCTGCTCACCTTGCGTGGACTGAACATTAGAAATAGAGGCAGTCCTACACGTAGTGTGCGAGTCTGACAAAGCCTCAGAAACCACAAGAGGATTCTCTGAAGATTTGTCTGGTCTCTTTACATCTGTTAGAATGTCTATTTCTGAATCAGTTTGCTCATCATTTGTGAAATGCTCCAGGCTCCTTCCCGGCTCTGAACAGCAAGCAATTTCTATACAACTTTCACTCTGTTTGCCATCACTCATTCCTTCAGTCTGTCGGACTTCATTAGTGGCTGTAAGACTGTGCCTCTCTGGGGAAATCCTAGCGTCAATATCTTCACCTAATTCAACCCCAGCCACAGCGCTGCAATCTGAATAAAAAATAGTGTCAGTGGCTGATATTACCTCTGGAATAATGTGCATGGCATCTGGTTTAATGTGCTCTGTATTTTCTGGATCAATCTGTGATGTAATTGTTCTTTCACACACAATCATTGGCTGGCTGTCAGTATTTTCTGGGGATCTGGGCTCTAAATCCCTCTCTGATTGAAATTCTGCCTGGTGAGGTAAAGCAAATCCTTTCGTGATCCCTCTCTCATGGTTACCGTTCGACTCCGAAATTGAGCAGACACTATTTCCCAAGAGACTCCCTGGTGATGAGGGATCTACACTGTGGTCTGTCTTGCAGATCAGAGAGGACCGAACAGCACTCAACACGCTCTCTGTTTTACCGTCGTCAGTCGACACGTCACTATGGGATGAGGACATACCTGAGTCACTTGGAACTGGACTGACAGCCTGATTCCCCACAAGGGAATAATAAGCTTCTCTGAGAAAATCATCATCTCCAGTGGAGCTGTCCCCGACGGCAGATTGATTTGTGGAAGTCTCGTATTTGTGCTCTGCCTCCATCTGACCGGAACCCTCGGGGTTTCTGTCCGTCAGACTGATCGACAGTGACAGGGATTGGTGAGCATCGTGTGGAACGATAGTTCCAGAATGAATCATCTCATCCGCCATCTGGCTCTCGATCAAGTCCTGTCTGTCCCGATCTGCCCTCAATAAAGATGTTAACTCAGTCTGAAGCCCAGCAGAGTCTTCGGCTGCCTGGTTCAATGTTGTGGGTGAAATCATCTGGGTGCAGGGAGTCCCATGATTAATACATGAGGAAAGTGCAGGATGGGGTTGATTGACAATCTCTCCTGCATCCACTCCCGCTGTCTGCTGTTCTGCATGTCTGTTTCCTATCTGCTCTGTGGTCAGATAAAACGCTGCGGCGGCGACGTTACCGCTTTCTGCCTCATTAATAAAATCTGTGCTCGGCTCATTAGGGACGGCATCACTCGCCTTTTCCTCAGGATTAATCATGGATTTAGGAACCATGTCTGAGCGGCAGATATCAGCATTACCTTCATCTCTTACAACTTCAGATAGCCACCTGTCTCTTACACCAATGGGGCAATCTGGTTTTGAGTCACACGAGCCATCTGGAAGGCTCCATTGTTCCTTAAAATGCAAACTGACATCAGAGGATAGCCAGCTACTTGCCGCTTCAAGTTGTATGACCGACTCTGAGCCTTCCTCATCCCCTACAACATCTCCACACCCTACATGCCCCTCCAGCTGCAGAACTGTCTGCTCAGCCACAAGGTCCTCATTGAAAGCTGCCTCCAGGTCATAGCACGTCCCGTCCAAAGGAGCCCCTTCACCCGTTTGCCACCTGAGAAGACCCATGGCACCTTGTCCTTCATATTCTTCCTTCCACTCCTGATCAGAGAACGAATCGTCACAAGTTCCTCTTGAGCCGCTCTCTTGACAAGAGTTCACAGCCAATGTGGAACTTTGGGAGTCATAATTCCTCAAGGCCCGGTCAAATTTGCTTTTATTCTCTGAACGTAAAGCAGGAAGGTTTGACCCCTCAGATGCAATATCGATTCCTCCGCTGGGAGGTTCTCTGACATCCATATCTTCAGCGGTTCCCGTCATAGATTCATATTCAAAATCAGTATAATTTGCACTAACCAGATTCTTGGAGTCATTGTCTAATGGATATTTGGCGGCTGTGACGGGTTTGGGTTCCATGTGATCAACACAATGTCTTTGATCAGAACTCATCTCATTTCCCCAAACACCAAAATCATGTGAATTTAATACCTGCTTGGTAGTGGAAAACCCATCCGTCTCCTCATCGATGTGCAACAGATTAGTCAGATTATATGTATAATCGGAAGATACAACCACCGGCAGACATTCTGTCGGAATATCTGCCGGTTCTGGTTGCTGACAAACTGAAGGTCGAGGGTTGGAAACTTGCTCTTCGTTCTTCCAACACTCCGAATCTTCAATGAAGAGTTTGGCCATTTTGGTCAACTGTCTGTCAAGTATCAGCAGTCTCCGTCCTGACATTGGGTCAAGGTAACTGTTCATCATCAGGTAGGAGCGGAATAACTGTCTCACCTCAGCAGGAGATGGAGCATTATAATTCCTAGCAAGAAACGCTTTATTTCCTCCAGCATAATGACTTCCATCAAGTGTAAGTTCTCTAAACATGAGCCAGGAAGAATATTTCACGTTCAGGTGATCAATATCAGGCAACACTTCAGGAAACTCCATAGATCTCAACACTTCCGACGTGCCCCGGTCGATCAAACCCCTTTCAGACGCCGAATTGATGTCCACCACTTCAGAACTTTCTGGGATGTAAAAAGCTGCTATCTTCTGCCCGTTGCTCAGAAAATCGCTGCTAACATCTGTTACCACGTGGTTTTCCCCAGAGCGAGGTATCAAAAGTCCCAGAACACCACCCTGTTTCCCAAGCACTATGAGCGTAGTGCTGCACTGCATCAAATCACACTGAACAGTCCCATCTGCCGTCAACGTTTCCTTGTTTCCAAGCCTGGTTCCTATCTGTTGACTCTTAAGTTTACGTTCGGCATCCGGGCGTAGAAGGCTATCTGAGTTTCCACCCGTTTCTCGGTCCATATTTTCATCCACTGACATTGTCGGACCGGCATCTTTACGCAGCAGGTTCTCATGTTCAAACTTCAACATCAGCGCTTTCTCATCGCACAGCGCACAGTGGCCCTCCATCCCCGTCGGGGAACCGCCTTCATCTACGTCGGATTCCATCCGGCCCTGCTGAGACGTTCTCTGCAGAGCCTCCACGTAGACGGAGGCGGGAACCAAGCCACAGCGAAAGGCCGTCTCCAGGGTCACGGCTTCCCCTTTGTAGAACATCTTCGGTCCTTCGCCTTGGTCTCGGACCTCTATCGTCTTGACGAGCAGCTGCTCGGACCTGCCCGACTCCCGAACCGAAGCTACGGTGGTCAGGGACGTAGAAGAACAATGTGGACCGCTGATGCACTGGTGTTGTTTTTCATCCAGCTTTGGGCTTTGGTTCCGGGCTGGGCAAACGTCGTGTTTCAGGGAATCTCTTAAGTCCAGATGTACCTGGACCTCAGAGGGGAACGGTCGGGCTTCTGCAAGAACAGCCCCAGGAATCTGGTGGTCCTGGCCATGACTCTGACCGAGACTCTGACCAGGACATTTCTCCACCCTTCCAACATATGCGTCATCGGTGGTTTTACATTCCTGTGAAGAAGGGAAAACATTGACTTAAATGCAAAGATCAACTTCACAAATCACTGGTTATACTTGATAATATTGTGTTAAAGAAAAATAAGAAATTGTAATTAATCTATTTTCAAAAGTTCAAGGAGAAAACTCGTACTCACCGTTAGACAAAAAGGTGTTTGTTAAGAGATTCGAGTGCAAAAGTGCAAGACAGCGTCAGGCTTTTAAAGGCAGAATAAAGGACATGAATAGCACATGAAGCCACCATGCATCTGTGAATGCAAACCTCAAAACAGAGGACGTTGGACACATCAGAGAGAGAGAGTTGGAGTCGGAGACAGTTCAAGCGCGTGGTGATGGTGACATCTCAGAATGAATGAAATGTGATGACGTGGGCGCTGAGCAGTGGTGTAGTGCAGAGTATTACGCAGGTATAGGGCGTACCACCTACTTCTTTTTCAGTTGGCATTGCATACGGTTACACCCGCTTCTAAATCCCCCCCGATGCACATAATTCAGTAATGTCCTGCAAAAGCCATATCGTGAGAGCACATGAGTGGCTAATCCAATCGCATGTGAATAAATGCTCTTTAATACTTTTTGGTGCAAATATTTAAGAGTATACCCACATCTCCGGGCACTACTACACCACTGGCGCTAAGCATGTTTACAGCACACTCAAAACCAAATTTGATTAGTCAAAACGTCAACACTGCTGGATAAAAGGACCAACGTGACCGAGGCAAGAAAACTTCTGACGTTGTACTCGGAACCAGGTCCAGGAGGCAAACGTTAGTCATGCAGCTGTTTCTACCGGTTTCTTTTCAACTCAATCAGAGGTTTTGTCGACCCGGAGGGCGTTCTCCAACCTGGCCAGCAGGGGGCGTCTGCTCCGCACTCAGCTGGGACAGGTCGCTGTAGGCCCGTCCCAGATCCTCCTGCTGCTGCACCGCCTCGCGACGCTCCGCCTCCGACATCCTGATCGGTGCGAAAAACACGTCACCGAGCTTTAGACTTCGGACTAAGAGTTAGAATTAGGTTTAGATTTAGGCTTAGATTTAGCGTAAGACTCAGGTTCAGGCTTAGATTTAGACTCACTCAGGAAATGGACAAAATCCATCAATATTCACGTTTGTCTATATTCTCCACATTGGCATATCGTCTGTCTTCACTATATTCATTCTTTATATTGACATATTATTTATATTCACACATTGTCTATATTCTCTATATTCACATTCAGACTGAACTTACTTGTCGCTGTGTTTATTCATCATGGTTTGCATCGCCCTCAAGGCTTCTGCAATTTGTTCCTTTTTAGTTGCCATCTCTTCAATGGAAACCTAAAATAATAACAATAAAAAATGAGTCAAGCTGCGAGCAGCAACGAGTGCGACCCCGAAGCCTGGACCTCTCGCTGATGCAGCAGCGATGCATCGCTGAAGAAGCCCGGACCAGAGAGCAAAAGGTGCACATGATGCTCATGCTTGAGAGTGTGTCCATGAGTCGATGAGAAAGCTGCAGATGCATCAGTTTTTGTTTGACCCGGGCGACAAAAACTCAATGCATCTCATGTAAAACAGTGCGCCGAGTCTAAAAAAGCATGTTTGGTCCACATCGGACACAGCGTTTACAAGCTGCGCCCACTTCCCCTCCATATGGCGTTCTCGCCGTACGGAGAGGAAGAGGAGAGGAAGTTTCTGTCTATGGCGGACATAGTGTTTGGACTTTCGGGAGCTCTTTCATAACTTTCTACAATGAAGGTTCAAAGAATCCCGCAGAGCAGGTTTGACGACAATTGGACAAATGGCCAAGGAGGAAATAGAAAAAATTGGATTTTCATAAAATTCGAAATATCAGGAAAAACAAGCCCCTGGTAAGCAATTGTTGTCACAGTGGGAGGCCGTGAGAAGCTGGATCATCTGACACTAAATCCATGATCGTAGGACAAACAGGAAGTGAGATTATGGCCGTGCCTGAACAATACATGCACGCTCCATCCATCCATGTACCAAATTAAAAAGCAACTGGTGGGAACACGGTGAACTAAAAAAAGTGGCGTAATAATAATAATAATAATAATAAAAATTATATTTATAATAATAATAACAACAACAATAACCATAATAAAATATAGAATTACAAAAGGTGCTTAACACTAACAATAACAATTATAAACTACTACCTGTAAATTTGACATTTGAGTATTTTTATTTAATGCTGTTGTGTATTTATTGAGGAAGCTCATTGTAAATATTTCTAAAACCGATTACGTTAAATGCACACAACGCACAACAAAACATAAATGTAAATAGTCTATAGTGAAGTCAAATGTTAGTATTAGTATCGATACAACAAGTTATATCGCTCAGAAGGAGACTGAAGATGGTAGATATTACATTATAAATATATACATATTAAATTTTTGATAATCATAATTATTACATTATATTTAAAATGTTGTTTTTATACCATGTTTATGAGGAGATACAAAACTAAAAACAACAATAAATTAATAAATAGCACCGGGAACACGATTTTATATTTAACAGATGAATGTCAGTCGTGTTAATAGTTTGCATTATTAAAAAAAGAGCCATTTATTGACCAAAATAAACATAAATAGATCAGGTCAGTGTTAAGATAGTTTGAGGACGGATGCACAAAATGTAATGAAGCTAAAACAAAAAATTAAAAAATAAAGTATTTTTTATAAATACAGAAATATATATTACCTTCTCAGAGACCTCCGTGTTTGCGTTTCCATCCCTCACACCTTTTCCTCCGTTGCTCTGCTTGACGCCGGACGTCCAGTGCAGCAGCTTTTGGACTTTATCTCTGAGCTCCTTCTTCTCCTCGTCGGCCGATCGCTGGAAGGCAAACACAGACCAGACGTGAAATAAAATAACACTAAACACAAAGGACACTCAAAGGTTCATTCAAGACGATTCAGTCAAAACCTCTCGGAAAGAGAAAAGAATCTTGTCACCTTTTTGGAAACAAGTTCAGCCACCCCAAAAGACCAGTTTAAAAATACAGTATTATATAAAAAAAATACATTTAGTATTTATTTTTTCTTTAATATATTATCGATTTCTGTATTTTGTTATATACAAAGAAATATAATATCTAATAGATCAAAACATGTTTTTTTATATATAACAAATATATTTTGAGCCAGATCAGATTGGTTCTCTACTGCCCTCTGGTGGAAGTCAGGTGCATTACCTCCACAGAGCAGACCTTGAGTTTACCTTTGTGTCCTTACTAGCGCCGTCAAATGACGGACATAATTAATTGCGATAAAGTAAATAAATACTAATAATTAGCGAGTGAGAGTATTAATGTCCCTAAAGCCCGAATCCCGTTGGAGCAGCTTCGTCAAAACCAAATAAACCCATCTTCACCTCCTCGTCCTCGGTCCTTCTCAGCGTCTCGCCGGCGAACCTCACGCACTGCGTCGTGAGCGTCACCAGAGCCGTGTAGCGCGTCCGCAGGTCCATGAACTGGGGAGGGAGTGAGACCAGATTAAATTCCGAGTCCAGTTCGAGGCACCGCCCCCCCCCCCGCCGCCGCCGCTCCTCGTCCTCCGGAGCCGTTACCTCCTGCTGCACGGCATCGGAGCAGCTCTGCATCCTGCGCTTCTTCAGCGGGGACTTCTGCTGCGAGTCCACCATGGCTCTGTAGGTCATCAGCTGCAGCTCGTAGTCCTGGGGGAGAGGGAGGGTTCGGTGTCAAAGCAAACAGCCACAGCCAACGTCTTCCACTGCTCGGGAAATGTGCACACTGATGCTAGATCCACATTAAGATTTGGACTGTAAATAAATATAGTAATGATTACCTCTCAAGCATATATATTTTTTGAAATACTCACTTTAACCTCAGATGAGTAGTGCTCTGAGTACTTCTGGCATTCTCCGATGCTGCTCTGTTTCTGCTCTATTTCGGCCACAAGAACCTGAAAACATCCGATGTATAATTACAACATTTACATTAAATGACAACAAGTATGCCTATTATAAACAGCAGCCCCCCGGTCCTACCTTCTGGTGGTCCAGCAGCTCGGCCAGGGCCCTGCTGTCCGCAGGCTGGTTCTCCTGGGTCCTGAGCTGCTCGGCCTCCATGTTCCGGACCCACTGGTCCAGAACTCCATAGGAATCCCTGTAGAGATCCAAAGACTTTCCGATGCCCTCCAGGTCCCGCAGTCTGGAGTCCGAAATAATAAATTAAAAAAAAAAACCACACACACACAACAGGGGCAGAGTCCCAGAGGAACTGAACAGGGGTCATTTTCGGGCGTTTTCGCACCACGGGAACTTTTTCATGGTTCGAAGAACTTTTTGGGCCCCTTTTTTGGGTCCGCACTGCAGAAACTAGGACCGGTGGTAGTTCTTAGAAATCCGTTCTGACTGACTTTTTTAGCTCCTCCTCCAGGGCAGGGACTGACCGGCTAAATGGGAACCTTCAGTGGCGTAAGTGCACTGGGATTGGCCGGTCAAGTGGCATCGCTCTGGGTGCGCACCAGCCCATGTACGCTCAGCGGTAATGAAAAGCAACCAATAAAAATAAAAAACAATAAAAATAGTATTTTTATTGCAGATGTATTTATTTCATTTATTTGATTTTCCGACGTTCATTTATCGATACAAAGAAATACGCGTGCACTGTCCCAATGAGTGCCCGAGCCTTACCAAAGCCGGAACTAACTTTTAAAAGGCGCCTTGTAGATCTAATGTGAGTGAAGACCAAGCAACTGGGTGGCTTATCTCTCGCCTCAAATTTGTTCAGAAGCAATATTTTGGTGGACTGGGAAGGTGAAACAGGTGAAGGCCACGGAGTGAATACAACGCGGAACACGGAGGTTGTGCCGAAACCCCGTTGGCCCAGGTCACTTCAGAGTCCCAGCGTAGTGCGAATACAACCTCAGGAGGAGCCCCCACAACGGTTCGGTGCAAAAAGGGCAAGTCTTCATGAAGGGGGACAAAATATGAGGAATGCATGCATTGTTCATGCAGGGGTGGAAATGACTATAATTTAGTATTTTTTTTTTTAATTATTATTATTATTATTCGTACTTATATTTGTACAAATAATGCATCACTCATACGCCCATGGAGGCGGCCATGCGAGGCTCGCCGGGAGCAGTAAAGGCTGATTCACGCCCGGGTGGCGTAGGTTCCGTGCGGTGGCTTTTTCGTCTCCTACACGATCGCTGTGGTATAATATCAGTTCGCCGCAGGGGGAGAAAAATTCGGCGTCCGTGCGGAGCGGTGCCTTGCCCGAGGACGCGACCAGGAGCGTACCCCCAGGGGGAGGAGGGATCGAACCGGCAATCTTCGGATTGCTTGCCAGCCCGCTCTACCTCCTGAGCCTCCGCCCCTAAAAACAACGCGAGTCACCCGACCTCCGCCCCGACCGACCTGGTGTCTATCTGTGCAGTCACGCTGTGCCAGCGCTCCCCCAGCTGCTCCGCCTTGTCGCGGTGCCAGTCCAGGTGGAAGTCGCGCTCGTTGTGGGACTTGAACATGAGGTCGCTGACGGAGCCGGCCCTCTGCAGCTCGTCCTCCAGGAGGCGGGACAGCGCCCCCTGCTGGCCCTCCACCTCCCCGCGCCACCGCTGAAACGCATTGAAAAACAGAACAGATAGAACGGTCTGCGCCCCCTGCCGGCCCTCCGCCTCGCCGCGCACCCGCTCAACAGCAGGAAAACAGATCGATAGTCAATCAAATTATTTGTATAAAGTTCAGTGGAAGGTTTTATGGTTTTGATAATAAATGTTAATGTTGAAATGAGGACCTCATCCATTCATCCTGAATTGAGTCAAATACATTTTCGGACTTTTAAGGACCTGCAGATACCCTGATGCAGACCTGCCAACCTCGGGAAAGTATTTTGAGGACCACAATAGTGAAACAGGGAGTCTCTGTGGCGTTGGAGTTACTGCAGCTAAATGACTCACATCGTATGCGATCTACTACTGCTAACTACATACACTATAACAAATTCATATCATTAGGATACATCCCTTAAAATGCATCACCTCCTAAAGTTACTGCACATGTTCACCAACTAGAGATGCACCGATTTCTTGGCCGATTGACGCTGTGTGTTTATTATTGTTCATTATTCACTGTGGAACAATAATAGAACATGGAACAGTCCCTGAGTTCCAACAAAACAGAATATGGGACGTTCACCAAGTTTCAGTAGAATTCAACCTGTAACTCACACTGACTTTCAGTAGAACACAACCTGTACCTAACATGGAAATGTCCAGTTCACACTTCAAATGAAAGTCTCTTTCACTTCAACTGCAAATATACATTGATATTATATGTATATGATACTTTGCAAGTAAATTGCTGTCATTGCAAAAAAAATTAAAATGAAATAAATGGCCGACTCTCACTTTCATTCACTGGAAGTCCTCCTTCGCTCAGCGTGCTTTAAACCAAGTGAATCAAATGGAACGACTCGTTTTACTGAGTGACTCTTCAAGAAGCAAGTCTCAAAAAAAAGAGTCAAACTTTTCATCATGATCTGAGCTCCGCTGTGACAGTGGTAGATACAACAGTCCGCACAATGTAGGAATATTGTCAGGCGATAGATAAATCATTTATGCAATCTTCATCGTTTACCTTGAAGTACTTTCCTTTCATGCAACATTTTCTTCCTTTTGCTCTTTTTGGAGCGCCAACCACGCTACGTTACGTTGGTATCGGGTTCGAGTATCGGAACAACACCCACAACACGGGTACATGAGCACAGTGTCGGGCGTGTAAATGTAACACAGAGCCAGAACCGGCGGGTGGATCGGTGCATCTTCCAACTCTCCCACTTCCCATTTGAGCTCACGAGGCAGCGCTGCACCTCGGTGGATGACAAAGTAAAGCTCAGTGTGTATCAGCGGATGTGGAGTGAGAGGAGAGGGAGGGCTTACAGAACCACAGGTCGTAGCGTCTGGTCCAATCCGAGGGATGTATTTTAAATACCCAATAAACATATTGTATTGATTGGTTGATTCGAGGTCATTAAATTACAATCATTTATGTATATTTTTTGCGTAGTTTCAGCTGTCATTTCGTACCTGTGTACGTGTATTTTGACTGAGAATTGCGTGGTTGGTAAAGAAAATGCCTGCAGGTTGGCAGGTCTGCTGATGTCCAGTGAAATGGGTCAATATTTGACTCTTTAAGAACTGAACAAAAATGTAGATGCAGATGTGTGATGATAACAACAACGTTTTCCCACCTTGAGCGTGCAGGTGAGCGTCTGGATGGCCTGGGCGTCGGAGAGCGCCGTGTCCTCCTCGTACAGCCGGGACTCGAACACCTTGACCAGGGCCTCCATGCTCTGACTCCGCTGCACCACCGCGCTCACCATCTTCAGCCTGAGGAACCAGGGTCATGGAGGGTCATCAGCGGGCTCCATAAAGTTTCAGGACGAGTCACATGATCAAACATTGTGCAGTGGGCGCAGTGGAGAAAAGAATGAAATATAATCATAAAATATAAAACAATCAAACGAAAATATAATATAAAAGTAAAAAATGTGAAATATATAATTTATAAATAATTATGTCATAATAAATACACATAAAAACATTCATAAATATTTATTGGATATTGGATACACACATTGTGGTGTGGGGGTGGTGTGATTTATGCAGCCACACCTGTCTTGGGTCTAGTTACTTAGGCCCGGGATCAGGGGTGGCTGTGCACCTGTTGCTCATCAGAACAATCGATGAGCACGGGTTAAATCACCCGTGCTTGTGAAATTATTTTATTTATACAGTGTGGAGCGAGGAGAAAGAAATAAACATCTGATAAACGGTATATTCTATATTCTATTGCATTCGATATTCCATATTCCTACAGCAGGTATACATGTACAGACGTGAGTTCAGAAATCTTTAAATCATTCATCTAAAGAGGTTCACTGATCATGTCATTTATCATCAGTCTCACTTGTCCAGGTAGATGGAGGACATGGAATGGACTTGCTCCATGTTGTGGACCAGGGCCTGGAGCTCAGAGGACAGAGTGGGGGAGGAGGCTTGAAGGAGGAACACCTCCACCTTCTCCTTCATCACCTGCAGGTCGGCCCGCAGGTGGACAAGCTCCGCCTCCTTTTCCTGCAGGTGCACATATAGAGATATAAGGATTTTTATACAATATATACACTCTATATAAACTGGGATAAATATTCAATATGATACCATAGATAATGTATTTGTATTTGTACAAACTGTACAGTATGACATCTATATGTGGCCCCTCAGGCCCCCCAGCCTTCAGTACCTCCTGCTGGGCGATGCGCTGCAGGCTCTTCTCCAGGTCGTCCCGGTCCAGCGGGGTCCGGATGCTCCGGATCAGACCCTCCTCGTGTGCCTCCAGGTGCATCCTGAGGGTCCGCACCTCCGAGATGAACTGGTTGGACTGGGACTCCTGGTGCTCCTCTGGGGACGACAACCACAGGAAGAACAGAGGAGAGGGGAGAGGGGGTGGAGAGGAGGGGGAGGATGAAGAGGGTGGAGTGAAGGGGGTGGATGGGGAGGAGAGAGAGAGAGAGAGGAGAGGGGGGGTGGAGAGGAAAGAGGATGGAGAGGAGGAAAGGTGAGAGGAGACAGAGGATGGAGAGGGGAGGGAGGGTGGAGAGGAGAGAGGATGGAGAGAGGGTGGAGAGGAGAGAGAGAGTGGATTGAGAGGAGAGCGAATGGAGGGAGGGTTGAGAGGAGAGAGGGTGGAGAGGACGGAGAGGATAGACAGCGAGGAGAGAGGGGTGGAGAGAACATGAAGGTGAACGAGAGGATGAAGAGGAGATCATCACATTTCTTCATCTTGGTCATTTTGAGCAGTTTATGGACATTAAGCATATTCCGTGTATTTTTATATATACTGTGTATTTTTCAAACATTTTTTGTTCTGCTGTTTTGAATTCAAACTTCTGACGCATCAATCTCTACCATGGGAAATTCCTCACGTATGAAAAGACATGAAAATGGACAAAATAGAATAAGGGCCCACATTAAAAATACATCAGAGAATGTTCACAGCCGAAACCGTGATCGTTAAGATTCGGTTGCACATTTCATATTTTCCAGTGCCCTCAGCGCCCGGACCCACCCCTCTCGGCAGAGCGCAGCAGCTCCCGGTAGGCCTCCCTGCAGGCCTCCACCTCCCGCTCCAGCCGGGTGCGGTCCGCCACGGAGAACGCCTCAGAGTCCAGGCTGTCCTGCAGAAAGTCCTTGAGGTGGGAGTCAAGGCTCTCCAGGACCTGCTGGTGCTCTCCCGGCAACATCGTCTTGATCTGGGACGAGGGGGAAGGACGTCACTGAGGCAGAGGGACAGGGCAGGACCTTCCCAGGATATTCCAGGACGTCTTAAGACCCAAGTGACTACAATGTCTATATGTCCAGGGTATCGGCAAGTATCAGAGAGTTCAATCATATACTTTACAAAGACCTTTTGAAACGAATTTTAACAAAATTCAAGTCCAAGTTTTTAGACAAATATCAGGTTCTGTCTCAGAAGAACTTGACTCATTTCCACAAAAACAAAACAAAATAAATAAATAAATAAATCGATTGATTTAGGAAACGATATTGAGGGACTTCCAACTCCCGACTCTAATATAATGCGTTTTATTCCCAATCGTAAAAGTGGAAATAAGGGGGCGGTACCGAGGCCACGTTCCAGCCGCGCACGGCTCTGATGTCGGCGCTGAGGCGACTCCAGGACGCCACGCTCTTCATGTTGACGTGCGAGCGGTGCCACAGCGCCAGCGCCTCCTGGTAGCTCTGCTCGATCCTGAGGAACAACGAAAACAACAACAACAGCAACAACACATGCGCTGCTTATTAACGGACATTTGGGATTTTTGTTGTTATCAACGCGGTGTGTGTAATAAAAAAAAAAAATAAAATCTACATTTTTCTGCAAATTCCTGCCGCGCTCAATACTCCCCTCTCTCTGCGCCAGGACGCCAAACGTTAAGTTAAAAAAACACAAATATTCTAAATGTATTTATTTACTTTTAAAGCATCAAATTATTGAGAGATATTGCACAAAATAATTGAATAAATAACAAATATAAATGTATTTATCATATATATATATATATATATATATATATATATATATATATATATATATATATATATATATATATATATACATACATATAGTTTTGTTTGTTTTTTTCATCAGATGTGTTTACATGACGTGTAAACATAAGAGCTTAAAATCCAAATTAGGGATGTTAATGATTAACCGACAATAAAAATTTGGACCGCTTAATACTATCAGATAAACATTTAAAATAATATTATTACAAAAAAAAATTAATAAAAAAAGCCGTTGCACGGTAAAAGAAAAATAGGGAGGGACAGTCCATTAAACACACGGGGGGATTTATTTTGGTGTGTGTCAGACTATCAATAATTATTTATGGAACTCGACTCAGCTGTTCAATGTGAATATTCAGTGTACACAACAGTGTAAACAACTAAACACACGCTGTTTTTGGTGGTTTTATTTGGAGGTTTCAAATACTGAACCGGTCTCTCCGTGATCGCGACGCCCAGAGAGCTGTGTCTGCGTATTAAAATATATTTATGATGCCCCTTAATTATAATTATAATTTTTTAAGCCCAATCATTTTTTTTTTTTATTAAATTTTTTCGAGGGACTGAGTTATATTTATTGTCATATATCGATATAGACAGTGCCCCACCTGGCGGCCATGTCCAAGGCCTCCCTGTTGGGCGGGGGCACGCTGAAGCAGACAGACGGCACCATGGCCTCGTTGCCCCCCAGGCTCACCACCTTCCACTTGGCGCGGTGTGCGTTGCTGCTCAGGACGCACTCATCCGCCTTACTGATGGTGATCTGGGAAATATAGTGAAATAAAGAGGAGCTTAGATCAGAATCACATCGGAATCTGTCAATTTCGGAGAAGGACCTTGTATATAATACATAGGACAAAATGTTAAATATCCCTTGATTGCGTATGTGAGACATGCTGCCTAGGGAGGGTCAAGCGGGCGATGGTGTCCTCCGGGTTATCAAGCGGGCGCCCTCTTTCTCCGGTGCTTGGCGGGCCTCATGCGCTGCCCCTCCAACGACACCATCGAGGTCCTCCGATCGTCAGCTCCGAGGCCGCGGTGAAGGGCGGCGGGGAGACGGTGCAGCCGCACATGACTCCAACTTCCAGGTGCTGCGTCGCGGGAAGCGGGCCTGGACGAGGCCGGTGAGGGCCGCTGGGACCCCGGAGAAGTCGAGAGCGGCCCGGAGGTAGGTGGCGAGGGGCCGAGCCGAAGGTGCCGGCGAGGTCCAGGAACACCGCGGCAAGGGCCCTTTCCCCCCTTTCTCGGAGACCTGGATCCGATGCCGGATGGCGCTGCCGTGTTCCAGACGATCGTTGAGGCCTGAGGTTTTGCCCTGAACATTTCGAGCTGCCGTGTTGGTGGCGTGTCGGGCGGCGCCGGTGGTCCGCGCACGACTTTTCCAGATGGTTTTTTTTCCCGGGTCTGCCTTCCACGACGAGAGACTTCCGACTTCCACTCACAAATTTGAAAGGGAGATTTGTCGAAGCTTGTTCTTGTCGGCGCCTTCTCAACCGGGTTCTCGGCTCGCCTCGGTGTCGCCGGCCTGCACCGGACGTCCGCTCGCAACAGGTTTATGCCTCCCACCTCCCCCCTCTGTGGCCTTCCTCCATCACGTCTTCAGCTGCCTCTTCTCTCTCTCGGACCAGACAATCTATTTCCTCCGGAATGTTCTTATTAAGGTTTCCGGAGATGTAGGTACTGTACGTGCTGGATCCTGCGGCCACGGGATGAAGCTACCCCGTGGAAGCACCGTGGGGTCCTTTCACTCCTTCCAGCTGTCTTTCCACGCCGTCACAAGGTCTTTCCCGAGTTTTACAGCTGCCCTTCCACAGCAGTCACTGATGATCACCAGATGATCACAGCTGTCATGCAGCACTAGATGTTAATTGTTAATTAAATGTTGATAATACAGTCAAATAAAAATCCAGATTAAAAAAAACAGCCAAATAAAAAACAAATAACAAAATATACAAAAAAGCCAAGTAAAAAAAAAAAAAAAAAGGCCAAATTTACAAAGATATTGTCGTAATTATAATAGGATAGCCCAAAAAATAATTTTAAGAAAATATACCAAATAAACATAGACATAGCCAAACGATAGCTAAATTTACAACAATAAAAATACGAAAAATAAATATTAAATAGCAATTTTTTTTTTTTTTTTTCAAAAACACATAAACGCGACTCTATGCCTAGGATAGGTTCAGCTGCTAAACGATGGTTGATTAGGGATACCTCTATCTGGCGATAGTCGCAGATGGCCCTGACGGGTATGGAGGCCCTCAGGGGCCGCTCCGGGTCCCGGGGTCCGAGCTGCACAATGGACTTGGCCCGACCCACCAGACCGGCCACGGTGCTACGGTACTGGAGGAGCTGCTCCTTCTCATCCTGAGGAGTGGGAGGTTTATTTTAATGGTTTCCTTCATTTGATAATTATTATTATTAATATTAGTATTATGGGGTGTCCTGGCTCACCATGGACTCCTGGATCAGATCCTCCATCTTGTGCAGGCTGCTGGTTCTATCACAGCTGTACTTCCTGTGGATGTTTTCCTGGAGGCTCTTCAGGTGCTCCAGAGACTCTTTGGCGTCGCTGAAAAACTGGAAGGCGGAGATAAAAGAAACGACGAGTTGTAGCGGTCAAGACAAAAATAAAATCTCCAAAACAATCAATACGGCCAATAAAAAGATGGCGTGGCGGCGCCTCACCTGGAAGTAGACGGTGTTGTCCTTGAGATGCTGCTCCACGCAGGAGCAGAGCTGCAGGATCCAGGTCCACTGGCTCTGCATGGCGGCTCGATACGCCTGCACAGGGGACGACAGGGGGACAGGTTTTACCGTGACGCGCTGGAACAAAATACTTTTGTTTTGAAAGGACAGTCATGAGATTCATCTCAGAAATGGCGGTTGGGTACGCCTGGACGGGGGACAACAGGGGTACGGGTTTTGGGGTGACACACTGGACAATGGCGTTTTATTCCGAAAGGATGGGACGCCTGCACGGGGGGGTGGGTTTTAACGTGGCACACTGGTCCACGGGGCGGTTTTTCAAAGGCAAAATTTTAAGAGTAATACTTTATTTTGAAAGGACAGAGATATGATTCATCTTAATAAATGGCAGCTCTGTGAGTCTGGAGGTAGACAACAGGAGGACGCTTTATAGTGTGGCACACTGGTTTCAAAGCACTGTCAATGAAGTACATTTATTTTGAAAGGCCATTAATATGACTCATCTAAGAAATGGCTGCTCGGTACGCCTGCGCAGGGGGACTGGTTTTACCGTGAAATACTGGACCAAAAAATATTTTTATTTTGAAATGACAGGTTTAGAATTCACCAAAGAAATGGTAGCTCGGGACGGCCAGCCATTAGGGGCGACAGGGACGGGTTTCAAAGCAATACAAAATACAAATTTCAAAGCATTAATAAATATACTTTTGTTTTGAACGGACAGTAATATCATTTAAGCATTTGTGATCCCATGATCCAACATGAACCAAGGTTGTGTATTTATTCGCTATGATCCAACAAGCATCCAAACCAATATCATCTACATAAGCTACATGACATAATGTAATGGCAATAAAATACTAAATATTTTGAAAGGACATAAATATAATTCTTTAATCTTTCATTGCCCCACGATCCAACATTACCGGTGTACGTTGGATTGTGACTGCAATGTGCGTAGTATTTATTCACTTATTTACATTTTGTCTATTTACATATTTGGTCTATTGTCATTTCAGAGTAAAAGCGTAGACGGCGGTCCCCACCTCGATGGTGAGCCTGGCCGGGTGGTTCTCCAGGAGCAGAGCCTCCCCTTCGTCCTGAACGCTCTTCATCACCTCCTCTTTCTCCTCCAGCTCCCTCATCAGCTCCTGCAGAGAGACACCACGCTCTGCTTATCTGGTCTGATATCTATTACCCAGAATCCTGGCTGCAGGCAGGTTCCCATCTGGCACGCGATCAATGGAGCCGAAAATTGAACCGTTGCAGAGAATCACTTTTTTTTTTTTTTTTAAGAAAATGTGTGGCTATTTTTGTATATTCAGCTTTATGTATTTATATTTCCTTTTTTTTTTTAGAACCACATTTTGTATATTCTGGATATTTTTGTATATTTGTCTATTTTTTTTACTATTTTTGTATACCGTATTCAGCTTTTTTCAGATTGTTCAGCTTTTTCTTTCTGCTTTCTCTGTAGTCTGTATTGTATTTAGTATTTTACTGTAAGTGTATTTAAAGTATATCTAATGTCTATTTCAAGTCTATTTCAAGTATATCTAAAATCCATTTAAAGTGTATTTAAAGTATATCTAACGTGTATCTGAAGTGTATTTCAAGCCGATTTAAAGTCCACGTAAATACATATTTAAGGTGCATTTAAATGAGGGGTGTGTGACCTGGTGGTACACCCTCTTGCTGTCGATGCTGCTGTTGCGCGGGCTCCAGTCGAAGGCCACCTCCTCTTCCTCCTTCTCGTTCAGCCAGATCAGCTCCTGCGTCGCCCGGGACACAAAGTCCTGGAGGCCGTCGAGGTGGCGCTGCCGCTTCCTGGTGGAGCTCTGACAGGGAGTCGAGGGAAATACAGTCAGAACAGTCTGACAATCACAGTCTGACAGTTAAGCAGAAAAAAAAAACAGCTTAATAGTCTGGAAAAAAAAATTATAAATACAAAAAATAGCCAAATAAAAAAACAAAAATAGCTAAATATACAAAGAATAGCCAAGTGAAAAAATAAAAGTCGTCAAATAAATAAATAGTCAAATATACAAAACTAAGCAAATAAAAAGCTAAACAAAAACATGCAAATGAAAAAGTCAAATATACAAAAAATAGCTATATAAAACCCCAAAATGCACAATACAAAAATATTTACAAAATCAATGCTGAAAATGAATAAATAAATGATAATAAATATGATATACCTTACAGGATGAATACATGTGTAAACAATGATATGGATTACAATGGATGAATAGGTATAGGTTATTACTGAATGTTACAGCGTCTACAATGTTATTACAGTGTACCTACAATATATTGCAGCGTCTGTGTTACAAAGAGATAACACACTGAGTGCGACATTATCATGTTAAAAGTAAAGAATGTTGAACTCACCAGTAGTTTCTCGTACTGACTCTCTAATTTGTTCACTTTTTCAGAATAGGTGACTTTCAGAGGTGGGCTCATCTGCATCTGAGGTAAAAAAACAAAACAATAACAAAAAATAACCTTTTTAGTTTCGTTTCTATTGAGGTTAAACACGATGTGGATTTTGACCATCACCCTCACACCTCCAGGTCGCTCACCTCGGTGAGTTTGGCGTCTTTTACACTGGCTTGAAATTCTTCGACGGCACTGTGGACGCTCTGGAAATTCTCCAGCTGAGTCTCCACGCTCGGGAGGTCGGTTCCCCACTCGGCCCGATCCAGCTGGGTCTTGGACACGGATCAAAAACACAGGGCGGGGTCAGTACGAGGCCCCAACTTTGATTTGAGAGGTGTACAATAAAACAGGGACGTCACCATATCCACTCTGATCGTGTATATTATTATTAAGGGGGACAGCGCTCTGTTTTTCCCGGGGGGGGGGTCCGGACACCCCCACCCTAATTTCTGCTCTGTGATCAGAATCTCATCGATCGATCAATATCAACACATCAACGACACTAAGAGGCTGATATTATTAAGGTGACACACTCTGGTTGCAGTACCACGTTATGCCACTAGGGAGCATAACCAGGAACACCAGGAACCAGAAGAAACAGTCAGCACCTTATATCCCTAAAATACAGTATTTACTTTTATTTTCTTATTTTATCCCTTATATTCAAAAATATAAGGGATAAAATGGCCGCTCATCATGTTAGCTGAATTGCACTATTCTCGAGTGGCCCAACATGTTCGTTTTTTAGAAACACTTACATTTTTAGGAACCCTTGTCTCTCCTTGTATTTATTATTTTATTTTCCTTTGGGACAATGCGTGCAGGTTGCAGTCACCCGACAAGTTTTCACCTCTACCGCCCCCTGGTGGAACTCAGGGGTGTGGAACGTCTAGTTTGTCCAACCAGAGCTTGAGCTGTCGCTCGCGTACTAACGTAGGGTTTCGGGTTTTTTTTTTTTGTTGGTTTCACCTGCATCTCCCCCACCCAGCCGAGAAGCTCCTGGACGAAGCGCATGTTGACCTCCTCCTCCGTGGCGCCGGGGGTCGCCAGGGAGGCCTTGGAGGGCGGCTTGCGGACGTGCACGTGCTTGGCCAGCGCGAGGGACGGCTGGTCGGCGGCGGCGTGGGCCGAGGGAGGCGGCGGCCCGGGGGCGAGGGTGGAGGCGAAGGCGGGCCCTCCCGGGGTGAGGCTGGGGGAGAAGCCGGCGTTGAGGCTCTCCGTGATGCCGGAGATCATCCTCTTGGTTTGCTCCGTGGTCAGGGTGCGACCGCGGCTGTAGACGGAGGAGCACTCCGCCCGCAGCGCCAGGAGGTCGTCACCCAGCCGCGACACTCTGAAAGGAGAGAGAGAGAAGAAGAAATCAGCCTGAGGTCTGAGGTCGGAAAGAAGGAGGAAAAGTGACGGATTTGAGAAAAAAAGCCAATTTCATTTAGACATGTTGCTCACAAAGCCAGTTAACTTTTCGCTTTATCTATCTTATGTATCCATCCATCCATCCATCCATCCATCCATTAATCTAGTCATCCATCCATCTATCTATCGATCCATCTATTAATCTATCCATCCATCCATCTACTGTATTCATCCATTCTCTCTATCTATATCTAACCAACCGGTAGTATCCTGGATACAGTGAAGTGTTTCACTGAAGATATTTTTCTTCCAGGTGCAAAAAGCACTCAAATAAATAAAAATATATACTGTATATTCTAAAAAAATACGACGTGAAATCAATTTAAAAAATGATTTTTATTTTTTCATGACATTTTTTTTGAGAATTTTTTTACATAAAAAAAAAAAAAAATAATTTTTTACCTTTGAACCAGCTGATCTGCGAAGGGGAAGTTCCCGTCCAGCAGCATCTGGATGTCCACCACCTGCTGCCTCAGAGTGTTCTCACACTCCAAGAGGTGCCCGGTGACCTCCGCCTCGTTCTGGAACTGGACGCCGGCCTCCAGACGCTTCGCATCCTTGAAATAAAGCGACGACAAGACATTTAGTAACAAACTAAACTTTTGACGAGGGACTGAATGTCACGCCGGGCTGCGGTGGGGCTCACAGACTGGAGGGCGGTTCTGGCCAACCCCAGCTTGTCTTCTCCGTTCACGCAGTCCCTCTGGACTCTGTTGGCGATCTGCTGCAACATCTCCAGTCTGAAAACATAAAGAACGCAAAGAAAACCTGAAAATGCTTAAAAAAAAAACAAAAAAACAAAACGCCTGATGGGTGCTGGGAAAAGCTGTCATTGAGAAAGGGCGGACTGCTGGTGAGGAAAGGTACTGCAGGACCTGTGAGGAAGCTCCCAGCAGAACCCCAGCTGGAGACACCGCACAAAATACGCCATGTTGCTGCTTCTACTTGGTCAAAGAATCGCTGCGCCGCTCAAACTGCTCATAGATCTGAGTGGCTGAACCCAGCGAGAACTCCAGAGAGCCTCCAGATTCCCTCCAGAGATCCAAAGAGCCTCCAGAGATCCACCAGAGAGCCTCCGGAGATCCTCCAGGGATCCTCCAGAGATAATCCAAAGAACCCCCAAATTGCCTCCAGAGAGCTTCCAGAGATCCCCCAGATTCTCTTTCAAAGAGCCTCCAGAGATCCTCCAGATTCCTTCCAGAGAGCCTCCAGAGAGGCTCCACGGATCCAGGCAGCCTCAATAGAGCTTCCAGATGGATAAGGATCTCCGAGCCCTTTAATACAGACCGCGCAGAAGAAGGAACGGTTCCACACACCTCTCCACCTCCGGCCTCAGGCTCTTCTCCCTCTCCAACATGGCCACGATCAGCTTCCCCCACTCCTTCTCCACGTCGTTGGGGTGGTGACCCGGAGGGAGCTGGATGCGACCAAACTCTATCCACACCTACACACACACACACACACACACACACACACACACACACACTTTATACGTCAAATACTTTTCTGATCGCACATCCCGTACCAGACTTAAATTTCCACAGAAATAAACATTTTCTGCAATAGTCTGGGGGTAAATGAAGCATCATCGTTTACACTTCCAAAGCATATTCACATGCACACATTATTATTTTTTTAGATTCTTGGTGTGTTTTCGGGCTCAAGGTGTCTGAAACACGGCACACACACGGTTGAGGTCTCGTGAGAACCGGAACGTTTCAGACGTCTCGCCGTTCAAGATTGATCAATATCGACATTTGGAGGAGAAATGAGTGAAAAAACGGTTGTAAATTTAAATTGAAATAACAAGTAGAAGAACGTAGACTTAATGGAAATTCGGAAAATTGTGCTGCGTTTCAAAAAGACCCAAAAGCTACGACTGGTTTCCGAAGGCTGTTTTCACACCGCAGGAAGCTCTGAGAACCTTTGGACGAACCGTCTCTTTCTTTCTCTTCCAATTGTTGAATTACCGTTCCACCGCACAGACGTGGTATCAGTCCGGACAACAGACGCTGAGACTCATACATCAGCCTCTGAGAGTAGAGTAGTATTACCACGAGCATCACAGTGAGTTAAAGCAACGACAAACCCTGGTTTACAGCCACACGCAGGCGGCTGCTTCTAGTAACCTTTGCTGCCTTTCACAGAACCTGGAAAACTGTTACACCTACCTAAAACGACTTAACTGGACCCCCTGTATTGCTGCCCGCAGCTATATTTGTTACTGTTTTTGGCAACACACATATCAGTTTATCTACAATCTACGTACCTCCAGCATCTTATACAGATGGCTGATTTTGTTCTTCTCGTTTTCCTTCAGAGGGATGTCGTGTTCTTTAAACTGCAAATACTGAGAGTATAGTGCCTGGGAAGAGGAGAAAAAGGTTCTCGTAGTTATTGACCACAGCATCGAAACACAGATTCATATGGATTGTAATGTCATATCTGCTTTTAAGTAAAACCTCTGTATTCTTTAAAAAAAAAAATCTCATCTTATTCCTAAATCATTGGTAGCCAAGCGGCGCAAAATTTAGAAAATAGCTTCAGCTGACTGATGTGCACTTTACTTACTGCAGCTCGGGTAATAAAGGTTTATGTTAAAAGATACCAGAGTTTTTCCCTTGACACATATTGAACCGTAAAGTGGATTTCCCATAAATACACTGAGCAAGCAGCAAAAAGTTATCAGTCAACACTACTTTACCTTCAGCTCAATACTACATATTATATTGCGTATTCTATATTGCACTTATCTCCATATAGACATTGCAGATCAGCTATTTGTTTGTTGTCAATTAAAACAGAACAGCACTTTTTCAACGGCTAATTTTACATTTCTATCGTATACATAGCATATACTGTACATATGATCAAATTATTATTATTTTTCCTCTTTTATGTTTGTGTATTTTTTTTCATTTATATATATATATTCCAAAACAGTTTTACTGAAGTGTTTTTTTTTTCATTATTTTTTCATTTTTTTGTATTTATTTTTTACAATAAGGTATTGACTCATCTAAATTGAATTGTTACCACTGTTGTCTGAAAATGCAAATAAAAAAATATAATAAAAATGTAAAACTTGAAAGAACCTTGAGCTCCACGGGGCTGTTGGGGAACGCTCGGTTGGCCATGACAGCCACGTTATGTTTGATCCACTGGCTGAGATATTTGATCATGTTCTGGTACTCCACCCACTTGATGTCCACGTCCTGTGCGCAGAGGGTGGAGGACGGAGGGTGGAGGACGGAGGGTGGCGGAGAGGGAAGGAGATAAACAGATAAATATGATCAGATTGGCTCAGGTGAGGGATCTCTGCTTTAGTCACAGCGAGGGACGAATGGCCAATCCAAACTAGAAGACTGCTGCTCAACGCTGCCCACTAGTGGCAGAGCCCGTCATCGCAGTGGTTAGCTGTAAGTGGGTTGTAGGCTCGAACTAGATCATCAAATTGTTTTCATTTCATTTATTAAGTTCTTGTCGGTGTGTCGGCCTTACGCTGGCGCTGATGCCGTCCACACCGTCGGGCACTTTGGGGAAGGCGTCGTACAGCATGGAGACGTACGTGATGACAGACTTCTCATCAGGGGACTGCACGTCCATATCTGGGAGGAGGGACCGAAGAAAAACAAAAGAACAACACTCCCTTCAGCTCAGGTGTGTTCCAGTATATTGTAACAAGGCTGGATGGGTGAAGGGGTGGATGGGTGGGTGGGTGGACAGGTGAATGGATGGATGGAGGGGTGGATGGAAGGGTGGGTGGATAGATGGATGAATGGATGGATGGACGGGTGGAGGCCCTCACCCTCGGGGTCCAGCAGCCTGGCGACCCCCAGTTGCTCTGCTACACTGAAAGCCTGTTCCAGGTTGGACCTGTTGGTCTGAGACGACACCAGAGTGATGTCCACCAGGTCAGGTCTGGGGTGGGGGGAAGGGGGATGACAAACTTTAAATATAAACCTAAACATTTACACAAATAAACCTGGAAGATAAACAATAAATAGGGAAAAAATGGCAATATACAATAAACCCAGCAATAACAAAATAAACCAGAAAAAAATACAATACAATAAGAAACTAAATCATGGAAAATTTACAATAAATAACGAATACGCTTATTAAAAATAGGGAAAACAATAAAAAAAAGAAACTAGAACAATTTGGCAATTTACAATAAACCCAGAAATTCACCATAAACAATCAAAATAAACCTAACAAAAAAATAATAAACGGGAAAAATAAACCAAAAAAGAAACAATTCATATAAAACCTAAAAATGAACGATATACAATGAACTTAAGTAAAATGTACCGAAAAATTAACAACACATTTAAACCTAAAAAGACAAAACAACAACAGAAGCAAACATAACAATCCTAAAAAAGACGAGCCAGCAGCCGGTACCTGTATCTGTGCAGGATGGCGTTGAAGAGGCGTCCGTCCCTCCAGGACGACATGAAGTTGTCGCAGCGGACCCCCGAGTAGCCCTCGCTGCTCTGCTGGGACCACAGCAGCAGCTTCTCCTTGGCCGTCATGTCCTCCGACTCGCCCACCACGTGGATCTCAGAGATCTGGAGGAATAAAATCAACATTGTAAAATAGATCATATTTCATTGAATCGGAGCACCGATTACCAACAAAAATACGGGGAGAGCCGCCGACCTGCTCGTCATTTTGAAAGCCAAACTCCACGCAGAAAGCAGGTACTGTATGTGACAATTAAAGCTTTTGAAGAAAGGACCTGGGAGAGCCTGGGATTCCAACCCGGAGCCTTCTTACCGCAAGGCAAGATTGCTTTACAACTGACACGCACGCCCACATGCGCCAATCAATATGGCACTTCAGATTTTGGTTAATACTTGCCCGGAGCAGTTGGTTCTACCCCCCCCCCCCCCCCCCCTTTGGGGTTTGAACGCTAATAAAATGAAATAAGAATTTTCACCTTGGACATTGCAATTGATCAGACTTCTCTCCGGAATATTCAAGGAGTTTGGTTAAACAGATACTTTTTTGTTGTTGTTATTTTAACCAAGACAATTATGGAAGGGGAAAAAAAAGTTGTTGCAAAAGGTAACACAACCATTTGGAGGAGCGGGCCTTGTACCCCCACATGCTGAGATATTGACTCTTCAGCCTCCACCAGCACAACACATATGATACGGCGAGCTGAGAAAACACTTCAAGTATCCGTCCAACAGGGTTCCTAATAATTAATAACAATTCATTATGACCACTCAAGTACCTTGTAAGGTTATCTATAATTCTAAGCGAGTTCATGCAAATGAGTGCTCATAAGCAGCCTGTAACGACTGCAGTTTATATTGTGTGGTTGTGCCATATCACTGTTAGCTGCCAGCAAATCAAATTAAACACCGGAGCAGGGATCTGCCGTGGGAGTGCGTTGGACGCCTCTTCTAGTCCACCTCAATCATTCACCCCCACCTCCACCCCCACACACACCAATGGCGGAGGCCAATCTTCTGATTACTATGAATACAGGTTTTGATTGAACCTTATATTTTAATCTCATCGAGTTTCAGAATCAGGGAGACCTGGGCCCGGGAGCTCCAACAACGTTACTGAATTCTCAACATAAAAACACATAAGACGTGAACGGCCGCAAGCTGCCAATATTTACACCTTGAGACGAGCGGAACTCTAGGAAGTAAAACCACGACCATCAGTTTTAACTATCGCTTTGAGACAATCTCCTGCCGTTTCAGGGCGTTCTGTTCCTCGTTCCAAGCTGAAGGTTCCAAAGCACTTAAAAAACGATTCCTCCCGACAACCCTGTTCGTACCTTGGGAACTCCATCAAAATGCAGATATTCCCAGCTATTAGATGGCCGCTCTACACCTCTGTAGCTCCTGAGCCACTGAACCCAAATGCCGGTGTTCCTCATCAACAACAGCGATGAAACCCCGTTCTACCACGACAAAGACACACATGTACAACCAGGCCGTGACTCTAAATCTCATGTAGCTCCATGGCTTACCTGGTGCTCAAAGGACCCACATTGTTCAGAAGCCTGAGGGTTTTCTACAGAACCACAGCAGGTGTGGGAACTTCTTCTCCTTCTCCTCCTCCTCCTCCCCATCAGTTTGGAAAAGGCTCCTTCACTCCCGTCATTCAAACCCTGTAGCAAATACTCCACGGTTCCAAAGTTCGCCGCCCTCCTCAGCCTGCGCTCGAGCAGCTTCTTCCCCACGAGGGCGTCCTTCCCTGGGAAGCCCCTGGAGGGGGACGTCTTCACGCCGTGGAGCTTCCTGTCCGCGGCAGATCTGCTGCTATCGACGCCTTCCCGCTCCGTGGACAAACCTCCATACCGCCAAGGGGGCCTCTGTCCAGGAGGTTGTGCCTGGGGCTCTTTGGGAGAAAGCACTGGCACCTCTCCAACGTAGACCCCTCTGCTGAGGCTTCCCGGCCTGGTTCTATCTCCATCCCATGCTGAGGCTCCGTCCGGACCTGCACGGCGCTCCGCGGCGTCCCCGTCTATGAGCTTTGGTTCGGCAGCTGTGTCGCCGCGTTGGCCACCTTCCCCTGCGTGAGGACCTTCCAGGGGTTTACGGTCTTCCGGCTTCCTCTTTTTCCTCTTGAAGTATCGGCGACCTCGGGGAGCCTCCCCCTCTGGGCTGATTGGAGCCTTCCTCGGGTCCACGTAATGTTCGTCTTTGGGACCTCGCACGCAGCCGCAGACGTTGCCCATGGCGGTCGGCCATACGTTCTCCTCGGAAAGACGCCGGTGTCAGGCTTTTATTATTGTCTAGTCAGTCCAGACACCCGCGCTGAAGCTCTCATTTGCCTTCGTGGGAAAGTCCATTTCTGAGTACCGGTGTTGGCTGTGCGGCCATTACATTACTACAGCTCCACGTGCAGATCAGGACCAGGACCAAACCAGGGCCGGCAGAGTTTTAGTGCGGCTATTTCCCCCCCCCCGTCAATGACTTTGGAGAGGTCCTCGGCACTCGCTCTCCCTCTCTCTCTCTATCTCCCTCCCTCCCTCCCTCCCTCCCTCCCTCCTCCCGTGACTCGGTCACACAGGAATCCTTTCTGACCTTTGAAACATTTCTCCGGCTTGGCTAATCCAGCACAAACACCATAAATTCACACAGAGGCCCGACCCTCCCGCTTCTGCCGCTCAGCTGGGCGGGCGGTCTCGCCGCTGCTTTGGCCCACGCAGGCATTTTTTCTGATTCAGCGTAAACACCGACACGTCGCCGCTTCTATGCCCCGTGACGAGGGCATATCTGAGAGGACAGGTGGTAAAAGGGCTGACGGGAGGAGGGCAGGGCGGTAGAAGGCTCGATGGGAGGTTCGGGGCGGAACAGAGTTAGCGGGAGAGCAGGGGCGCGGAACCGACAGGGTCTGCCAGCTGAAAAACCGAGGTCAGCATGTCTGGCTGCTGTCATGGAGCTGCCGTCAGGATCCAGGGCGACGGTGAAAGGCTTTCAGCGGGACCAGCCCGGCGCTTTCACTCTGGATATCAAAGCAGCTCCCATACAATACGAGAGCAAAGCCAGAGGTGGCGCTTAAGCTCAATGGTTTGAATCAACACTCCTATCTGAGCTGATCTGCGCCATGGAAGGTCAACAAGGGACCAGGAAGTAGCCCAATACACATGAACATTAATGTCATAAGCTTACGTTGTTTGAGATGGACAGATAGATAGAATAGATGGATAGAATATATAGATAGATAGATATAGATAGAATAGATAGAATAGATAGATAGATAGAATAGATAGATAGATAGATAGAATAGATAGATAGATAGATAGATAGAATAGATAGATAGATAGATAGATAACAAGGGACAGGTGAAGGAGTGTTTCCTCAGATGTTGCTTATAAATCATATCATGTCATTTTTATGATTGTTGGAGCATGTGATGCAAGATAATTTTTGTGTGAACGGACAATAAAGTTTTGTCTTATCTTATTGACCTAATAATAAAACCAAATAATATACCAATAAACAAGAAATAGAAAACAAAAAAAATGAAGTAGGTCTCAAAAAAGAAGACTGGACATGAAAGACAATATACAATAAACCTAAAAATGAACTACTTTCCAGCTCAACAGCCCTGCGTCTATACCCTCAGTGCAGGAGATTTTAGAATGGACCTGAATATAATTTCTGGGCTCAACTCAACTAGAGACAGCCATGTCACTACGTTCCTCCGGCACTTTGACACACTGACAAGCTCCCTGACAGTCGACGTGTCCTGAACGGCAGCCACAGTTCAAACACTGAGCTCCAATCTGCACTTTCCCAGATATAAACGGGTAAAAGGTCTTAGAGTGGACATATTATGATCCTTTTTAGACACGTTGTTATAGGTCGCTGAGGTCTCCAAAAACATGTTTTACAATTGTTTGGCCGAAAATGCCACTGAGATGATATATTAGAGCCATTCTAACAAACTGTACCTCTAAATCCATTGTGTTTGTAACGCTCTGTTTCGGGGGGTGGAGCCACCCTCCGGAGGCCACGAGCTACGTGAGCCAATGGGGTTTGATCACAGCTTCGTTCCATTTACTCCATAACTTCCGAGCGTTCAGAGCGGTCGGAAGCCTGGGCATTTTGTTCACAGCGATGACTTTGTCATGAGTTTACCTCATTATTCGACACTTTGGCCACGTCTAATATGAACATCCCACATTGTAACATTATATATATATATGACAGAAAACAAGGAAAAGCATAAAGTCCCCTTTAAGCCTGCTTCACACCCAATCCGGAAAACGACAAGAACAAACCGGAAGCTCATTCATTACTCTGTGATAAGCCCCGCCTCCTCTGCAGTGCGGAATTTCAGTTTCATTCCGGCACTACGACCAGAAGTTGTGTCAGTCAAGATTTTTATTGGCACTGGGCTTTAAACTAAGTAAACAAGTCACGTCTTGTATGTCAAATAATTATGTTATTAACGTCAACCTTGCTTGTGTCCTTTTTCACTGTCAATAAATCTCTTTTTATCAGTAAATTGTGTAAAGTGTTTTTCGCACTTTGCAAACACTATAAAAGTTATTTGTTTAACTATCATTCATTGAACATGGTAAACATCCAGCTGAGCCAACTACTCTGTTCTGAAAAAAAAAAACCATCATGGGGTCAAGTTTGCACCATATGTATTGAATTCAAAATAAAAAAAATCGTAGACATAAAAGCATATTTGAAAATGTCAATAGAATATTTTCAATGAAAAGTCAAATAATCTATTTCGCATTCAAAATAAAAAAAGACCAAAAGCAAAATATATTGATCTGTAAAATAAAAAATAAAAAAAGATTTCAAAAGCAGAAGTAAAAAGCTTGCAAGAAAATAAGCCTACAGTGAGACTAGAGCTCGATTCAAATGGATTGATAAAAGATGCTTTGAAAACGAATGCAAACTTTTTACTTTTCCCCCAGTCCTTCCTTTCCTTCCTTGAGTTACGTTACTCTGATCCTTGCTTTAGATGTCGGTTTCTTTCAATCCAGCTTATTGGGACTTGGAGTGTGCTTCGCTCTCTGTTGCGGTGTGTTTGGTGACTGCAGAGGTTCATTCACTCCGGCCTGGTCACAGTGTAATTCTATGATCGGGTGGTGTTTGCGGCTGTGGGTGGTGTTTGCGGCTGTGGGTGGGTTTCATCCGTCGCAACTCACGGCGCTTATCATTCTGAAGTAAGGCTGCTTGATTATGGCTGAAATGAGAATCATTTGACTCAATATTGTGATCACGATCATTTATCATGATTATCAAACCATTTTGAGGAACAGTATTTTTTTTCATGGCACTTTGTAAAACAACAGAAAACTGCCTTCAAAATAATAATGTATTTTATAAAACCTATAAATAAATAAACTAAGCTAAGTGGTTTCACTGACTTAAATTGTAGAGGATATATAATTAAATAAATTGTGTGTAGTGGGCTACACCAAAAACACTAAAAGAATGAAAACATTTCAAAACACATACATTATAAATACATGTTCCTTGTATTGTGTAATTGCTGATGGTTCTTGTTAGCGGAAATTATAATTCAGGAAGTTTGTATATGTTGATATCTCCAGAATGTCTATAAATTCTGAAAGTGATGTTGGGACATTGGGTTTTCTATTTTATAGAACCTACTCTGGTGCGTGCCAGCTGTCCTCAGAAGTGTATATATGACGTTTAACAGCTGCGCTTTGTTTAATCCAATTGTCTTCTGGTAATACTTTAACTTAATTTTTTCCAAACATAACAAAGGTTAATAGTAATAAAATAATACCTGTCACATTATAACGGGCACACGCCTGATCCAATGAGCGCTGCGCCTGGGCGCCCACGGGGGGCCCCGGGCTCGGACACTTCGGACCCACGGGGTAAGCGGGCACGCGTGCAAAATCCGGCGCTGCCGCAATGTGCAGCGGCTTAGCGGGTGTGCACTACGAGTCTGTGGATCCGGGAAACGGTCACCTGGGGCTCCGTCATCCGGTTTGCCCGCTCCCCACCCACTTTCAGGGGAAAGATGGAATCGGTGCTCCTGGACGGTCAAGCAGAGGCTCTTGCAGGACTATAGGGGGGACGAGCCACCGTTGGCTGCGGGTGCGTTGGCCCCTGGCCGGAAGTGCCGCTCCACGCTTATCCGCCTGTGGCACTCGTTCAGCCGGCACCGGACAGGGTGCCGGAGGACAAGCTGGTACTGCGGCTGGTGGCCCCTGTGCAATATGGGTGTGTGTCCGTCGTTGGAGATCCCCCTCCGGTGAGACCTACTGACCGGACGCCCGGCAAGGATCTGGCACTCACACCCTGACCGACAGCCTCTTGGGGCCTGGTGCCTGAGATGGAGACGCTCTTGGATGCGGGCCTCTCGGACGCGGCGGTTGCCACTATACAGAGTGCCAGGGCACTAGACTTCAAGCTCAAGGTGGCCGCGCCTTTTCTGTCAGGGCCCCTCGACTTTGGAACGACCTCCCTGAGGAGACTCGGCTGGCAGAGTCAGGGACTTCTTTTAAGCCACTTCTCAAAACCCATTTTTAGAGATCTGCTTTTATGTGATGTCTCTCCCTTTCTTTATCTATTTTATTTTTTACTTATTTAGTTATTTACATTTTTTCTTATTATTTGTATTTCTTATCATATTGTATCTACTTTTTTTTTTTCGGGGGGGGGCTTGTCTTTTTATCCGCTTTTACAATTTAATGAATGAGTTTATTTACTGTTTATTATTGTTCCTTTGCCTTCTAATTTCAAGATTTGAACACTGTGCTTTTATTTCTCTGTCAAAGCACTTTGTAAACACTGTCTTTAAATGTGCTATATAAATAAAGCTATTATTATTATTATTATTATTATTATTATTATTATTATTATTTTTGTCAGTCCACCCATCCTGCATACAGTTGGTGGGTGGAGGTGATAGAGTGGTCATGCATCCTTACGCTTCCTTCACCCCCAAGGTAATTACCACTCACGACTTCAAGCGCAGGACCAGTTATTTTTGTAGCACAGGGCCGGCCCATGTCCAAGGAGCGGTTGGCTCATTGGTGGTGGAAGCCATAGTCTTGGTCTATAGGAGCCTGTCATTAGAGGCCCCTCAGGGCCTGCACGCACACTCCACCAGGGGAGTTTCCTCCTCTTGGAACCTCTTCAGGGTGGTGTCGGTGGAGGAAATATGTCAGGCAGCTCCCCTCGTACATTTGTGCGTTTTCACATGTTGGACGTTACAAGGTCTGCTCTGCCCCATGCTGTGTTTACCGCACAGACCTGCGTATGCAGGTGTTTGAGAAAGTATCCCATAAGCATTTTCTCCCCAAACATGTCCATGAATTCAGAGCGTTTGGATTGGATTACATGATCTGACGATCAGTCCCATGAGTAATATATCTGCTCCCTCCTCAGGGAACCGTGGTTGCCTACGCAACAAAGACGTCCGTGCGGTCGCTCGTCTTCACGTCAGTATTTCTACTAAAACGAGTTACAACTTTCAGAGTTTCCACTGAACGCAGCATTGGCTGACACAATGTCGACTCTCTGTGACTAATTATAGTTTTTTCAGAGTCCGGGTGACAGGCAGAATTACTACAAACACGAGTTACAATTTTCCCAGTCCCATGGAATGTATCATCGGCTCCTACAGTCTGTATGATATGACTAGGGTTGGGTATCGGTTGGGTTTTTTCCGATACCGGTGCCAAACCGATACTTTTAAAACGGTACCTGCGCCTAAACGGAGCCTGAATCGGTACTTAAAATAAAAAATAAAAAGCACAAAACAACAGTCAACGACATTAAAGATGCTGATGACGATATGGCTTGCAATAAATAAACAAATATTGAAATGTGCATATTAGCTACACAGTTCCCATGTCTTTCTGCTTCAATAGGTACACTGCTAACATAGACCCCGAGCATTGAATAGCCTACGCCCACTGAATTAATAAATGAAATAAACTTTCCAACATGCTTTTATTGAACATATTGCACATTAATACCCAACCAATTAAAGTGAACATTAATTTAAAGAAGACATTATAATTATAATAAATTAAAGTTTAACTTCTCAGCTCCCCTTAAAATATTTCCTTCCCGGTCACCTATCAGTCATGAAGTGTGCAAACCACAAGACAGAAAGTAGTGTAGTGTGCCCACGGCGTACGAGGCAGATCTAAACAATCCAATCTCAACATTTTGAGTAAAACCTCTTTTTGGAAGATCTACAGCAGCAACTTTCAGGCCAAACCTGAATTACCCCGCTGCCTCCGTGACACAGAAAGGATCTCAATAAAAAAGCAAACAGTGACAGCAATGTATTGTTCTAAAAAATTAAAAAATAAAAGAGTGTCAAGCGTTCTGTGTAAAACTGTATCAAATAAACATATGCTATCCACCAGTTGACTCAGGGAAACCATGCAATGCACATACAGAAAATAACCCAAAACTCATACCTGAAAGTGCAGAATGATGGTCCAGATCAGGCCCAGGGTCAGTTTGGGGTTCCCGTCCGTAATGTCGTCATTCCTAATATTTACAAGTTTGACCTGAAAACACCAGAAACATCAGTGAATCACTAATTATTCTGAAATCTGAAGCAAAAACATATCGTGCATAATGTTGTATTCCTGTGCAAAGGGCCATGAAAACACTAAACTGTCCTGGTGTAATACTACCTACGTACCTGCCAGCAGGGGGCAGAACAGTAATTGTAATGGGGTAATCCCCCAATTCCAGGCTTTTAAGATAATTAAACAAATGGAAACTCAGTGAAAAAGCCAACGCTGTTGTTTTATAACAAAACCAAATTGCTACATCCAGTCATACCAACAGCCACACTAGCAACCAGATATTGCCTTTTACTTATATTTATCCTGTGTACAGAACCGCATTTTGTATTTTCTGTATATTTTAGATACTTTACAAATTTGGCTATTTATTTTTTATATTTTTGTAAATTTGTTTTATTTATATTGTTCCCCAGACTGTTTAGCTTCATGTTTTATATTTATTTTCTTTGTACAAATGGTCTCAGCAGCAATGCCACCAATTCTTCATTCAAAATTACACCCCAAATTCCTCGTACATGACAATGTACTTGGCCAAATATTGATTGTGATAATTCCCTGAGAGAAAGTGTGTCGTGAAAACAGAAAGCTGGAACTCTAACGGCTTCATTTTAAAAGGGGAACCATCATGCAAAACTCACTTTTTCAGAATCACTACTAACGCAAGTTACAAATACAATTTTCCCATGGAACGCATCGTCAGCATTACCACTAGGGTTGAGTATCATTTGGGTTTTTTCCAATACCGGTGCTTAACCGATACTGAAAATAATTGCAATTACATATACATATACATACACACACAGACACACACACAAAGATACATATACACACACACACACATAGATACATATACACACACACATATATATATATACACTGCACACACACACATATATATACTGCACGCACACACACACACACACACACACACACACACACACACACACACACACACACACACACACACACACACACACACACACACACACACACACACACACACACACACACACACACAGTAAATAAATGGAAGCTGATCCAGGGAGTGAGGGGGTGTCCTCACCTGCCGCCTCTTCAGGTAGTCCAGCGCGATCTGGACATTTTGGAGCCTGTGGAAGCGCATGCGTCCTTTCTCCCGAGGCTGCAGGGACACAGACAGACCACCAGGGGTATACGTTAACAACCTGCTCCCATCACCAGGGAAACCGCAGTAAAAACACAATTGCACAGCAGGACATGCGGTGCCGATCCTCACCCTCCGAGGGACAGACATAGAAGAGAGGAGGAGAAGAAGTCCAGACAGGAGCAGCCAAAGTTAAAATCAGTGCAAAAAATAACACTAGATTTCATTTGCATCGTGCGGCATTTTTCATCGTTTATAATGTATAACATATAATTGTATAATATCTACAGATTAAGAGTAAACGAGAGAAAATCATTCCATAAGCTGATTAAAACTGAGTAATTAAAGAGTAAGAGAGTAATTAGAGTATTAAAAAATATAATTGAAACACGCACACACACACCTTGTGCATGCAATATGGTAATAACACTGTGATAACATTGGAATAATTTAGTATTTGATAACCTTGTAATAACTTATACCTACTCCATTTTATCCATGCCCGTATTATTGCATATAATAGAATATATATACATATATATATATATTCTGGAAATGTTTTTAATCCATTTATTTACTTAATTTCTTTCTTTAATGCTAATTGTCTGTACAGCAGCACACCATCAACTGCTCGTATATGAAAATGTATTCGGCCGAATAAACAAGATTCTGAGTGCGATTCTGAAAATGAAACTGAACATCTATATACAAGAATGAACCGGCATGGTTAGTGCGGCAGCAGGAAGTGACTGCGTGAGGGAGTCAACCGGCCGCAGCGAGAGGTGGAGATGATGTGGAACGAGACGCTGGGTCCGGAGTGAAGCTGCAGGAAACACTCAATTCATTCGTCCCTCCATCGCTTCTTCTCAGCGGGAGACACATTCATTCATGCATCCGCGGCTCCTCCTGCCTCCACGGAGAACAGCCAACCACAGCGGATGGCAAAGGTCCTGGTGTTTGAGAGGGTTTAAAGTAATTTCACTGCGTCTCACCGCTGAATGCAAAGCTCTTTCAAAGAATGTAGAGACCCGAGCAGGGAGGTCAAATCCCGAATAATTGCAATAATACAACCAAGCTCTGGTAAGTTATTATTTGGGAGCGATCTTCAACCTGATAGAAATTGTGGTGTGGGGATGGTGTGGTTTGAGTCCTTGGGATGGGAAATTGCGGCCCGGGATCAGGGTGGCTGTACGCCTGCTGCTCGTTGGTTGGTCTAACGAGCAACAGGTAAAACCCCCATCCCCACACATTCGGGAAAGGAGGAGCCCTTGTCATGACATGCTGTCCATCTGCCCCGGGGCTTGTTCCACCGAGCCCACTCTCCACAATAAACTGGCATCTTCTCAACCTCATCATCGGTGTCTCTGTGCCGGAGGTCCCTGAAAGCGTCACTCGGGTGGCGTGTCGCTGGCCGAACTGCCGCATCACTCAGCAAGCTACTTTCATTGGAGCTACACTTCAAGTGTCCCCTTTTCAGTGCTTGTGCACGTACATATGGGTCTCTGATGGACCTACTAGTACACAAATTGTCAAACAAGACAACTCAGTAAGTTTTTTTTGTGAGTTGTACATTTCAGAAAACATGCCCGGAAACAAGCCGTTCAGATTTGTGTCTCTCTTTCTCTCTCTGTTGACGTATTGACCAGCACAAATCTTTTAAAAGAAAGAGGAATTAATACCAACTGTCCGTGAAGAAACTGCAGACCATGGAAATTAAAGTATTTAAAAATAATAATTCTGTGTGTTTCCTGCTCAAAAAAAACAAAAAAACTGCCTTTATTGTCAACTTATTGATTTTGTTTTCCGACGTTTCCTGAATGAAACAAAAGCCCCGTGCGGTGCAACCGGCAGTGCCCTTTCCTGACCAAAGTCTTAACAAACTTTTAAATTGCCTTGTAGATCTAATATTTGGGAAGTTAAAGCAACTGAATTGCTAATTTCTCACCTAAAAATTGTTCAGGAAAAGATTTGGGTGGACTGATAAGGTGAAATCAGTGAAAGTATACCGACTAAATACAACAGAACCTGGAAGTCAAGGTCAAACCCCATTTGCTCAGAGAACTAGGGGTCTCAGGAGGGTGGCGCCATCCCACAGAAACAGAGCGCCCTGGTACAGGATGGTTTGGAGCAGACATCTCTAACTACAGGCCCGCCACATGAGCATAAAATATTGTTAAATCTGGCCCGCAAATTCAATCAACATGTGTAATACACACAATTTTAGAAAAAAAGTAGAATACCACAAAGATGTTTTTTGTTTATTTGTCTATTTTTTGTCCTATTATTAGGGAAATTAATTTATGCACAAAAAGCTGGCACAATTTGCTTTTCCCTTAATGTTCAACGCGGTCTAGCAGAAGACAGGGTAGTTCTTGTTTGAGACCCCTGGTTCAGAGGCATGTTAGAATAGCTAGAATGCAAAATCAGTGGGGTATCTTCAGCAAAAAAAAAATTCAAAACCATGTTTTGGGGACCTCCAAGAACTATATTAACTTGTTGAAAAGAGGCATAATAGGTCCCTTTAAAAAACATAAAAACAAAATGCAAAAGCACCTTCATATTAGTCAAATTATCTCCATCAATTTACAAAATGCTTAAAATTAACCGATGCACATCTAGATCGTATTTAACATTGGTAAAGCACACTGCTTCTGCAGAGTCACATGTTGTACTTTTGGCCTAACAGGTATTTTTGGAATGAATGGATCTACAGTTCATCACCAACCTTTCCATTTATTCAAATGGCCGGTCTGCATTAGCAGGTGGGCTACATTTGGCCCGCGGGCCACCAGCTGAATAGGCCTGCTCTCTAGCATCAGTAATGTAATCTTGCATAACAAAGACTGTGACAACATTCAAGTACCACATTGCATCCTTCGTTGTATCCTTACTATCATCATTTGTGGCTAGGCATGGCCGCCGCTATGCAACTCAAAGTTGCATAGACTAATTTGACAACAAAGCGATTCATTTTCAATCAAAATTGCTTTAATTTCTTAAACTTAGTTTCGGAAATTTGAAATTTTAAGTGGACACAAAAAACTTAATGTAGGTTTAAGAAATTTAAAGCAATAACTGCTACTAATATTGTTGCATTCCCGAGAAATAAATTTGTCAAAAAAATATATATATATCATCTCATTATTCCATAAGGAGATGACATTGAGCAATCCAGCGTTTTCATTCCCATACCATCACTGCGTGGTGGCGTTTTTTCCCACGCGCCCGTGAATGACCGCGGCACACGGTTTCATTAGTGGGTTACCAGCAGGGGGCGATGAAGCGCACCTACCCCCTCATCATCACCACCCTCCAGACGGCCTCCATGCTGCGCCACGCCACATGCAGCAGAACCACTCACCAAGCGCAACGTCCTCAGAAAGTCACGCTCCCTCGGCTTCTCACGGAGAGAGGGAGCGAAGGAGGAGGGGACGGACGGAATGAGGGGAGGAAGAGGGAGGGATGGGAAAGAAAGAAAAACAAATCAAGGAGAGGAGCAGGAAAGAGGAGGGAGGAAGAAAGAAACATGTGGACATACACATGAACAAAAATCTAAGGTAGACACTCGGACGTGATCGTTTCCTGTGGTGAGACGGCAACGACCAACATGGCCGACCAACATGGCCCGCCCTCGGTGTTCCCAAACCGCTGGAATCCAGACGCCGAGTTGAACTGATCTGCTCTGCATGGTACACACACCGCATCCAACAAACGACATCAACAAACCGGAAGTCCATCCATTCCTATGGAGAATCAGGCTCTGCAGCGAAAAGGTGTGACGCGCGGAGCTTCCGGGTGGTGTTTCGAGGAAATTCCAACACGTGTTCACATTTTCCAATTTTCTCAATGGATTTTATCGCCGGGATGAGTAATACAATTGAAATACATTGCAGCTTTTGACAGGTGGAAGGCGGTGCTAGTTCTTCTCCGTGGGTCCGAGGGAGAAGCAGGGACGGCAGCGGTGGGTTCGCCCCATTAACCAGAGGAGGATGCAGGAGATTTCCACAATCGATATAGTATTATTATTATGTGTATTTATTCAGCTGTTTCTGTAATGAAGTGTTTTCTGATTATTTTTAGTTATCAGCTATTTGTGGTTCGATTATGAAATGAAGAAAAACATGCCATGGATGTACATCCATGGCATGTTTTAGATGAAAACATCATTAGCTTAATAATACCTTATAAATAACTTGACAGATTTCTCTACTACACATCTATTGCTTGACAAGTTGGTTGGACTGGAGCTCACAGGCAGCGGCTCCAAGCAGCACGGAGACGTTGGTGTACTAGAGCAATAACGTTTATAAAACTACTTCCCAAGTACGAAGTAAAATACTCTATACTCTAGTCTATTAGTCCATATAAAAAGTCTGTTCCTGGGCGTGATATTTGTTTTCCTGCTGGAATGATAATATTTACTTTCCATAAGTGATGTTTGTTGTGGGGGGAAAATGTATTAGTTTGTTATTTTATTTTTTGCACGCACGCACGCACGCACGCACGCACGCACACACACACACACACACACACACACACACACACACACACACACACACACACACACACACACACACACACACACACACACACACACACACACACACACACACACACACACACACACACACAGCATCCCTTCACTTCACCTATTTTGTACCCCCACTCTGTATTATCTGTTTGAGTCTTATCTTAATTTAATTTTATTTATATTACTCTATTCACTAACTGCATCACGTGTTAGGAATCAGGTAGTTTCGGTTAGTTGCTAGGCAGGAAGTAGGTTAGCAATTATGTTCGGTTTAGTAACTATTGTGCATAATCTCCGGGTGCTTTGCAAAGACATTTCACTGCGTGTGTATGAACGTATGCATATGTATGTGACGAGTAAACCTCTTGAATCTTGAAAATATATACAGCTCTGGAAGAAGTTAAGAGACCACTCCATTTCTTGTCTTAAATCAGCACATGCGTCGCCACATTCCCACACAGGAAAACCTTGTTCTACTTGGTGAGGTACTGATCAGGTGATCACCCCAACCCAACCTTATCTGATAAGAAAAAGTATCAAATCACTATCCTCTTGCAGAAGGACCAGCTGGATGGCAAAAACAGCGCTCGTAGTACCTCAAAAGTAATTTGAATAAAAAAACCCCCCAAAAAACACAACTATTGGCCAAAAGAGCTGAAAAGAAAAGTTCTTCTGAGTGAGGAACAGAAGGGTTCGATGCTGGCTTCAGTGGCAGAGGGATACGGTGAGCGTCAGGTGGCTTAATGAAGGTTGCTCGACCGGTTGTCATGTTCTGCAAATAAATGCGCTAAATGACAACATTTTCATTTGGACTTTGGGAGAAATGTGGTCGGTAGTTTTACAGAATCAAAAATGTTAATTTTCCTTAAACACGTACACAGTCAAACCTGACTAAACCCATCGTTTTGCAGTGGTCTCTTCATTTCTTTTCCAGAGCTTGTGTGTGTGTGTGTGTGTGTGTGTGTGTGTGTGTGTGTGTGTGTGTGTGTGTGTGTGTGTGTGTGGTTGACGCATACCAGGCTCGGTAATTCAATATTTTCACTGAATGCAATATTTTGAGTGGACCTCTACGGGAATCTTCGCTCCAGTTTACGCTTTGCGACCGGAAAAATAGAGCAGAGACCTAAAAAAATAAATAAATAAATAAAAACCCGAGCGGTTTTGGCGACGGTGACGCTTTCCTTCTTGGTGTGACCTTCCTCATTGTTTAAACACGGCAGCGTTACTGAGGCGTCGCCGTGACGACGACGTGCCGCTTCCTGCCGCACTGTCTTTTTAACGCGGCAGGTGAACCATGTCATTAAAATGACTTTGACAAAAATTTGTATCCACGATATTTCAAGTCGCCAGCCCACAGCGGCCATGCCGTCTGAGACAGCCTGTTCAACAACCTGGTTAAAAGTTAGACATTTTTAAAGATACATACAAAATATATATTAAATAGATGACAGCGAAGCTCACCAGGGAGTCTCCGGACAGGACCTCCAGCAGGGAGATCAGGTTATGTCCATCGCGTAGGTCTTCATACAGGTCGTTCACGTGCTTCCGTACCTGCGGGGAAAAGGAGACAGCCATGAATGAAAACCTTTTCCCCGAAAAGCCCTCCTTGCCTACAGCTTCCACCCCAAAACTCATTTCGGACACATTTAAAACATCCTTTCCGTTTGTCACTGAAAATGAAACGTACAGTATGTTTGAGGGGAAGTTGAGACATTACAATAAAAGTTTCCCCCTTAAAGGAGAGGCTGTTAAATGCCCTGCAATGGGGCAAACGTTTTAAACCTATTAAAATCTGTATTTTTCGAAAATTGTGCAGCGGGTGAAGCGAGCCTCAAAGCAGGCGGTGAAATGACACCTTCAGGGAAAATGTCCGGAACTCCATGTGACGCTCACCGCGTCACCTTCTATTTCACTTCCTCCAGACCTCAAAGCAGCGCTGGGATGTTCCCATCAGCCCCATCCCTCCATCACCTGCTTTTATAAACAGCGATAATGGCTCGATTGACACAAAGGCGACTCGGTTCAAATGAGTTTCTTTCTTTCGAAATGACAATCCCAGCCTACGAATGTTAACGGTGTGATTAACTGAAGCGATCTAAACCTCTAAATGACTGACTCTGGTGTCAGGAGTCACTACAACAAAAGAGGACAATAACTATGGACCCAAAGCATGGTAAATAGTTCTCCAAAGAGGGGGGGGGGGGGGGTGTTGGTGGTGGTTCTCTATCACCAAAAACTGTGCTCTTCTTACAGATCGTCCACAGGACAGAATTATTGCAGCAGTTGTTGATGATTTAAGAATGAATAAAGAGTTGCATCGCAGGTTTAGAAGTTGAACTCCACTGGCAGACTAACTCTGTCCTAGATGCAATGGAACAAATACTCTGTGTTGTATGCCCAGCAATGCTGACAGCACATGTTAAATAAAATAAAATAATAAAATAAAAAAAAGACGAGTGCATTACATGTGTGGAAAAAAAGATGAAGTCATTCGGCATAAATTGTATTAACTGTGACTGATTTACACTTTGACCTCCACCAAAATAAATCATTTTGAATCAACTGAACGATGAGTCGGCAAAATTGAACAGCGAATCTCCAATGAAGAGCCGAACTTTCCACACCAACACCGACCGAATCACACGGAGGAGTCGGCGAAAACTGAAAAAAAAATCTATTTTTTTTCCCCCACGGAGTCACTTAAAGTGCCAACCCCCCCCCCCAAAAAAAGAGCTGAACAAGCAAGCGGAGAGTTAGAGAAATCAGACGTCAAATCTCCTAAAAGAGCCAAACTTTTCATTGCCGATACTGACAGAATCAAACGAATGAAGAAAAATCTGAAAAATCAAACCAGTGTTTTAACCGAGTCACTCAACAAGCCGCACGTCCAAAATGAACTGAATCACACAAACGAAGAGTCGAACAAATCAAAATCAACAAAAAAGAGCCGAATCTCCCCAGGAGAGCCAGACTTCTCATCACTTCATCCAGACCCACTCTTCTCCCAGCCCTCCAGCCCTCCAGCCCAGCAGCCCTCCAGTCCTCTGGCCCTGCAGCCCTCCAGCCCTCCAGCCGTGCAGCCCTCCAGCCCTGCAGTCCTCCAGCCCTCCAGCCCTCCAGCCCTCCAGCCAGGCACTAAATGCATCCAGCCCGAGGCCTCTCTCTCCCCCCTCCCCCGCTGACCTGCTTTGCCCAGGCGTCTTGCTGCCGTAATCCCGGCCACAGCCACAGCTGTGCTTCCAAAATAGAGCGTCTCTCCGGTGTTACCGGGTCAGGGCGACGGCACCTCTGGACCTGATCCCGGACGCGGGACGATCTTTTACATTTAAATCTAGAAGAAATCTGGTTGTCATACATATAAATATACTGAATAGTTGTGTGTGTTTTCTAACGTGATCGAGCTTTTGGGCTGAGGAGACAACCAGGTCATACTTTCAGGGATGTTTCTAATTATCCTGTGCACAGAATCACTCATATATTCTGTATACTTTACACTTTTGGCTATTTTCTTTTCCACCCCCAGATTGTTTTTCCAGTGACTGAGAAAGTGTCCCTGTTAAACACAGAGCTTTTTTTTCCATTTTTTCTCCCCCCCCCCATTCAATTAGAAAACGGAGATCAAGAAATAAATCTACAATAAAAAAAGCACACTGTTTTTATTTGCTTTGCTTGGGGAAAAAAAAAAAATCGCTGAGCTTCCGAGCTGCTCCGTATGGTATGGTCCACTTTAGGGGTGTCTGAAATCGAATTACGAGATTCTTCCAGCCACGAATATGGGAAATATATTGTAATGTTTACAATCAGAGTTAAGAAGGATATGTGAAGATTTCGACCCCCCGACCTGTTATTTTGACCACTTTTGGGGGGGGTCCAAGTCTTAATTACGGGGGGGGTCAGAGCCATGAGAAGAAAACACCTGTTTGAGAAAACAAAGTGACGTGTTCGAGCGAATACGAGGATGACAGAGAAGAGATATGAGAATCAGGAAACCTGGACGTTGGAAAAAGACAAAAAAAAACACCTTAAAAATGTGGAAGTAAAGAGACCGTAGAGATACATACCGAATACTAGAAAACAGAGGCCCCGATTTTCAAACCCAACACCCACCGCACCTCCCTACTAAATGTGAACAAAAAAAAGCTTGAGATAGCGATTTACCAGATACAACGGTGAGTCCCTCTTGGAACCCGTACTCGACCACGATTTGAAATGCACTCGGCGAGTTCATCCACAATGCGCCCTGTGTCCAGCGTCTTCGTCCGGTCACTTTCAATTGATAACGTGGCCGATCCACTCTGTCCATCCTGTCCCGTTGTCCTCCTCAGATAGTTTTACACTTGTTTTTGTTTGGGGAATGAGCGCTTGGCAGCTGCAGCTGCGACGGGAACAGTCACGCTCTTGACAAAGTGATTTATGATGATGTACGGATTTTTTGGGTAGTTGTGTATAACCTGGCATACATTTGGAGGCGATTCCCTCGTACATCTGCGTGCTGTAACACGAGCGTGCAAATAAAACAAATGCTCATGTAACACAACATTTCGAAATTATTTGATTGATTTAAATGAGTTTTACTTGAGTCAAATTGTTGACAATTTGACTTAGGTGGTATATATATACATTTGAGAGCGCTGGTTGAAGGTGTGTTAATGCATTAAAGGTGACATCGTATCGGCTCTCTCACTAATTATTACGATAATACCGGTATATGTTATGGGCCAGCCCATAGTAGGCCGGACCTTATGGTATTTTCCCAAATGCCAGATGGCTAATCCATCACTGATTATACTAGGTACTATATACTCTACTATATATTATAATCTCTATACTATATGCTCTAAACTATATACAATATTCTATATACTATACAGTGTACTATACACAGATCAGCAACAACACTAAAACCACCACTAATAACCACTAATATTGTGTAGCTCCCCCTCTTGCCGCCAAAACAGCTGTGACCCGTGGGGGCATGGACTCCACAAGACCTCTGCAGGTGTCCTGTGGTCCCTGGCACCAAGACGTTAGCAGCAGATCCTTTAAGTCCTGGAAGCTGCGAGGTGGGGCCCTCATGGATCAGGCTTGTCGTTCCAGCACATCCCACAGAGGCTCCATCGGATCAAATCCTAACCCCGGCCACATCCACATGATGTAGAAGAAAACGTCACCAGGACACCTTCTTCCATCGTTCCATGGTCCAGTTCTGACGCTCACGTGCCCATTGTAGGCGCTTTCTGCAGTGGACAGGGGTCTGCAGCTATGTCGCCCCATCGATTATTAAGAAACCTTTCTATCATAGCAGCATTCACTTTTTCAACAATTTGTGCTCCAGTAGCTCTTCTGTGGGATCGAACCAGACGGACTAGACTTTACTCCCGACACGCATCAATGAACCCATGGGCGTCCATCACCCTGTCGCCAGTTCACCGGTCGTCCTTCCTTGAACCACTTTTGGTAGGTACTTACCACTGCGTAGCGGGAACACCCCACAAGACCTGTGGTTTTGGAGATGCTCTGACCCAGTCGTCTAGCATCACAATGTGCTCCTTGTCAAAGTGGCTCAGATCCTTAGGCTGCTTCCAACACATCAACTACAACAACTGACTGTTCACTTGCTGCATAATACTGTATATCCCACCCCATGACAGGTGCCGTTGGAATGAGATGAGCAATGTTCTACACTTCATCTGGCAGTGGTTTAAATGTTATGGCTGATCTGTGTATATATATGCTCTAGTATATACTTTATACTCTATGCCTGCAGGGTCTCTCTATCTCTCTGATGTTATAAACATCCCATTGGGTTGTGACCCCTTTACCACTATGGCACCGGTTCCTATATGATCGCTATCTACCGGACCGAATCCCGCTGCTGATTGAAATATCCACCCCCCCGTGCTCTGAAACTCCCACACGCACCTTCACTAAACATTATGGTTTGGATCACGCTGCTGGAAATCCTCTGTGTGATCCGCCGCCGCATGCCCGACTCGCCTTTTGGTGGAGAGCCAAACAGCAGCGGCGCTCGTCAGTGTCACATTATGGTGGCTTAGCCAATCAGATAACTGAGGCAGCTCGTAAAGTTTTTTTTTACTACAGTCAACGTCCAGGTTCGTACAAACTGTCAGTCATTCGTTAACATATGAAAAGTATATGAAAAGTAAGGAAGGACAAATGGGGTGAGTTCATAAAAAATAAAACAATCTATATTTTTTAACAAAAATAAGAATATAACAAAAAAGACCCTGATCTATTCATCTATTTATTTTTGATTTATTTATTAGTCTGAACTGCCTTATTGAACGAAGCAAAAAAAAAAGGCACCGTGCGTAACAGGGACACTCTTCTTTCTCCCTGATAAAACCATTGAATCTTTTATATTGATGAATCAAACTTCATCACCGGGACCAAATCACCATGAGAGTTAATGTCCATTAACTATTTCCTTCTGACAGGACGCATGCAGGTACTTGTTGCACCAGACGAGGTGTTTCCCATATTTCCACACACCCATCGCCATGGAGACACAGAAGGGTGGCATAACGAACATATCTGGGACGGGCTGCATGTCGGGACCAGACGGCGGGAAAGATAACAGTTATTATCTGACGTCTGATGGATCCTTCATTCACTGGATCTTCAAGAAAGGAGCAATTAGCAGACAAAAAAAAGGTTTGTTTTGGGTAAAACGCCTGCAGCGCCGAGGTTAGAAATGTATTCGAAATTAGTGAGAAGATTTTCATTAATCTACCGCAGAACCAGAACATTAGGGTTGCGTGCTGCACCGTATATTGCAGCGAAATGGTGTTTGGCGTCCACCGGGAAATAAATAACCTGGAGTAGCCACAGCTCAGCTTAATTAGAACAACAAACCAGAGGAGCCATTTCAAAACTCGGAGCCAATCCAATGGCTGCCTCGGGCTCCGCAAGGTCTCCCCATCCTGGTCTCCCCATCCTGCCAGATTAGGAAATAAATACTGCTGACGTTGACGGCGCGGGCGTGGCCTGTGAGCGAGCGTGCCCGTCCATGTCCTGGACCGCGGCGCTCAATATAACGTCCGCCGCTCGCACTGACGGTCCACAACAAGCAGGGCGCTCGGCGTGAAATATGGTCCCGTGCTCGGCGTCCAAGGCCGGCGAAAAAAAGGCCGAACCCAACGAGCCGCAGCGCCACTTTGAAAAAAAAGACGCTTGAAAGGTTTGTCCCGCCAAGGGCGGAGATGCGTCAACCACCCGACCTCTTCAGAGACTTCACACCACCACGGATGGGATGGAGTTATTTCAATGGTTTGACAAGTGATGTGATGTTCAGCAGAGACCCAGTTATATGTTCTCAGTTATTTTGTACATAAATATTTTTGAAAACACGTGTTAACTTTGGTTATTATATTATATCTCAAGTTATTGATTGATATTGATCAAAGTCAAATATTTGGTATCGGAATACCTCTACTATATATATATTCCTCTACTATATATATATATATATATATATATATATGCTGTATGCACTTTATATCGTAGAGGTGTTCCGATTCCCAGGGATATATGAGGCAGCAAATGAACAGTCAGTTGTTGAAGTTGATGTGTTGAAGCAGCGTAAGGATCTGAGCCACTTTGACAAGGAGCACATTGAGATGCAAGACGACTGGGCCAGAGCATCTCCAAAGCCACGGGTCTTGTGGGGTGTTCCCGCAACGCAGTGGTTAGTACCTACCAAAAGTGGTCCAAGGAAGGACGACCGGTGAACCGGCGACAGGGTCATGGACGCTCATTGATGAGCCTGGGGAGCGAAGTCCAGCCCGTCTGGTTTGATCGCACAGAAGAGCTACTGCAGCACAAATTGTTGAAAAAGTTAATGCTGCTATGATGGAAAGGTGTCAGAACACACAGTGCGTCACAGCTTGCTGCACCAGCAGCTTCCAGGACTTAAAGGATCTGCTGCTAACACCTTGGTGCCAGATACCACAGGACACCTTCAAAGTCTCGTGGAGTCCATGCCTTGGCAGCATGGAGGGGAGCTACACTATATTAGGCAGGTGGTTTTAATGTTGTGGCTGATCGCTGTATTAAGCGTATTTATCTATCTGGGGGTCCAGCCTCCAGGGCTGCTCGGGCTTTCATTTTATTTTTAATCTTGCCGTTTTTTGGGCTAAAAGTATCTGATCACATCATGGTTGAGGTCTCGTTTATTCGTTTTAGTAGCTGCCCTCTCTGCGACATCATCCCTGGCCTCGACTCTCTGAAGTCATTTGCATCCCGCCACTTGCGAGCGCGACACCTTGGCAGACAACTTGAAACCACGCCCCAAAAGGGATTTTTATTTACGCGCCATGTGTAGTAAGCTGGCGGAATTCAAATGTTGACATTCCTTACTCACCCCCGAGTATGTGTCCATGTCTGCGTCCTCACACATGGAGTTCGCTTGCAGCTCAAGAGCAACAGGTCGGAATCGTGTCCGTTTTACTTTAGTCCCAAAAGTTTAAAAAGATGATGAAATGTCTCTGAGGGACAAGCAGTGTTCGGTCTGTTTGAATGGAACCGTATTGTCGGGAACTTCCACTTGTCACATCATGAACTGATGTTAAATAAGTCAGGTTTCCTGCGTCTCGGAAAACTGTAATACGTACCCAACACGACTAAACCGGACCCTCCGTATTGCTGCCTGCAGCCGTACCTGATTTTGATACTATAAAAGATTTCAAATCCCAACAGGAGAACAGTCACTGTACGGTTCTCACCTTGAGCAGATGCTGGTTTATCCATTTGGTGAAGGTTTTCTTTTGCACCCTGTCTCTTTCATCTGTGGAAAAGGAAAAGAAAGAATTTCATCAGAAAATGGGTTCTCACACAGGCGCTGTTAGGGGCGGGCGCACGCGCACACACGCACACACACACACACACACACACACAGTAATACTCTATTCTGATTTATCAATCAGCGGGTCAGTTCTGAATAACAACCGCTGTCCCAGGCCACCACTTCTCCACCTGCTTTCACGTCCCTCGCCTCGCTCCATCTATACATGTTAATGCCAAGGTGTGGCGCCACACAGAAAATGCAATGGACCAAAGACTTTTGGTTGGGTATTTCACTACGTTGTGACTGTCTTTCTCGGCAGAAGCTGAAGTCGCCGAGCGCACCGTATCGACCCAGGACCCGCAAACCCCAGTCCAGGGTGACTTTAAAGGTGGATTCATACTGAATGTGAATTGCACTTTGCATTACAACAAAATCAAACATTTAGACCGAATCCATTGATTCCTGTGAGACTTCCACGCTTCCTCCTCTCGTTCATCCTCCAGGAAGTCCTCCCTCGCTCGCCGTGCATTGCAGCAACTAAACCAAAGAAGAGTCGGACCACGGGACGACTCTTTTTACCGAGTGACTCGTCAGAACCGAATCCCCAAAAACAGTTGAACTTTTCGAATGCACTTTCCTTATAATTTTCTCTCATAAGCAAACTGGAAAATAAAAAAAGTTAGGGTTGGTCCCAAGAGGTTCCTATTATTGCTTTCTATTTGCACGTACGAATCCATCATGGGGGACAATCAAAGTTAATGACAGATTAATGTCTTAACGGCGGCGTTTTATGTTAACTCCTCGCAGATTAAGAAAAGTATTTTTTCCCTCCAATTTCTCAGAATTACCTTCAGAGGAACAAGCAGCTGCTGTTAGAGCCAAGTTTCTGCGATTTAAAAGCAGAGTCACGTCCTACAGCGTTGGCACGACGCCGCCGCTCACGGCTCACCACAGTATTTTTGTTTCCATGACAACCGAACCGCCCCGCTTCGGAACAGCCGGCGGTCAGGGATGACTCCGGTTTATGAATGAAGAGCCATGATGCCAAACCTCTCAACACGTGGAAATTAAAAAAAAAAAAGAAATACTCTTTATATGATTCAAGATTCAAGAGGTTTATTCATCACATACATATACATACTTTCATACATATATGCAGTGAAATGTCAATGCAACGCACCCGGTGATTTCACACAATATGTCCCAGACTCAGTAGCTACCTAAGAATTCCTACTTGACCAACTAACTGATTCCCAAAACGTAATGCAGTAAGTCGAATACTATAGAATAAAATAAAAATATATAAAATAAAATAAAATAGATAAAGGGAATAGGCTTATGTATATGGGATAGGCTAATTATGTATATACAGATATGTGCATTAAAGTGGCATGTGAATAAAGTGAGGTAGTGTTTGTGAGATATACAGCACAGTATACAACAGTACGGCGCAGCAATACGGTGACACCGAACAACCCTGAACAGTGACACAGTATGCGGTACAGTATGCTACATACAGTACAGTACGGTAGTGGAGCCTATGTGTGTGGCTCAGTGAGGACCCCTGGTGAGGTCAGCATTGACAGTTCTTATGGCTATGTATATGCAGAATGACCATAATACTGTGTGGACAAATAGAGCGTAGAAGCCATCATAAACAAAAGCTGTTTATTTAAAAAACAGATCTCCTATGACAGATCAGAGTCGGTTTATTCCCGAGGAATTTGTCATGGTGAGGATTAGTGCATTTTTCTACAGACAGCATAAAATATTAAAAAATAAATGAAAAATAAAACATTCAAATAAAATATATTTAAAAAGATTGCCAAATATACAGAAATTTTCTAAAATACCAAAAATAAATACCAAAATATATATGAAAATATAAGGAATAGTGTTATTCTACACACAAGATAATTTCCCAGTCACGCTCTATCTTCTCTTCACAGAAGCTCTCAGGGATCATAATTGAAATCAACTGACATAAACACAGGATAAAAAAAATGAAAAAACTTCCAATCCCACAAGAAACGGGACACAAGCCAATTACGGAAAATACAAGCAATCGCCACGTAAATCAGCCAAATCAAATGCAGCCTCCACCCTCCCAACTTCCAATCCCACAAGAAACAAGCAAATTCAAACCGGCTGCTTGAGTTTTACTGTGGATCCGCCCTGGCAGCCCGCTGCTAATCTGAACAACAACAGAAAACACAATGACCTCTTTCCTGGACTTTGAACCCAAGGCCGACGCCGGTCATCGGCCTCACAACCTTTCCTTCCTTCTTTCCGGCTGAGTTCCAAAAATCCAAATCCAGACCCGCATACTGACCCATGCAGCACATCCGGGCCACCAGGCGAGCCCTGTGCGCCTCCTCGCTCCGCAGGCTCCACATCCTCTTCCTCCCGCTGCTCTCACTCCTCCCGGGAGAAGCCCACGTCGCTGGGAACGCAGTCAGAGCGACCTCCCGGTCCCAGAGCTCCACATGTGCAGGAGAGGCTCCGCAGCAGCTGCCTGCCTGCCTGCCTGCCTGCCTTCCAGCCAAGAAACCGAGACTCCCTCTTTTCTCACCAGGCCTCTGGAACAAGTCCTGTCAAGTTTTCCACGGTTACTCGATTTTTTTTTTTTTTTTTTAATTTCCCTGCTATTTAGGGTTAATATCACGGCAATACCAGCAGCCTCCAAGTCACCGGAGGGGGGAAAGATTTACTTGACGAAAGAGGACAACTTTTCCCAGGTTTTTTTGCAAGTTATTCTGGTCGGGTAAAAAGATCAGTTTGTTAAAGGACCCGCGATTCAAATCACAGTCTGTTGAAACGCCACCACACACGTGCGCTTTCTGGAATGGCCAAAAAACCCAAAAAGTGAAAACGGTCCCAGGATGTTGAACCACAAACCCTTGAGCTGCAAAAAAGGTTCAGATACGTTCTATTGTGCGCCTGCCAACGCTCGCCGCAATACTGGCATGGGTGGAAATGTGGAAAACCAGTCCAAGTGCCAGCCTCCACTATAAACAGCACAACATACAAAAGAGTCTTAATGTTTTAATCACATTTCAGCTTTGGGTTGACACTATTGTAGGGGGGGGGCACTTGAACCGCCTGGTTCCTGAAATCTATTGGATACAGTCATGTATTTGACCGAGAAATAGTAGTTAGACAGTCAGTTAAAACTGGATTGGCCTGAAAAACATTTTGCACTATAATGGAGCCATCTATGGTTGACCATTGAGAAAGAAAGCAACAGTCCAGTAAGGCAGCGCGTCATGGCCTCAAGGGGTTCGACCACATTCTGCTGTTCACACACTGTGCGATTTACTGGACGCGTAATACCCGACACCCCAACGCCCTTCCAGAGTTTTATCGTAAGTTTAACCTGAAGTCCAACGCTGATGCATCATCGGATTACCGGCCGACCTGCTCTACCTCCTGACAGATCCTCACAGACAAACTGTTTTTTTTTGGGGGGGATAATCGCTGCCTCTGCTTCATTCAGCGGAACAAGCAGCTACTGTTCGAACTAGGTTTCTGTGATTCAACCATTAACCGGCTTCAGGGAGACAGTGCGTGGTGGCCGTCGAGGGATTCTCGCCAGTGCGCTGTAAACGCGCTGGGAGATTTACTGGACACATAACACCGGACATCCCAGTGTCCTTCAGGAGTTTTACATTAAGTCCAATGCCAATTGTAAATGGATGCATTACATTTATCACCGCAGGCTTTCAAGCAACAGGGACACAAAGGCTTCATACTTCATGTAAGGCGCCAACCTGCTCATCTGGAGCAGTTTGGGGTTCAGCTTCTCATCCAAGGGCACGTCTCCATGGAGGAGCCGGACAGATTGCTGGACGGAACCGGCATTTCTCTGATTACCAGCCGACCAGCTCTCCCTCCTTGGAGGGAAGAACTACCTCTGAACTACCTTGAGAGGAACAAGCAGCTACTGGAATTACCAGCGTCAGTAGGACAGTATGTAATGGCCTACAAGGAATAAAACAGGATGCTAGCTCCACCCAGAGGACCATCATAAAACACACAAATAAGCAGATGGAACTGATTTCGCTCTCCACCCGTGAGCATGACATAGCAGCAGGCCTTCATTCCACAGAAATCAAGGGTCACTTCCCCCCCGTCCATCCAAACGCTCCGTCGGACACCACCCGAGTCCACCGGCACTGTAGGGTTCGCCTGCAGGGGAATCCCATTTTGGTCCATAATGCCCATAAATAAGATCCTTAACTGCATAATACATAAGCCGCTCCTCTGAACGTCATGAATTTAGATTGGCTGATGGAGTATTCCAGGACGCAGTGCAGCTCCTGAACAGACCGTGTCATCATCGTGAGCGTCACACAGTGTGGTCAGCCAAAGGCCGCTGCATGGCTCAATTTGGCCACTAAATACTAAATAGCACATATGACAACTAGACCTAAATAGCTGAGAATTAATAGCTTATAACCCCGGGTCTACAATCCGCTGTGGTAAGGTTGTGTGAAACCCCCTTGCTTGAAAACCAAATCCATACATGAGCGTGCAACAGGAATGGAATTGACATTTAAAGGCGAGTGGGTGTTTTCATTTACATCCCAGTTAAAATGTGCTACTGCTGAAGTGCTGTGGAAAAGCAGGAAACTGAGATTAATAGCACAGCGCCCTCTGGAGCGGCTGGGAAGAAGCAACAGCACTAAGGTAATACAAGGTTGGATCTCAGTGCAAGACATGAAATAGCGCCATTATAATGCTCCTATGTTATTTTAGATGTCAATGGAAGGATTCTAGAAAGGCCGAGCGCTGCGGGGAAAAAGATCATTGAGATTATTAGAACGCATATATCCTAATGACTTAACAATACGTGTAAATGAGTCTTTGTGTACTTTAAGCTGAGGAATATGTCATTTTCTATTCATAACCCCTGATAATCCTGACGATTCTGTGTAACAATGAAAGTGTCAACATCGAGTACTATATCCAGAGCATCAGCTGATACTGGTCACGCTCTGGAGTTTATCCTCTTTATCAATCTCTACAAACTCAACATAAAACTTGGACTTTCACACCCAGTGACCATTTAGCAAACCCATACGTCGTGCGGAACCATTTGTCTGACTGGCGTGTGTTATCTCATTATACCTAAATTGCATTCAATCTATTCACATTCTATTCACATGAATAAATCATCCATCTATAGCTGCACCTCCACGTGAACCTACGTCTCATCGCACATTTCTTTTCATTCATCCATTAGATGCTTGGATCCATAACCTGCCGCTGAACTACACCGGAACCAGGGAGAAGCTTTCTTCAGAGAGTTTTATTATAGAGAGATCAAGATGGCACCCGAGTCATCCAGCTTCTCTCCCGGTGACTTCATGGTTGAGTTATGGGCAGTGACAGCTCTTCCTCTTAATGGGCACAATGGTAAGACGGCGCCATTACAATCAAGCCCATCGAGAATCAATCCATTACTGTATGTACCCTAATGTGACAGATGTACAACTGGGATAACTGCACCTATAGTAGGAGTGTCACGATTCTCCAAATCCACGATGACTTGATGCCATTGTTAGACTACACAGTCTTGATTTGTAAAGAAACACTTGTTTCTCAAAAGGTAACTTTTATTTTAATATAAAAATATATAAATAATAACAAAAATATGATAATATTTAACACCGAAACAGTTAAGAGCTTTAGCAAAACTAGACTTTTGAATAATAAACAATAAGTTACTTATTACACTACTTTTGAGTTACTCATCAAAATAGGCGTAGAAAAACTGATGCTATTTTTGCCAGAGGGCAACTCTGCTAGTAAAAGGAAAATTACTACCTGCAGCTCTGCAGCTCTGATCAGAGTGATCTTTTCTCCAACCAAAGCAAATAAAAAATCCAGATTTATTTAATTTACTCCGTTTCTCGCTGCTGCTGCTCTGCTGCAAAGAAATCCCACCCGTGTTCTCACGGTCCAGGGGCAAACACCCCGTTGGCCCTGTACGGTCGGCGAGCTGGTGGTTGGGAACCTCTGCACTAGAGGGCATTCCATGGGTGATGGTCGGTTTTACTTCCCACTTTCAACGCCAGATTCTGAGGAATTACTGGACATTCTGGTCAAAGTTGCAGTCTCCCTTGTACACACAGTGCAACGCCTGAGTGCATGCCTGAGTCTCCGCCAAACCGGACCTGGCACCGTTAGCGGGAATATTTCTCTCAAATGTGCGTTCACTGTGCAACAAAGTGGATGAACTTATATTGAACTTTGTTGTTTGTTTTTTTGTAATATTCAAATTCTATTCAAATGTAGCTCCTGCAGCCCTCGTGTTAGGTGGGCGAGTGCAGCATGCCTTCGGGGATGCAGGGCAGCGGATCCACCCGGAGCCGACCGCAGATCTCCACACTCCCAAGTCTGAGCCGGGAGCCGCGGACGACTCCACAGAGGGGCTGACATATTTAAATCTCTCAGGTCATAAAATCCAGCGAAAATAATTCCCTTTCCAGCACAATTTGAATTATTATTATTAACGATTATTATCCCCATAGATTTTTCCTCGATGTCTAAATAAAATCGATTCGATCATTGAGACAAAAAAATAAATAAAAATAATCCAGAGACCTGTTTATTTCCGCGTTCTGCAAGTTCCGACAGAAAGCCAATCAGCTTGGACGATCCAAGGCTGACCTTTCACCTCTAACCACCAATCACGTTTGTCCATATGAAAATAAGCCGCCCACGTGCTTGTAAACACACGGAGAGGAGACAGAGCGGCAGCGTTCAAAACTCAGAGGAGAAGCAGAAACATAAAGTATCATTCACAACAGAGACACATACATCCACATATTTATTTTTTGGATATTTAAATTCTGACCCAAAGCAGTGGTAAATATCCATTGTATTGTAAAATATGGCGATGGATGTCCCAACAAACACCACAAAGTTTATGATTTATTTAGACCTACTTGCCATATTTATTTTGTTTTGAACAAAATTGTATTTAGGTGAAATAGTTAATTTAAGCAGCTGCACTTATTACTTATTGTTCACAAACGGAAATGATTTGATTTCAAATTTTAATATGCGTAAGATTTACTTATTAATTTTTAAAAGAGCGTTAACTGACGGGACTTGTTTTATTGTGAATATTCAATAAATTATATCATACATCGACATGATTTCATTATTTCATTCTCTATATAGCCTGCCTATCGATCGTTTTTAAGGTCAATAAACACAGATAATATTTGACCGGAATCTAGCCTGTTAGCCTGTTGAAGCAAACGGTGCTTGTTAAAGACTCCGGTGTTTCAAGCCTGTCAATGCCATTGCTACATCCTCTCGTTGCCGTTTCAGGTGCGGTTCCGACAAACATCCGGCTAATCCTCCTCAGCGCCCTGCAGCCAAGGCAACTTGTAAATCTTGCCATAAATGTGGGACAATTTGCACGCGTCTCATCCGTGACCAGCGGGGGAGGTGAGATACAGCCAGCTAAACTGACTGTGCTATTTTTAAGGGAGCCTTGCCAAGCACCAGGGACCCTTTGGCGCAAAGTTAATATCAGTACACCGCCTTCTCTCGTCAAAGGGCATGAACTAGTTGTGGAAACAGGCTCTGCAGTGTCTATTTTGCCGGACGACAATTATGATCAGTAACAGTTTTAACAGTTTAGTGACACAGCACTGCTTGTGGCCCCTATGTGTGCATGTGTCCGTGGCAAAGACACTTTGACGTGGACTCCTGCAGCACAAGTCAGCTTTGAGCAAGTCAAGCAACTCCTTGTAGATAGTCCTGCACTTGCTGTTCCGACCCTTATCCACGCTCTGTGATATCCATAGATGCAAGCGATTATGGGCTGGGAGATGTCTTTGCACAAATACAGCCTGATGGCAAAGAGAAGCCCGAGGCTTTTGCTTCCCCACTTGCTAACTGGAGCGGAGCGAAACTATTCTACGGTTGAAAAAGGAGGACTTGCCTGTGTATAGGCTGCAGAACAATGGAGAACACACCTGTGGAGACATGGTTTCACTCTCCGTACAGACCTCAAGGTATTGACAACACCGCTCAGCACAAAAAGGAATCGGTCGGGCTGGCATGTTGCCCGCCGGTCCGCACGGCTGCTCTGTTTTGATTGCGATGTCATCTAACGACCAGGCTTCCCAGAGCTACACGGCTGATTGCCTTTCAGGCCTTCCCCTTGCCTGCGCTTTCCGACTCCACCCTCGACGCAGAACATGAGCTTGATAGCAGGGATTTTTGCTAACCCGTGCTCCCTCCCGGGGGCCGACTTGGACTCCTGCCTGCACCTCTCATCCTGAACTGTCAGCCTTACGTTTACAAATGGATAGTGGTCGGCCTTCCTCCATCAAATCAGTGAGTGATGCACCGACGGGCCATGGAAGAAACTTAGCCTTGATGGTTGTTGTGCCCTTTGACACGGCTGTACCTTCCTGCGGGTACGCCATCATTCTGACAGACTATTATTCCAAGTGGCCTGAGCTTGCCTTTTCACACGCCGCCACCACCGAGGACGTTCTTCATTGACCTCTGTCTTCAGTCGTCATGATAACCCAGAGAACATGGTCACAGACAACGGCCCACAGTTCACTTCTCCAGCTTTTGCCTCGTTCTTGCACAGCCAGGGTACAGCATATCTCACAGCGGAGCGTCGCTTTACTATCCAGCCGCTAACGGAGCTATTGAGAGATTCCATCGCGTCCTCAGAAGCTGCGTTCAGACCGCAACCCAACTGTCACAACCACGGAACGAGACCAACGAACCGGCATCGGGTGTATCGTGCAATGCCAGGAGAGAAAGCGAGGATAAGTAAGCCTCAGCATGTTCCTAAACCACACCCCATATTCAACCCGCCCGGCAACTGTGAGAAAGAGAGTAGGCCCAATCTCTTTCGTAATGAGTGATTGAAAGATTTGGAATACCCTGTGTCTAGACTGTGACACGTCTATACTGCTACGCTGCTACGTATGTTTTACTCTACTATACGCCTGTTGAAGTAAACAGCGCCTGTTAAAGACTCTGGCCTTCCAGTCCACGTTACAGTATGGGGTACTGGGGTATGTAGGCAAGGCAGGGCCGGCCCGAGGCGGAAGCGAACTAAGCCCCTGCTTAGGGCCCCCGTGGCCACCAGAGGGCCCCCAAGAGTGATGGGGGCCTCCCCTAATCTGCGGCGCTGGGACAGAGCCGCTCCACGTCCCGTTCCCTGTTTCTCCAAACAAAAATCGGAAAAAAACAAACAAACCAAAAAAAAACCTGCACATGTACTTATCTCCTTCCATTACTAATAGAAGTGGAAAAAAAACAAAAAAAAACACTGTGCAGTCCGTGCCGCATCCGTTTGATAGTTTATTTTGTAAATGTTTAGGTTTATATTTATTGTTTATTATCAACCGTCCAAATGCAGGTTTTCTCCATGTTAAAATTGATATGAAAGCCAGCACCAAATAAGTCAAAACTCACTCCAGGATGATGTATAACTGACCGTAAATAACTTTTAACGGATAAAAACCTATAAAGAGCTATATTTAGTAGCTAGCGCTTCAGTCTAACACAGGGGAATCTCTGGCTCAGAGGACGGATTTAGATCTCAGCTTTATAATTAGAGGGTTGAGTTGACAGAGTTCATAACAACTGTGTTTGCGCCGATTCTAATAATGACGGGACAGATTGGACGGGCTTCAGTTTATAAATATCAGGACTGCAGCTTTAAGTTCAGGTTAAACCTGTTACGTACATTTATTTTTTAATTACATTTTTAGGTTTATTGCATAATTCTGTTCCATTTGTATTTCAAATTTTTTTTCTTTTTTTTTTACTTCATTTGTACTATCACCTATTGTTTTTGATGGCACTGCAATTTCACTCCAGGGACTAAAAAAAGTATCCATCTATCTACTATATCCATCAATCTGATGTTAAAACCCAAATTTGCAGTTGCCCAGTATTGCATCAACTGTGTCCGAGATTTACACATGTGTTTGGGTTTGGATTTTCCAGACCGGTCAGATGTCCAGTCTCCAGCCAGGTGTCATGGCGGACCGCGTCATGGATCTCACTTCTCCGCAGACCATGTGCTGGTCTTTAAATAGCTCCCACATTAGAGCAGCCATCCCTGCAACTTCACACCCCGTCCATCTGGGACACTGGGGTCACATCCTTCTTCTGCCCCAACACACAGGAACAGAGCTCTCTGATCGCAGATAACTGCTGCACCACAGGCCAAAGGGCTTCACAGACGACCCGTGTTTATTTTGGCATTTTCGAGACGTCGATGGGAGAAATAAATTGTTAATTTTACTGTTTATTGGTTTATTTTTATTGGTTTTTTTTGTAGTTGTATCCATGGATCTCTATATCTAGTAATATCCATGTATCCATGTAGTTGTATCCTGGTATCTATCTGTCTAGCTCGTTGTATTAATTTGTCTCTATACAGGTGAATCCATGAATCTAGCTCGTTGTATCCATGTATTTCTATCCAAATGTATGTATGTATGTATGTATGTATTTATCTATGTACAGTATGTATGTATGTATCTATGTATTTATTCATGTATGTATCTATGTATGTATGTATGTATGTATGTATGTATGTATGTATGTATGTATAAATCTATGTATGTATGTATCTACCTTTGTATGTATGTATATATGTATGCATCTATGTATAAATCTTTGTACGTATGTATGTTTGTATGTGTCTATGTATGTATCAATGTATATATGTATGTATGTATGTATGTGCCATCAATATGTATACAGTAGCTGTCCACCTACACGTGCACAAGCAGACAGTGAGGACACAGAACCGACTGGTCTGGCCTTCCAAACACCGACTGCTTTAAATGTGAGAATAGTTCAATGTCATTTGTTTTAAGCCTGCGCCTCACACAGACAGCCACCCAGCCACGCCTCAAATAACAGGCGTTCACAAAGGAGGCCCATCTCCTAAGTCAATCAGACGATCAGAATCCAGGCGGCGTAACGGATGAATCCTCCTCACGCTGCACGGAGCGGAACCCAGACAACCACTTCAGACCCCAAGCTGAATAACAACCCTCTTCTGGTTCCTCTGGAGTCACATGGAGCCGCTGAACATTCCAGTTGAGCAGCTCCACCTCTCACATCGCTCAGATCCTGTGTCATAACCGGCTGGTTCTGTCACTAGGATAACAGCCCCGTGGGCTGCTTGTTTATGAATTACAAGTGGCCTGCATGCACAGACACTGTGTGAGTAAGGTTTATCTTCGTGGCATTCGGCGATTGGTCAGATTTAAACTCATAAGCTTTAGAGTCGTTCAAAGAAATGTACTTAATCCATGAAAACCCAGTTCTATAGTTTAGTGACAATATGAATTGGATAACTATTTAAACATACATATTTAAGGATAAGGCCAATGCATGTATTATTTCTTGAAACCATTACACATCATTTTTAAAACCACTTTGGTTGGCACCACGTGGCTGTGATGGTCTTCTTCTGTGGCCTTACCAAACCTTTCCACCAGTTTTTCAATTAAAAAATGTTCTCGGCAGGTCATTTAGAGGGTGGCCTTTTACAAGAAATGTGTTTCATTCATTCATGAAAACACCCCGGTGGATGAAAAAAGCCGGGAGGGGCAGAGGAGGAAGAGGAAGGACGTTTGTGGTGGCTCTGAGGACACACGGTGACTCAAGATCCAAAGCACAAGATTAGCAGCATTCCACAAACACACATGCAGACAGATACATGCACGGGTGGGCTCACACAGACACAAACAACCTGTGCAATAACTGTAATAAACCATGCGATATTGCACAGTTTATTCCAGTAACACAGTATATGACAAGTTATACTAATAACACTGTAATAACATTGTGGTAAGCTTGTGCTCAGTATAATATTATTAACCATGTACAAAAATATCCAACTACATTCGTATTATAACCAGTCAATACTTGCATCCTTACTGCCAATTAGCTCTGTAGCCTTTCTTTTCTTTTTTTTTTTATTTTATTATTTTATCATCTCAATCCGGTGCATGGAGCACATTTTGTATACTCTGTATATATTGTATTTTTTAGACTGGGTTTTTTTCTACTGTCTGTTTGCACTTCAATGCAGCAACTCTTAGGCCTACTATTCCTGAGACAAATTCCTCGTCCATGAACATGTACTGCACCCAATAAACAGACTTGTATTCTCGTTATGTTTGCTCCCATACAGCCTTTTCTTTCAAACAACAACAATGTCGTCAGAGTGAGGACCGGGGAGAAGAGGGGGAAACAGAAAGTCAAATGAAGCAGCAGGAGGAAGCCGTTGGAGGCTGTCACTGGTCAGGAATGACAGAAATGCACTGTGTTCCAGCCTGGGCAGGGCAGCCCTGGAACTGCCCCCGGAACAGTCCCAGCCATTCAGACGAGGACACAGGCCTTCAAGTACTCCCAGGCCTTTGAAACAGCCTTTCCACTACAGCCAGGCCTTCTAAACAGCCTTTCCAGTCAGAGCAGGCCTTTCAAAACAGTCCTTCCAATGTGCCCAGGCCTTTGAAATGGCCTTTCCAATACGCCTGAGCCTACGAAACAGCCTTCCCAGTCAGAGCAGGCCCTTCAAAACAGCTTTTCCAGTATGCCCAGGCATTCCAAGCCTTCACAGTAGCATTGCAACTATGCCCGGGCCTTCAAAACAGCCTTTCCAGTAGACCCACGCCTTTGAAAACATCCAGCTTCATAACTTCCAGATCCAGAGTAAAATCCACCATGAGAGAACTCTGTATTATTGACACCATCATCCTCCGAGGCCTGATCAGGCTCAGGGTGTGTGTACAGGAGACAATAAAACTGCTGCAAAACAAACTCCGACATTCCTGGATTCTGAGAACATTTTCATTTGTTTGCTTGGGGCTGAACTAAAGTGTAGTGTCACCCTGGTATTCCCAGAGCTCCAGCAAATACAGCACATCATCAAACCCCCGGAATTATGACATAATGCCATTAGTGGGGGACTGAGAAGGAAAATCCTGAAAGACACGTTCAACACTGTGCAGTATTACTAAAAGTAATCATACGGTATAGAATATGCCATTGTACTGTCTTGTAGTGCCAAATTTATTTTACCCATTTTTTTCTTATTTCCTTCTTTTTTTTTTTATCAGCACTTTTTCTTGTTTATGATTCATTTTAGGGTTATGTTTCCTCTTTTGGGGTTAATCGTAAATCGCAATCGCGTAAATTAGGGCTGCGTAAATATCTGACTATTCGGCGGTGGGGGGGGTGTCATCCTATAGGCCCGATTGGCGGCTGCCTAGAGCGCCATCCCGAGGAGGAGTGCGAGAGGGAGCGATTGGGGCGCATTTTGCGTCTCCCTTTCCGACAGGACCGATGGGGGGCCGGCCATCTGCCCGCAAAAACAGTGTTTTCATTTCAGATGTGGTGTCGCGGCCCCACCCGTGCCCTCCGGCCCCCTGGTCTTCTTATGTGTCTTTCCTCCCTTTCACCTTTTGTGTCCAGTATGTCCATGTCTGATGGTCCAGCTTGGGCGTGGCTCCTGGTTCCAGGCCTGGCCGGCACAGCTGATCCTCGCCAAACCCATCACCACCTTCCATAAGAACCCCGCAGGACATGTAGGTTATTTTATTTTACGTCCACGTATGGAACGGTATGGAACGAAGCCCTGCGTAATGTGGCCACTTTCTCCGTGACTCTCTCCTCGATCCCCGCCTCTCCATGCGTTACGCGCAAAAAATTATCTCAACGCGTCTGCGAGTCGTGCCCCGTTCCTCCGTGCCCCGCCCCCACACTGTTTTTACTTGTTTTATTTGGAGGAACGGGGGCACGGCCATCGGGGAGCACAGAGAGTCGTGTTCGGGTCCGTGTCTGGACACTGACAATTCACACATATAAAAATATATTTATGATTCCCCTTATTTATAACTCCTCATTGAAATGTTATCCCTGTGCATTTTGTAAGCTTCTATCTGTTTTTATTATGTTATTGTAATGCACACTGACTGACAAAAAAAAAAAAAGCTTGACTTAAAGAATCTCAGTCGACCGACAGGTTTCCAACTGATGATTCGACTCGTCGACCTTCAGGGGGCAGCCCTTATTGCCATCTTTTTTTATAATTTCACTTAATTTTTAGGTTTATTTGTTGATGGCCTACCGTTTCTCGTGCCAATCGCAAAGTTTTCCATTTCCTTGTTTTTGGGCGGCACAAATTTAGGAATACTGCAACTTCAACACGCTTCTGCTCGCCCACTTTTTCTGCCAATAAAATGTCGGGCACACTTTCTACCATGGGAGTTCTCCTGAGTCATCATCAGCGCTGTGTACATTCCACCACAGGCTAGTACAGAAACTGCTTTATCAGAGCTTTATTAAACTTTGAGTATCTACCAGACTGGCGACTTTAACCAGGCGAACCTCAAGGAGGTGTTACCAAACTTCCACCAGCATATCGGCTGCGCCGCAAGAGAAACAGAGGCACCGGACCATTTCTATTCCCGGTTCAAAGACGGTTTCAAAGCACGGTCTCTTCCTCCGTTGGTCAAACATGACCATTGGGTCGGATGTAAACAAACTGCACCGTGAGCCTCCAGTGACAAGGGGGGTGATGCATCGCACGGACCAATCAGAAGCCGACCTGCAGGTCGCATCGCATGACGCAATCGGGGGAAACGTTCCGAAGCACCTCCATGGACGACATCAACGAATTGATCAAGTCTGTGCTGGATTTAATTGAATTCTATCGTTGGTAAAACAACGTAAAAAAAATAAAATTAAAAAAAAAAACTGTGCCCAAAGATATTGTTGAGACATTCCCAAACCAGAAACCTTGGATTAATAAATAAAACCGTCTGCGATGCTCCGAACACGCCAACGCTGCATAAAATTCAGAACTGGAGACTGGCAATAAGGAGGATTACAAAGCAGCCCCATACAATGTAAGGAAATCAGTGAGGGAGGCAAAACGGAAATATGGGGAGAAGGTGGAATCACACCGGGCTCCAGACAGAGTTTGAGCCCGCGCCGCCCCCGGTTTTCAACATTCACGACCAAATTGTCCCGGTTTGTGCTCGGACTCGATAAAATGATATATTTTACAATACGTCCACTTGACTTGTCCACTTGAGAGCTCCACGGACCTGATTTTACGTACTGCTGAAGCGCTAAACAACACAGGGCGGTCACAATGTTTTGCTCGGGCTTGCTCGTCCCCGCCCCCAGCCGCCGACGTGGGTGGTTCTTGGTTCTAGTCCAGCAGAGAAGTGGTGCCAATCTGGAACCATTTACTGTTCCAGGAGCCAGTTCCTTTCCCGTCGAAACGCAAAGAACTGGTTCCAGATTAGGCACCGGCTCCGAACCAGCCCTCGAAATGCCTCGGTGGAAAAGGGGTAAAGCAGTCCACCATCGTCCCCGTCCCCGAGGAAACCGAGACCAGCCTGCTTCAGTGACTATCGCCCGGTAGCGCTCACCTCTGCGGTGGTGAAGTGCCTCGAGAGGCTGGTAAAAGGACTACATCTGCTCCTCACTGCCCAGCACGCTGGACCCTATGGTCTCCCCGGATACCTTAGACTTTCTATACATGCACATTTGAGAGCATCCTGACTGTGAATATCAGCGCTCAGGGAGAAGGTACCGCATCCATAAGGTCCAACTCGGAGAGGCTCAGGAGGAGCTCCTACCCTCAGGCCATCCGGATACCGAATGAGGACATCGCCTAGGCCTGCCTATTGTTCCCAACAGGATGCCCCCCTCCACCCCCCATAACCTCACTACTTGTACAACTGAGACTTAAGCCTGGTTTATCGAACGCCGCAGCCGTAGTGTTTAGTGGGCGCAACATCAACGCGGGGGCGCGCAACCCCCAATTTTTGGAACTCGGCGCCGTGCGCTTCAGGTAATTCAAGGTGGACGCGTTCCAAAGAAAGTTTGTGCGACGAGGTCCGCAGGTACAAACCATCCAAGACCACGTGTGACCACAAAAATAGCAAGGTGGCGTTGAGCTCTCGGATTGGGACTATGTTAATACCTCGGGGCTTCTTCGGTATGTTTACGAAGTCCTTCGCATTCAGCGCCCTGCGCCCTGTTGACTGCACAGCGTTTGCTACGCCTGGATCAGTGACACTCGAGCTGTGGCTCGCGAGCCGCATGCGGCTTTTTCATGACTAGTTGTGGCTCTTTGAAGTTTTGTTCAAATTTAATGAAAACAATTCTAAAAGTATTACAATCAATTTTGTCTGAGACATTGTCTGCAGTATTCAAAATATACAGTAATTTCCCATCAGACACATCAGTCTATGACGGCTTCGAGAGAGAGCGTGTCTATAGAGATGTGTTTCCTGATAGTGATCAATGATCTGATAGCTCAGTGATCAATGGCTGATCACCTGGTTTCCACTGGCAATTGTATTATAAATTATTTATATTTAATTATATTATTACCATATATAAGTAATAACACGGAGCCGCAACTCATCACCGGACTCCCAACCGTGGCAGGCACCACAACAGCCGCCATGCAATTAATAAATAGAAACACAACTTTTACATCAAACCTCGGTTTTCATTTAAGCCCTTTGACTTAATTGAAGTGCGATATTCCGGAGAACACGGCGTCTACCGCTGCAGCCTGAAAACCCGACAGCCGCAGCAGACAAGCACAGTAGAGTCGGCTCGCCGCTTTCTTTGCGTAACTTCAGGTTTGCCGTCTACCGTAAATGCATGCGGAGGCAGCACAACCTCCGGTGCTCTGTTTGCAGTGTGTGAGAAAATCTGTGTGACAGTGGGAAAACATTCTTACCAGCAAGAAGCTGGAAACAAAAACATGGTTACAATAATATGGTAATGGTAAAAATAAATTGCAATTACCGCATATAGTACATCTTGATTTTCATTCCTGAGTAAGATAATAGTAGCCTTATTTTAGTAGATTTAGTAGCTTTATTTGAAATGCATAATGGTTTGACGGAGGAAAGGGACGTTTCAGAAATGTTGCTCTCGCAAAAAAAAAAAAAAAAAGGTTTTGTAAATGTGGCTGCTGAGCTGGGGAAGGTTGAGTACCACTGACAACCCGAGCCAGTGCTGCATGTAATGGAAACTCGGGGAAACTGTAACTCATGCTGCGTTGCACAAAACCCCCCCAAAACTATAATCGGTCACAGAAGGCGTTTTCGCACCACGGTAAAGTTCGAGGAGCCTTTGGAGGAACCGTCCCTTATGTGTTCGCACTGCGACGATCAAAACTGTTAAAACACCATTCTTGAGGGACATCAGTGACGTAAGTCCACGGTTATTGGTCGAACACATGAGCCAATGAAGCACCGGTAAGCGACATACTTAAAAAGAAGTTTAAACCGTTAACAATAACCGACAAAATTAAGAGGCTTCATTTAAGGTAAACATGTCTTTACAGATAATCAATTTATTTCCAAAACGTGCTTAAAATGTATTTTAAATCTACGTTAAAAAAGAGCATCCCTTCGCCCAATCTCGATGTGGACATGGTGGACTCTCGATCACGTGAGGTTTTCCCCTCAGTGCGACGGAACTTCAGAAACCTGTAATACGTATTTAAAATCAACTGGCCTAGCCTGTGTATTGCTGCCTGCAGCTTTAATTATAATTTTTCTTTTCTTTTCTTCTTTTTATAAAAGTGTCTAGCCCACGACAACTGCTGAACCCACGGTCATGGTTGAGGTGTCGTTAGAACCGGGACGTCTCAGACATCTCGTGGTTCAAGTTTGATCCACCTCGATCTACATTTGGAGCAGGAATTTTACCGGAGGTAGCGGAACGTTCGCGCATCGCCTGTACGCCATGGTTCTACAACTTCTGATCGGGTGGTGGTGCAAGATGAATTTGTGGCGCCGGGCGATATGTGACATCATCCAATTTGTTATATATGTGCAGGTTGTGGCTCTGGGAGGGCATTTGCATCGTTCGAGGTGCGGGGTGTAGACTCCATTTGTCTGTAGTGGTTGCTTCAGGCAGTATCTGCGCTGGGACGAGACAACCCGACACAACACCCAGCTTTTGGTCTGAGGTTTTATCTCTTTTGCCCTTTTTGTAAATAAACACATTGGGTTCACATCTAACCCGGGCCCCTAAGCTGTGCCCCTCCTTATTTTGCGGCATTTGAGCCAGTCGTAACTAAGGTTTGGTATACGATCTGGACCGAATTGCAATGTAGACTTTGGTGCCACTTATCTCTTGTATCGTATCTCGTTATCGTCTGAACTGTCCATCTAAATATTTTCCCTCTGGAGCACCGGAAATCGTATTTTCATCTTCATCGATATGAACATGAGCGACAAACACATCGCAGAGGACTGAAACCCGATAGGAAAAATTATTTTATTTAAACTGCCGTTATTGAAATGTTGACATTCCTTCCTCATCCCCAAGTCAGTCAAAAACATATTCGGGGTTTGTGTCCTCTCACATGAAGTTGGCATGCAGTTCCAGAGTGACGGGCCCGACTCGTGTCCGTTTTATTTTAGTTCCAAAGGTTCAAAAAGTTCAATTTCTCTGAGGGACACGCATTGTTCAGTCCGTTTGAATGGAACCGTATTGTTGGGACGACATCATTAGCCCGTGTTATATGAGTCCGGTTTAAGACTCCGGGCGGTCATTCGTATTCGGAGAGTTGCGCTGTGTAGACAGCATAGCGGCGGAGTCGATGCGGCGTTCAAGGTAAACTCGGAAAATTGTAACTTGGGCTGCATTGCAGAGAACCCAGAAAACTGTCATATGTACCTAACACGACTAAACTGGACCCTGTGTATTGCTGTCTGAAACTATATATTGAACTTGTTTTTTATATTTCGTTTGTTTTCTTTGTTCATTAAGTGCATTTAAAAACCAGCAATAGCATTTCACGGTGACTTGTACATGTATGATGGAGTGTGTGACACCTATCGTGGTAATTGAATTTCAGGTGTGTTTTTGGACTTCACCTCCCAGGATTTCAAAGAGTGTTGCCTGTGTGACATCAGTCAGTTGCTTTCATCTGAACGTCAAATTAGTTTATTTTTCTTTGGATTTTGCACTTGTTTTTCAAAGTGTCCTCGCCAGTAGCCGTCCATCTTCTCTGTATTTGTTCGGCCATAGTAAACGTTTACTTGCAACACTGGCAGAGACAAGCGGGGGCTCGCCACTGCTGTCGACGGGGGCTCACGTTGATGATCCTTTCGCAGGTTCACCTACGGAAACCTTGTCACGACTTTTACTTCCTCTAGATAGCCAAGTTTGTTTTGTCTTCTCGGCACCAGGCGCAGGAGCCGCGGAGTTCAAGGAGAGAGAGTCTGTTTGCGCTAGCTCCGCCTACCCTCTCTGGTGGACGCAACCACTGCTGGGCGATGGAAAACGCGTCACTAACTGTGCGCCGCTTGCAATTTTTCCCGGGAACGTTGCCACCGACACCCAGTTCTGAATGAACATTTTTTGATATTGTAGCTTTAATGTTTAAGTTTAATGTATATTACTTATTTTGTATATTTCTTAGTTAATTTGAGGTTTATTGTTGTTTTTTTTCTTCTTTTGTTAATTTTCAGGTTCACTGAATATTGCCGATTCTTCTCCATTTTCATTCGATAACTTTATTATTATTGCCGTTTGTTTCAGTGCCAGCTGCTGTGACACTGCAATTTCCCTCCGGGGAAGAATAAAGAATCTATACAAAAATCATCCACCCATCTATGCATCCATGTATTGCATCGTATTACCGGTATATTATGTTGTAAACCCTGGTTCTTGAGGGAAATTATCTCAGAAGGTGTAATATCATTTTGGCTCTTAGTAAAAGCTCATCAGTCGGAGCAAAGTGCTTCTTAAAATAAGCCACCAGGCTGTGTAAATAATTATTTAATCACATGTAATTTGTGACACATGCAGAAACACGGCTCTCGTCTGACTGGTCCGTCCAGATCCTCTATTCATTTCCTGTGTTTGTTCTTTTAAACTGCAGCATCATGATGTGATGATCACAGAGTGAATCAGAAGCTCCTCTCCGTCCCCTGAGACACTGAGGTTCCGGCTCCTCCCGCTTCCCAGCATCCTCTGCTTCATTGAGAGGAGGGCGGTGCTGGATGGGCGGAGCAGGAGGGGGAAGAGAAGCGGAGGAGGAGGGGGGAGGGAGAGAAGAGGAGGCAGGAAGAGAAAGAGGAGGGGGGAGAGAAGAGGAAGAAGAGGAGGAGGAGGAGAGAAGAAGGGGAGGGAGAGGCAGACAAGAGGAGGAAGAGGGAGGGAGGAAGAGAAAGAGGAGGAGGAGGAGGAGGAGGGAAGAAGGGGAGGGAGAGGAAGGGAGGGAGAGAGGGAGGGAGAGAGGGAGGGAGAGAAGATGAGGAGGAAGATGGAGAGAAGAGGAGGAGGAGGAAAGAAGAAGAGGAGGAGAGGCAGGAGAAGAAGGGAGGAAGAGAAAGAAGAGGAGGGAGATAAAGAGGGGGAGGGAGAGGAGGAGGGAGGGATGGAGGGATGGAAGGAGGGAGAGAAGAGGCAAAAGGGGGAGGGGAGAGAGACAGCAGTGGCGCTGGATGGGCAGAGGAGGAGGGGTTGGGAGAGAAGAGGAAGAAGATGGAGGGAAGGAGAGAATCATACAGTGTGTATGATCTCATGCAGAAGAGGGATGGAGGGAGGGGTGGAGAGCTGATTCTGTCACTTCCCATCACCATGACATCATCCAATACAAGGTTTGGATGAAATATAAGAAGTGTGGACGGAGTTTAACAGAATGAAATGTACGACAGTAAGTACACTGCGACTAATGTCAGTAATAATAGTAATAATCATAATAATAATAATCATAATGACAATAATAATAATAATAACAACCTTCATATCTTGTACAGCACCTTTCATGTGGAACATGCAACTCAAAGTGGTCATACATTTAAGAATAAAAAGCATAAAAGCAAAATGCATAACAAAACTAGGTAAATATTACACTCAATGGCTCAATGACAGTTCTGCGTCATTGATGAAGTCCTTGAAAGATCAAATCTTTCCGGAGAATGATTTTCAACTTAATCATTATGTATTTCTCTCCAATTAATAGTCTCGAAACAACTCCAAGCAGTTCTCAAATCATCCTCAAAATAATAATATAATCCTGATAATAGCTTTGGGTCCTTTCCCCGTCCTGTGGCGCTGATCTCATTGTACAATATCAAAGAGAATGTGCAGGATTTTGCCCAATTTCAAATGTATCAGGAATATTATTATATTATACTAGATCAGGGGTCTCAAAGCCAAAGCATTAATTTGACTACATTTATTATAAATTTGGCAAATGTATGAAGAACATGTCACCGTAAGAAGATCTTTGTTAGAAAACACTTATGAGAAGTAATTAAGAAATTTCATTAAAATAAATAAAAATAGACAGGAAATCATAGCAAAATCTTTACTATATTCTGAGAAAAATAAACTCAAATTGCGTTTCAAAATTAATTTGCCACATAGCATATTGTATGTTATCTATTATATAAACATGTAGAGGGCCGGATGTAGCCAGCGGGCTGTCGGTTTGACACCCCTGTACTAGAACTGAGTTCTGCTACAACACAAAGAGTCAGACAGACAGTTCTGTGGCTGTATATGTCCAACTGAAGACAGGGTTAAAGTCACGAAAGGCACGGCTATCTGCTCACATTCCGTAAGACAGAGGTAGTGAACCACAGCTACTGAATTAAATCGCAACAGCGCTGATTTAACAGATCCAAAAGTGCAGAAACGTGAAACCGACCTGTCTCCATCCTCCCCGTTTGCATTTAGACAAAATGAAGAGGAAATGTTCATGGAATAGAATCATCGGGTAAAAGTACCGACACACGTCAAATATCTCTAAAATGGCTTTTCAAACGCTGGCGTGTGGCTTTAATCTTTGTCTGGAGCGGAAGCTGTTTTCTCCATCTCTGCACAAAGATCATTAGGGATAATGAATGACACAGCTATGGTTTCACTCCCTCGAATTTTCCTTTATCAACGCTTGTAAAATGTGTTGCATTTTTCTTTCCTGGCCAAAAGTACAAGCCGCCGTAGGCGTTTTTGGACCAAGCAGCTCTGGTGACTCCCTGAGAGGAACTGCCCACTCGGGATCTCCCCCGAGAACGACATACCTACGAGGGCTTTTCTTCTGGTTGCTTTCGCACTGCCAACAGGAACGCCGAAGTGACGTAAGGCAGTTGGCGTAGCCGCGTCACTTCTGGGCGACATATAACCACAAAAATGGAAGACGGCGTGGTCGGAGCTGTGTCTCCGTTGCGTGTTGTCGGTTTTAATGCTTTCAACGCGGTTGCAAAGGAGACGCGCAAATTGAGACGATGCGGTTGAGCGCTTACGTCCGGCCCGATCACCGTGCACTAACGTGACTCGAGGTTCCTCTTGTGCCGGGAGAGCACCTGCCCTGGAGTAGGAGCTTAAAGAAAAAGTCCCTCAAAACGGCGATCTAAGAACTACGACCGTGCCTGCAGTGCGGACAAACACAAAAAATTTTTTTTTAAAAAGAGCAGAACTATGAAAAAAAAAAATTATTTTATCCAGTTAGTCCATCCTGTTCTGCTCTAAAGATGGACTTGGGACTAAAACCTTGGCACTGAATCATTTTAAAGCAAAAAACGTTGATTCAGCGCCATGGATGAGTTAGCCGATGCAGGGCAATTGTAATGCGGCCTTGGTTGCCCCCATTGTCAACCACTGTTCACATGCAAAAAAAATGTATCTGAAAGTTCCGCCAAGGAAAATGAGCTTCCATGGCGCATTGATTTCACGGTCAAAAAAAAACGTTCCAACAAGTGAGACCATTGAAATAAGGATCAGAATAATTATCCATCAGGTTCATTATCTTTAAATTATACGAAGATTACAATTCGGCAACCGTTCTGTCAGTCTCGGCAACCAACGGTCTACTAATTACTGACTACTAAGCGACGATCACCGTCCGTTACGACCTCCAGCGGGTTCAACAAGGTACCGTATGCTGATGACGTCACGCCATGTCGAGGAGGCCGGTCTGTCGACTAACGCCGCTAAAATTCGTGCATTCCGAAAACGTATTCTGTAAATCTGACTTCCGCTTCCATGTGTGAATAATAACAGGGACGGTCAAGCGGTGGACCTGCTGCTCGGGTGACAGTTTGGACGTCAACCCTCCGCAGGGACGTCTCCTTGCGCGTCACCTCTGCTTCAAGACGGACGTGTTAATGAAACCAGAATTCTCTTTCGGTTTTTTTTCGGGGCTCTTTGGGCGGCGCTCGCTCAGCGACAGGGTGTCTTTTGTCCGGCAGCAGACGCTCCCCAAGCCGTCTGAAAGTGATGAGTGGGCTGTGGACGTGGAGCACGGACAAAGAGCATGACTGTGCAGAACAACACAACGTTCCCTGGCACTCTGGGAGTGACGTCCTAAAAAAAATACAAATAATACACAGAATCAGATGATTGGGGCTCTTATTATTATTATTATTATTATTATTATTATTTATTTTTTATAAATATTGCCATTGGCTTCCTATCACTGTCCAGTATTCATGGAATCCACAGTGACCACACCCTCTTTGGAGAAAAAAAAAAAAAAAAATCAATAAATCACTCCCTAAGAGCCTGTCTGTGGATCTGTGTAAAAGGAGGATATGCTTTTCACAAGGATGACAAAAGAAAAATGAACTGACAGTGAATGTCCTTTTGATGTATCGGAAGACAATCCCGAGAATAACAATCTTGCATTGCACACAACACACACACACACACACACACACACAGACACACAGACACACAGACACACCTTGTGGGGTGTTCCCGGTATGCAGTGGTTAGTACCTACCGAAAGTGGTCCAAGGAAGGACAACCGGTGAACCGGCGACAGGGTCACGGCAGCCCATGGGCTAATTTATGCGCGTGGGGATTGAGGTCTAGTCTGTCAGGTCCGATCCCACAGAACAGCTTCTGTCGCACAAACTGCTGAAAAAGTGAATGGTGCTATGACAGAAAGGCGTCAAAACACACAGTGCATGGCAGCTCGCTGCGTATGGGAGCGTCAGAGTGCCCATGCTGACCCCTGTCCACCGCCGGACACACCTCGCACGGGCAGGTGAGCGTCAGAACTGGACCATGGAGCAATGGAAGGAGGTGGCCTGGTCTGATGAATCACAACCTGATAGGTTGTAGGTCTGTCCAATTGCACCCAGAGACATTTTGGTCTGCACCCGTTGGTAACGCCCCTTGGGAATAGAAAATGAGCGGCGAGGTTCCAGACTAATACGCCTTTGGGAATAACTTTGGTGATGCCAGGCGAGGTAATTATGATTACAACCTGAACATTGGCAATCATCTAGTTTCAATTGGTACAAACGCCATTTATGGCCACTTATGAGCTTTTTTAAGTCTTACATAGAACAAGATCTCTATTCTACTTCCGTTACAGGGACAATCAAGGAACGCTATGCTCACTCCATATAGACGTACCTATAAACTATTTTCTAATATTTTAGTAGTGTAGTATTATAGTATAGCTGATCGGCTGCTTGGAACGATTAGACCTACTTTCAGAATGGTGGGATCCCACACAGCTCCTGTTCGGTACCACTGCTTTTTGTTGAGGCACAGTGTTAGGTTTCAGCACCGGCCAAATGTAAAACCTTTGTTAAGTGTAATCCCTGATTAGCGCAGTATTCCTAATGATTGTGTAATAAGATCTTAATTCCAAAGCAATGCCTTTGAATAGGCCTAGGAATTTTGGTGCGTCGATTAACGAAGAATTATGCGTAAAATTGGCTTGGCTTTGCATTTTTTGAATTTGCCTGTTTCGTCGTATATTTGCTAATTTTGTATAATTGGCTATTTTTTTTTTTAACTTGGCAATTTGTCTTTTTCTTTTCTGGAGGCTTTTTTTTGTATATTAAGCAAATTATTTTGTTTGTTTTCCAGCCTCTTGAGGTTTTTTTTTTGTTTTTTTTTTATTTTTAATGCTAATTGGTTGCACAGCAAGGCACCAATTCCCACCACAACAAAATCCTTGTTACATGAAAATATTCTTGGCCAAATACACAGGTTGTGATTGTGATGATCATTAGTCTAAAACTGGTGACAGAAAAGAGTTATATCCATGAGAAGAGACAAACAAGGCTGTGGGGTCCTGCTAGTTGCTGTGTTTACCGCTGTTTGTTTGGCCACGTTTCCCTGCATGATTTTAGCAAACAAGCGTCTCATTTCTGTTCAAAGCATCACATGGAGTAGCTTAGGGCCCTGAGTGCAACATAAAAACTTGGAAATGTTCTTTTCTTTTATGTTTGTATAGTTTGTGTAAGAATGTTATGTATGGGTCTATGGGAGTGTAATAAGACACATTAGAATTCAGGTCAACAAGTTCATTTGCCTGAATCCAACTGATTGAAATACACCTAAGTGACATTTTTATTACACTGGTTTAAATTTCCCTTTAAATTCGGATCATCTTGAATATAATGCTAAAAAAAATAAAATAAATGAGCTCAAATAGTTCCAGACATTTCATATAATAATTGTGACAGCTCTATATTTAATAGCATGTGAAATAAATGCTGTAAGGCTATAAATAAATATAAATTATCTCAATGCAAGAGGGTTAAAAAAGGCTTCCAAATTGTTTGGCTCCATCAATTCAAACCTCATCTCATTGATACCTGGTACTTGTTAAATAATCCTTTGTGAACAAATGCTGCTTTTGGGAAACCAAAAGCAACTTGAAACTTGAAACAAGGGGAAACAAAGACAGCAACAGATGCTTCATTTCCTAAATGTAATTCATATGGAGTGTTGAGAGAGCTCTTTATATTAGATTCAAACATTTGGACACAAAAGGATTTTGGATTCAAGGTGTTTGCAGAGATTCCCAACCTAATTAGAACTACTACTAACTCATTCGTACTAAATTTATATTGATTTTATATTATTATAATTTTTTTACAAATTTTGTAGACTGTTCTTTGTATGCTATATTATTCTATTTATGTATTTTTGAACTCTGCAATGTTATAATTGACTTTATTTATGTATTTTTGAACTCTGCAATGTTATAATTGACTTTATTTATATATTTTTGAAGACTTTTATTTACAGTACATTGTTTTTGGTGGTATTTTGGATGCAGGACACAAATACACTGTGGATTGTAATAATAATAATAATAATAATAATAATAAAAACAACAATACATTTCTATTCATCTCTTCAAATTTCCCTCGCTTTTTCCAAATATAACAAGGGGATTTTGTGCAGATGTCAGTAAAACAATTAATATGACAATGTCTGACAACAGGCTGCTCATTGTGTGCAGCCCCGCCCCCTAAACACTGCTCCATCATATGATCCATGAGGGTGGAGTCACAGCTGAACCCCAACAGCTGAGGAGGAACCACCACAACCTGACTTTCACTCTCTTACTTCGAGGAAGTGTTGAGGTTTATGTACGCTGCCAGTTTCTCTTTCGTGGTATGTTTTGTTTTTAAATTATATTTATGAATTAACCAGCTTGTTTATTCTATATTCCATTTTTTGTATTTGACTCTGTCGCTTGAAAGGTTTATGATATATTTAAATGTAATCTTTAAATTATATTTAAAGTAAATCATTTTAACATTTAAAGTTCATTAATTTATTTATCATATTTTTTGGCTACAAAGAAAGAAAGAAAAAGAAAAGTAAATGACAGTGGAGTCTAAAGGTTGTGGGTCCACTGTGGGACCTTCTCTCCACTCCCTGCTGCTTTGTTTTAGGAGGGGAGGGATAAACCAAAAGCTGCCGCATTGAACCAGGATTAGTCACCCTTCGCTAGTTTTGTTTGACACTCAAGACAATTATTATCTAGACTGATATTGAGACACCGGGGAACAAGTCTTACGTATTTTTTTTCGAGGATATTAAAAAAAAAAGATCTTTCTAGACAACTCCCAAAAACCCTGACTATAGTACATGAGAATGCCTCATATAATGTATGAAAAATCCTCACTTTAGCAAACAAACACAGGAGTACAGTCGTGCTGCAGTAGTCCTACTGTCATTAAAGTACATTATTCTATATTTAATCCCAGAAAACTCACAATAAACCTCACTATAGTGCATAAAAATGCCTCATGATAATTTGAGGTATTACTATAAATGTATATGATATGAAGCATATATTTTATCCTTACTCCAAAACTCTCACTATAGTACATGACAATGCATCATGTCATTTTATGTGAAGCATTATTATACATTACATATTATATTACAGAAAACTTAAAAAATAAAAAAACCTCACTATAGCACATTGGTTTATATTTTTATCCTAGAAAACTGACAAAACCCCTCACTATAGCACATAATTATATATTTAATGGGAAAAAAAAACACCCTCATAATAGCAGATAAGAATCCCTCATGCATCAGCGGCCTCTTATGATAAAAATAATGTCATAATGTTATTATAAATCACAAAAAAAAAAGCTTCACCCTCGTAAATGGGAATGCCTTATGAATATTATATGAAGCATTGTTATATCTTTTATCCCGGAGAACTCACAAAGCCCTCAAAAATTAAAATAATATTTAACCCTCATTGCAAATGATGATGCACCATGTAAACATCATATGATAACATTATTATACAAACATTGACTTTGGCACATGACCACGTTTAAAATAATGACCATATTCCAGGGGGATGACGACAACTGACAAAAAAAAACAAAAAACCCCGTGTTCGCTCGTCATCGCCGGACCCGCTCCTCCGTGGTTTCACCGGTGGGTGAACTGGGAGTGGAGCTGTCAGACCGGAGCCGCGGACAGCCCCGCGCCCCCGCGCCCCCGCCGAGCGTCCGGACCGGAGTTCGCCTTCGGGTCGAAACCCCCCTCGGGGCCCGTCCTACCTTTGTACTTCTCCAGAACATCCTCGTAGGCCTGGAGGTATTCCTGCTCGTCGGCCAGCACGGAGCCCTGCGCCGGGTGGTGAGCCATTCGGGCTCCACGGGCTGTGGACGGCGTCGGAGGGTGCGACCGCTGTCGGGGGCTCGCTGGGGCGCCGCGGAGCCCGCCTCCCTCGGCCGGCCCCCGCCAATCGCGGCCACTTCCGCCCCGACGCGGCGTCCTGATTGGCGGAGCGCTGCACACGCTGCTACGATAAATAAATGGCTTTTCTTTGTGCCACCTGATCGCGCCCTGATGTAAAGTGACGAAAATAAAGGGTTATTATTGTTATTAGTGCTATCTGGAACGCAAAGCTGCTGAGATACTTTGGTTGTTTTATTGGGGGGGGGGGGGGAACCTACACATCGTAAATTATTCTAACGTATCTATTCATCCTATACAGATGATCACATCTGTATTTATGTCCACAGTCAATACGGGCACTGCCACTGCGCCCCTGCCGTAGCTCTCTATATCTATCTATCTATCTATCTATCTATCTATCTATATCTATATCTATATCTATATCTATATCTATATCTATCCATCTATATATATATATCTATATCTATATCTATATATATATATATATATATATATATATATATATATATATATATATATATCTATCTATCTATCTATCTATCTATCTATATCTATCTATATCTATCTATCTATCTATCTATCTATTTTTTTTTTCTTTTTGACTGAAGCATCTTTTATGCAAATCGTCTGTACAACAACGCACCGACCCTAACGGAGACGCATTTCCAGTGTACGCAAATGTCCTCGGCCAAATAAACACACCCTGACACACCGCCAGAGTAGAGAAGCCGCAGCGAATAGAAAAGCAACCAATCACAATAAACGCCCTTTCACAATCACAATTGAACGCAGGAGTGCGATAAACGTCCAGCCGCTCAGAAGGGGGCCCGCCACAAGTCACTGTCACTTTTTTCACTGACAAACACAATTTTTGGCCATGTCCCTCTGCCCTTCGCTTTTTCATTTTTTATATGGTATAATGGACAACATATGATCAATGGATTTAGGGATATTCTGAAAACCTATTTCATCTGCAAAGCCAGATCTTTAAACTCCCCGACTCCACTTTACTTCATTCAAAACACACCTTTATATAAAGAAAATTATTTTATGCATGAGGCTCTCACTACACATTTTCTTTATGCTTTGTTCTGTGTGAATTTTGATGTAAAATGTGTCTTTTAGCATTGAGGAAATAATTACAAAAATAACAAGTATTATTTTTATTATTAGGGGTCCAGCCCCTAAGGGATTGCTTTTCGTTAATAAAAAACTTACGTCAGGAGTCTATGGATCCCATGGAGCCGCCGCACTCACAGACAAGATGAATAAAATGTATATTTGGGGCGGTCCCGACATGCTGTCGTCCAAATTTGATCCAGATTCGTCCTTTATTGTGGGTGTTTATTGTGTAAAAATTACAATTATAAAGAAAATAATAATGTATCATCGGCCCAATGTGAGCAAATGACAACCTGCACAGGTCATATGATAGCATTGCAGTCTAGTGATTGGTCAACAACCGGGTCCTCACCAAGACAGCGGTACGTGCAGATGTGACTCACATCAGATTTTCATGGATGTCAGGGATCCGATGGCGACGAACCCACAGACAATCTGAATAAGAAGTGTATTTGGTGCGGTTCCAGCATGGCGTCCTTCATTTTCATCCAGATCGGTTCAGTTTTGTGAATGTGGTTTGTGATCAACGATGACTACCTCACCAAGATGTCGCCGCCACGCACAAATGTATAAATCCTTGTGCGCATGTGCAGGTTGACGGAGTACACAGATCATGTGATAGCATTGCAGTCTACCAGGCCATCTCGACAGAACTTCTGCTCTCGTAAAATATACCAGAGCAGATAGCCAAGACACCAGGCTCTCGGCGGATGGTTGTCGGCGCCGGCCCGCTCAGCGATTGGACTTTCAGCTGAGTGCAATTTGCCCTTGTTTTTCATCTGATCACAATTATCCATGCGTGGCAAAGTAAGTAATCTGTGCATCCTGCAGATATAGTCGCGATTCGACTTAAACTAAAAGAATATAAGATACAAATTCTTCACCATACAAAGCTATAAACTGACAGGTATTCTTTTATTACTATTAACCTTTATTATGTTTGAAAAAATAAGTTAAAGTATGACCAGAAGACCATTTAATTGAACAAATCGCAGCCTATCCCTGCTCTGGTCTGCCAAAAATGACCAGAGCAGGGACCTCCCTCTCTGTCTTTAAGAAGCACTTGAAGACCCAGCTCTTCAGTGAGTACCTCCTGTCCTAACCTACAATTACTTAGCACTACCTAGCAGTATTTATTGTTACACTAATGTTGTTGTTACACTAATCTCTGTCGCAATGTAGCTTGAATGCTATTCTCCCTTGTAAGTCGCTTTGGATAAAAGCGTCTGCTAAATGACTAAATGAAAATGTAATGTAAATGTCTATTAAACGTCATGCATAGATATGCTTCTGGCGACAACTGACACGCACCAGAGTAAGTTCAACAAAATAAAACCCATTAACATAACTGTCAGAATTTACAGACGTTTCAGAGATATTAATGTATACAAACTTCCTCAAGCATAATTACCAGTAACAATAACCATAAGCAATTACATAATACAAGGAACATGCATATACTGTGTATGTGTTTTGAAATATTTTCCTTATTTTTGTGTTTCCTATATCCCCTACAATTTAATTCAGTTAAACCACTTACCTTAGTGTAGTTATTAATAGGTTTATAAAATACATTATTATTGTGAAGGCAGTTTTCTGATGATTTACAAAGTGCCATAAAATAATTCTGTTCCCGAGTATGGATTAATAATCATGACAAATAATCGGGATCACAATATTCCCTAAAATAATTGTGATTATCATTTTAGCCGTTATCATGCAGCCCTACTTCAGGAAACCCATCCACAATCGCAAACACCGCCCGATCATAAAATTGCACTGTAACCAGGCCGGAACAAATGAACTCCTGCAGTCACAAAACACAACGGAACAGACAGTCAAAGCACACCCCTCCATTGAACTTTAACGACGGTCTGACTACCCTGGACCCTACGTATTTCTACCTGCAGCTGCTATTCTTATTATCCTCCTCCAGACACAACTGTCAGTCTATGATCCATGCATATATACCGAGGTAATATTTTGGAAGGCGTTTAAACCCCCTTAAAACCACCTCCAGCGCTACCTCTCCGCGCTGCGTTCACGTCCCCGGAATAAGCGCCGCTCACCTGCGATCCTGAGCACGGCTCTCTCCGCCGGGTCCAGCACGGATTCTCCGTGGAATTTTCGCTTGGATCTCTCATGTCTGGGCAAGTTCCAGGGCAACGTGTCCCCCGGTGCCGGTGACACGGAGCCGGATTTGACACTGTACTCCTCTTCGTCTGAGAAATCCGCGGACGAAGACATGGAGCAGTGCAGGGATGGGTTCCCCGAGCTGGAGCTCTGTGAGGAGGCGAAAACAAAAGAACAATGCTCGTCTTGGGGTTTTAAACACGGCACATTAAGGGGGAATAAAGGCCCTAAGCAAAAAAAAAAATACAAAAAAAACAACAACAATCCCTAAAAACCGGGATGCGGAGACGAGAACCCACCAGATCCCCACCCAGGTCACAAATCAATAGGGCGCACACGCAGTGGGGGCGGCACACCGGGCAGGGCGTGAGAAAGCCTCCAATTTGCAGCAATCAAAGATAACAATAAAAATGACTAAGGGGTGAGAATAATCGCAGCCTATCTGGCTCCCCCGCCAGGTGGAAAACAACACTTACCGCCGTGTACATGGCGACACCGGGAGAAATAGTCCAATTTGCTCAGGTTCCCCGGACATGCGTGTCCATGATAAATACGATGACGATAATAATGGGGGGGAAAAATCCGCGATCCAATCCAGCGCCGCGCCCTTCGCCGCCCCAGACCGGCACGGACACGCACCGGCTCCTCTCTCCGGTTCCTGGCTCCGAGATCCGGGATGACGATGATGTCAGTCCTCCGGAGGGACGCACTGGTCTGGTGTGGGGAGCGAGAGCCGCGTGTGTCCCCGCGTCAGCGTCGGGATGCTGCGGTGCACAGCGCCATCCTCCTCCCCCTTGGCAGTGGGTTTGGATTTGGAGGGTGCCAAATATATAAATAAATAAAATAAAATAAAAAATCCCAAATCTGCCGCTCCGACACAGAAATAAAAAAAAACACTGTCTGGTCCGGAGCAGGTTGATTATCCCCTCAAAGCCAGTCTCGTTTATTTCACTAGGACAAGGAAACAGGGATCGCCTCATACAACTTGAGCGACGGAAAGGGTGGAGGGTGATCTGTTGACACAGGTTGTCGGCGGGGCAAAGGGTGGGGCTGCACGTATAATTAATCGTGTGAGAAAATGCCCTAAGCCTTATTTACCGACTTACTTTCTTACTGACTTGCAATTCTTACCTACACCCAATTCAGACGGAGATTATGAAGAAATCCCCTTAAACAGTTCAGTCAAAATCTGTTTTCGCCATGGTTTAAAAAAAGGATCAGGAAAGGCCACACGGGCTGTGATACACATTTATTTGGGCGCAAGAGTTTTGGACAATAAACGTCTTAGGGGTAGAACTATATGATGGACCTGTAGCGAGAGGAAGACTGCTTTTGTTCATCATCACTAATTACTGCGTTTGAATCACCTGCAGCTGCTTCTCTCAACCAATCAGAAACGGCCACGCCCTCAAAGCTACAATCCTGTGGGATCCAATCCATCCCATCGCCACCAGCATCAGGTCAAATCTCCTCCGGTACCAGCTCACATCTCCTCCACTATCAGGTCCCATCTCCAAACATCAGCTGCCATCTCTGCCAGCGTCAGGTCGCATCTCCGCCAGCGCCAGGTCACATCTCTACCAGCGTCAGGTCACTTCTCCACCAGCGCCAGGTCACATCTCCACCAGCGTCAGGTCACATCTCCACCAGCGCCAGGTCACATCTCCACCAGCGTCAGGTCACATCTCCTCCGGTACCAGCTCACATCTCCTCCACTATCAGGTCCCATCTCCAAACATCAGCTGCCATCTCCGCCAGCGTCAGGTCACATCTCCGCCAGCGCCAGGTCACATCTCTACCAGCGTCAGGTCACTTCTCCACCAGCGCCAGGTCACATCTCCACCAGCGTCAGGTCACATCTCTACCAGCGTCAGGTTACTTCTCCACCAGCATCAGGTCACATCTCCACCAGCGCCAGGTCACATCTCCACCAGCATCAGGTCACATCTCCTCCGGTACCAGCTCACATCTCCTCCACTATCAGGTCCCATCTCCAAACATCAGCTGCCATCTCCGCCAGCGTCAGGTCACATCTCCGCCAGCGCCAGGTCACATCTCTACCAGCGTCAGGTCACTTCTCCACCAGCGCCAGGTCACATCTCCACCAGCGTCAGGTCACATCTCTACCAGCGTCAGGTCACTTCTCCACCAGCGCCAGGTCACTTCTCCACCAGCGTCAGGTCACATCTCTACCAGCGTCAGGTTACTTCTCCACCAGCATCAGGTCACATCTCCACCAGCGCCAGGTCACATCTACACCAGCGTCAGGTCACATCTCCACCAGCCCCAGGTCACGTCTCCACCAGTGTCAGGTCACATCTCCACCAGCGTCAGATCGCATCTCCACCAGCGTCAGGTCACTTCTCCACCAACATCAGATCGCATCCCCACCAGCCTCAGGTCACATCTCCACCAGCATCAGGTCCCATCTCCACCAGGGTCAAGTTCAAGTTCAAGTTCAAGTTAAAGAGATTATTTGTCACATACATATACGTCACTTCTCCACCATCAGGTCCCATCTCTACCAGGGTCACGTCACTTCTCCACCAACATCAGGTCCCATCTCCACCAGTACCAGCTCCCATCTCCACCAACATCAGGTCCCATCTCCATCAGTACCAGCTCCCATGTCCACCAGCATCAGCTCCCATCTCCACCAGCATCCATTCCCATCTCCTCCAGTATCAGCTCCCATCCAGAAGCTCCAGTATCAGGTCCCATCTCCAGCTCTGCAGAGTGTTCATCTCGAAGCTCCAGTTCTCCATCTCCACCACCATCAGATCCCATCTCCCCCAGTAACAGCTGTAATCTCCAGTTCTCCATCACCACCAGCATCAGGACTTCATAGGGTGGAAGATCTATCCAAATGCCTCTCCTAAAGATGTATCATTTTATACAGTTCTCCTAAGTAATTCTACGGACTCCATAACAACAAAATATGACTATTGTTTATTAAATATTACTTTCCTTCCATCTAGTCTCTCCTGTTTGAAATGGGTTGCCAGTTGAGTGACGATTCAGTCCAATTCCCCCGACATAAAAAAATAAATTTCTTCACCGTTTCACATTTCTGCGGCTTTGCAACTTTGATGGTGTCTGGATGAACTGTGTGACAGCACTGACATTTCAAAGACTATTTCAACATCCACCTCTCTCTTTCGGGATTCTCACATATTCACTAGGCCGTGGCTATTTTTGGAAGTGGTTCTATTATTACTGTATTTCTAATGTCCATACCCATTTTACGTTTTCCTTTCATATCCAATTCTCTTTATGCTATTGTGAGATTGTAACTCCTCCCAAAAAAAGCTCCATTGCTTCCTATTGGAACACTTATTTGTTTGTTCATTATATCCTATTATTTCTTCCTCATGGACGGTTTATGTGCAAAATTGAAGCAGTAAAGACAGAAAAAATATAAAAAATAATCTTGACTTTTCACATACTTGCCGGTTGTATTTTGTAACTAACAAGTTTGGATTGCGAGAGGAATTAGTAACCATTACACAAAGAAAAATGAAGTGACTGTCTTCTTGCATCTGTAGGAGATAGCAGTGACCCATTGCTCAGTATTGATCAAAAATACTGGAAATTTTTAGCTAAACCTTGCAGTGCCGATGATGTGTCTGTGAACTTTAAACCGGATAATGAGAAATGAAAAGCAGCAGAATGACGTGGACCCCCCCAAAAAAACAAATACTAAAATAAAATACTAAATACAAACAAATGCATAAAACACGAAGGTGTATTTTCGTCTTATAAAGACATGATTTGCACATTTACTCTCAAGAGTGTAACTGATCATGTGAAATAAAAAATGGACTGTATATGTTCAATTTGGTATTTAATGGATCTGTGAAGAAATGAAAGTGAGTGTGATAAGAATATCGTATACTAAAGGATATATTGCACGCACCTTTCTGAAGTGGTCAGAAATGATCTGTTCAACATTAAAACTCTCAATTGCAATGACTCCCATATAAAAAATTATAAAATAACACCCTATTGATTCCTGGGAGTTATAGCGTAATACAACACTATACTCTACTATAATTAGGATATTCCCAGGATATACTAATTCATACATGTCATATACTGTCTAGTGTCACATTGATAGTGGCAACATGTGTTTTATGACGTGACAATTGAGTTGTAGGCGTGGATATCCTAATGCCACGGGAACACTACACGACTTTCAAAGTTGTCCGATCGCTGTACTGTTCACACTACACAACCTTCTGTTTCGTGATGTGGAATCCTGCGGTTTCCCTCCAATCCAGAGCTTTGCTTGGCGATCTCCAGAAACCATACAAACCAGACGATACAAACTATGTGTATAAAAGCTCAAAAGTCATGAACCAAGAAACCAACAAAGTTAAACTGAAGACAACACAACACAAAACAACATTTGGATCCTCTTATTTCTGGAACTCAAACCCGATGACCTTAATGCAGCAGGAAGAGAAAAACAATTTTCGCCAGCCAGGGGGCAGCACTGTGTCCTCCTGTCCCCTCGTTACAGTTTTAGCCCATTTCAGTCGATTACTGTACCTTCCCTCGACACATTATCGGACAAAGAAGGGACAATGCTGCTCCGATTTGTCAGCAACCATATTGTGAGGATTAAAGTTAAAACTAAGACTATTAAGAGCCATGTCACCACATAAGTACTTTTGAAAAAATTACCACTCTGCCGCAGCTTGTCACTGTGCTCCGATGGGGCAAACGTTTAAGACTTGTTAAAAATTTAAAAAAATTAAAAAACATGCTAAATCTCCTTTTTGAAAATGGGAAACTCACAATATACTCAGACAGTCTTTACATTTTAAACAGAAAATAGTTTTTCATGGTTTCATTGACTGTTGCGCTTCTGCAAATCAGTTCTTCAGGGTACTTTATCTGTAGTTGTTTTTATTCAATCTTAATTCATTATCGATTAGTAAAAATAATACACATGGTTTTGTTGTTCAAAGTGGCCATCTATAAGATCTTCTGGGTGGTTAGATTACACTGCAAATCCCAGGCCGGCGGTGGCTATGGGCAGGAGTGGACTAAGCCCACTCAAACGTCTTGCCCTGCCAATCACCACCCAAATGTGCGTCTTGCCGACCCAATCAACAGTTAAGAAATCGCTCTAAGTTTGTATCGGGTCGAGACGAGAGACAGCAGGAAGTGATACCGCGTTCCAGTCGGAAAGTCGGAAAACTGTAATTCATGTTGGTAGGAAGTGATGCAGCGTGTCAGTAGTCTCCATGCAGGTCGGTTATCTTGGTAAATTCGCCGATTTCCAGTGATTCCCACAATATTGGCCAAATGGGGAAGAAGTGTTTATGAGAGAATGCACGTTAAGCAGCACCCCCATGGTAGACCTGAAACGCTGTCTGAAATAAATCACGCAGTGTTTCATAATCAAGAGGAAATAAAACAAAAAGTAGCTGAGTCAAACTTACCCAAAAGAACGTCCCACTCACAATTGAAAAACGACTGCAGCACCATCCATCACAAAAATACCCACAAGATTCTAAGGGGCGTGCACCACGGTCGGCGGTGGCTATGGGCAGGGCAGGGCTCATCCTACCCAAACATGTGTCTTGCCCACCAAATCAAAAGTTAATAAAAATACATTTTCAGAAGTGATCTCCGCTCCACTGTGCAATCAGAGCAAACTCCGCTCCACTGCGCGTCCCAGTTTCCCCGTTGCCCATTTCCCCAAACAAAACCAATAAAAACAGTGTGCTTTTATTGTACATGTATTTATTTCCCTCTGTTTCCTATTTGAATGAAATAAAAAAGCCCAGTGCGTAACAAGGCTTTCTCAGTTCCCCTCGCCAACATGTGAATAAGCCAATCAATATGCATTTATGTTATAACCTGTGCTGTCAGCATGCTTGGCATACAACACAGAGTCTTTTTATGCCATTGCATCTAGGACTGAGTTAGTCTACAAGTGGAGTTCGACTTCTCAACCTGCAATGGCACTTTTTATTAATTAACTTTGATCATCAAGAACTGCTGCAATAACTCTGTCCTCTGTCCTCTGTCCGGGGACGGTAGCTCAGGAGGTAGAGCTGGTCGTCTAGTAATCTAAAGGTTGCTGGTTGGATCCCAGGCTCCTCCTGCTAGCATGCTGTAGTGTCCTTGAGCAAGACACTTAACCCCTCATTGCTCCTGATGGCTGCGTCCGTCGGTGTTTGAATAATTGTAAGTCGCTTTGGATAAAAGCGTCTGCTAAATGTAAATGACCTGTGGGATGTCAATAGCACAGCTTTTTGTTACACAAGACCACCACCAATCTCCCTCTTTGGAGAATGGTCTTACCATGTTTTGGTCTATAAACAACTAATCACTGCTCCAAGAGGGGGAGAATCACCACGGTTGAGACAAATAAATATAGAACAAAACAACATGTACATGGAAAAACATAAACATAGAAACATCAAATGACATGTATCGACAACACTAAATTAATTAGGTCCAGGAAAATTGGAACAGCAATGCGGCATGTGGCCTCTTCCTGAGATAGCTATGACAGTAAATGAGGGAGAAAAGGAGAGGGATGAAATCAGGAGGGTGTTTGGGGATGTGCTAGAAGCAGGTGCTGGTTGTGTGTGCCTGTGATGAATCTTCCTGTATGTGGGTGTATGAGTGTGTGTGCATGCATGTGTGCATGTGTGCGTGTATGTGTGTGTGTGTGTGTGTGTGTCCACCAGTGAATGCAATTGACTTGTCCCAATTAGTTATGGTGTATGAGGTCGGTGTATTATATCGTAGTGTCTCCAAGCAGCGGGAAAGACCCTGCAGCCGTATAGACACTTCACAATGTTAGCAAATCACCAAGCACTATGCCCTGCAGCCAAAAGACCCTCCAGCCCCAAAAGCCCAAATCCAGGAGCCTCCGGAGCAACACCCACACACGTCCCCAAGGAGAAAAAAACAGTCTCAGAGAGTGCGAGGACACCCTGTGCCCCAAAAACGCACACATATAACCCACCCCCATGTGCAGACATAAGACGCAACTGCAGGCGTGGAATCCGGGCAGCGGGTGCCAGACACAGACCACATGCACGGACCCAGGTCCCGCGCCGACATACAGACACCATACAGTCAGAACCAGCCGCCCAGCAGGCGAGCCAGCAGGGCCCCCAGGCCCACCAACGCCCTGGGCAAAGGGGAGGCCCACCATACCACAAGCATTCAGATGCCGCATCCGGCCACAACCCCAGAGCGCCCACTTTCGTAGCTGAGTGCTGTCGGTGCAGAATGCCCCAATGTCAGCCCCTCCACCGACGCTCGCAGACAGCCAGATATGTGGCCCCTTCACCACCCCAGGCTCCCAGGTCACCCGCTGCAGAAGCCATGCGAGCAGTCTCCAAGGTGCTCTGGAAAGCACCCGTAGCAGGCTAGAAACCACCTGGCTCCAAGGGGAAGCTGCCAGGACCCAAACCCAGCTGGCAGGGGGCCCACCCGGTCTCCCCCAGCCAACCACACCCCCACAGCAACCCAGGTGCACCCTGCCTACCCAGAAACTCCGGCGCACAATGTGCGCTGTTGGTGAATGCGGTTAAATTTTGCGGTGGGAGTCCTCCAAGCATGTCGAACCCGAATCACTCGCACCCTTCCTGCCCCACAGACTCTGGTCTGGTGGAGTGTTGTTTGGCCAGGCTTAGGTCCCCGCCTGGGTCCCAGGACTAGACGGAGCATCCAACCAGCCCCGACACGATAGGCCCCACCCCCCACCAGAGGCGGGTGACCCAAGCGGGACGCCGACCCCTGACCACGGGGCCAAGACCCCACCATGCAATCCACGCCACCCGCCCCCGACCCAAGCCACAAACCCGCAACTACACCCCAAACCAACACACAGAAGCCAGCCGCAGGCACACCCTCAAGGACACACTGGAATGCTGTGACCCAAAAGGGTTAAAAGCTTCTTGATGATTGTAGTCCAGAATGTTTGGATGGGTGGACAGAGCCAGATGGCATGAAAGTAGTCATCTCTGGTATTGATGGAACAATGAGAACAAACTGGGGCTCCGATCCTGAGTGTCCGTACGGAAAACCCTGTTCAGAATCCAGTCATTTACTTTTTTTTTTTTTTTTCGCTTTGGGGTGCTGGGGGGAGGAGAGGGTATGTGGTGTGGGGATGGTGTGGTTTGAGCAGCCACACCTGTCCTGGGTCTAATTGTGGCCCAGGATCAGAGTGGCTGTATACCTGTTGCTCGTTTGTTGGTCTAACGAGCAACAGCTAAAGCCCCATCCCCACACACACTCAGGAGCCCATGTCATGACATGCTGTCCATCTGCTCCTTGACTTATTCGACCTAGCCCACTCTCTACAATAAACCTGTGTCTGAAACCCCATTGTCTGTGTCTCTGCGGCAGAGGTTCCTGCAAACGCAACTTGGATGCCGTGTGGTAGGCCAAACTGCCGCAGGGGGATTTCAGGATTAGTGAATTTGGACATTACCAACTTGTCAAATAGTAGTCAGTTCCTGGGACGCTTTTGTTGAGTGCTGAGTAATATGCGTATTCTCTTTGTGGATTATTTAACCACCAACAATCGCCAGGAGCAAGATCACTCATTTATTATTTCATAGTGTCAGACGAACGCCAGGACTTGTTATTATCTCTGGTTTGTGAACGATCTCATCTTAGATTGAGGGCTGTGTTTAAGTCCCCTCCCAGTATAATAGTCAGAATTCTAAGAGTTTTGAAAATATATTGTCAGAGAAATTTGGGTCATCCTCATTAAGTCCATAAATATAAGCTACGGTTAATTTGATGTTTCCTATAACTCCGTTAATCATTATCTGTCGCCTTTCTATGTCTGAAATTGTGGTTTCATTCTGATATGGGATACTCTTGTTGAGGCTTTACTCTCATTGACCAACATAGAAACACCTCTTTAAATAGAATTATATGATGCAGGAAACATCCGACTAACCCATTTAGCTTTGAGTTTGAGGTGCTCAGATGTAGTGAGGTGAGTTTCTTGCAGTAGGCTGAAGCTGAAGGGTTCGTCCTGTTGAGGTGACTTAGGATTTTGCTATGTTTAGCTGGTGAGCCAATGCCCCTCACATTCCAAATAACAAATGTAATGGATGCCATTGAGGTTGGTTTTGGGGGGGCGATGGATTTGTAGTTTCCCCATGCAGCAGCACTGTGCATCTCAGGCCATCGCTATACAACTGGGCCCATGTTTTCCTGTAGAAGAATCTGGGTTGTTGTCCTTTACGTTCGATTTTACTGTGCTAGTATTGCAGGACGTTTGTAGGGCTCCATATTTACACAAACAAGTGACATACAGACAAAGATAAACATAGAACATTGCAGAGTCAGACAAACATATAGTGAGAGACTGAATAGAGAGGGGGAGTGATGAGAAGAGGGAGTGAGGGAGTAGGAAGGTGAGATGATGAGAGGGTGAGCAATATTTACAATCTTGACATAGATAGGGTGCTAATTTCTACATCTCACAATATCAGAATTATCAGAATAACCAGCGTGCGATGGAGGAGTCTCGGAATAACAGATCATCTAAATATAGTTTATCGACAACCAGCGATACCCGTTTACCCTTCTGCCGGTTCTCCTTCAGGATGGGGTACAGCACCTGCCATCGGTTGTTGATCTCCCGGGGGAATTGGTCGTTCATACCCACCGTGGTTCCTTTCAGTTCCCGTCCTTTGTTTTTAACCAGCTCCTGGTGCTTGAAGTGTTCAAACGTAGCGATGGTGGAGCGGTGGCTTCCCAGTCGGGTGAATCCGTAAAAAGGTGATCTGCTTCACGGTGTCAGCCGGGAGTTTCAGGGCGGTGTGGAGGAAGTCTTTCACCATGCAGCCGATAAATATTTCTCACTGCCCCCCCCCAATAGAAGAAGTCTAGAACCGGGCCTGGTGTGCACCCCCACCAAACTCAATATCCGTGAGCAAGATAAGCTAAGGCAGAGCAAAGCTTCAGTTTTAAAGAATTGGACAAGCAGGGAGTATTAAAGGAAATCAAAAAGGAAAGCCTGATGCAGCGTGTGAAAAGGGCTGGTGGATCATACAGGGCTGTACAAAACCTGATTCAATACAATAAAAGTACAAAAACTTAAATCAGAGGCTTAACCTACGTTTGAGATTAACCAATCCTAAAGGTAGGAGTGGTATTGTAGTTAGCAGAGCAATTTACACCTTAAAAGTATAAAGTATGGGACTTTTTTTTTAACTAAATAATGTCAAGGATTACCACTTTAAAAGCATGCTCACTCTCGTTGGTAAACGTCAAAGGACCTGAGGACTTCAGAGGACTTTAAAGTCTTAAAGTTCAACTTTAGCGGACAAGTCTAAAAGTTAAACTATGGAGGACATTTTAAAGTCTAAAAGCTACATTTTAGAGGACAGTTTAAAGAAAAAAAGTGTAACTACAGAGGACCTTTTAAAGTCTAAAAGTTAAACTTGAAAGGCCATTTTAAAGTCTAAAAGTTCAACTATAGAGGACATTTTAGACATTTTAGTATAGTATGAGTATAAAACCTTTGTCCGTGTTTCCTGGGTCCCCAGGGGCCTGCGTGTGGGGGTGACCTGCACCTCCTGGTAGAACTCCTGCAGGACCCTCCTCTTCACCCTGCGCCTCCTCACGCCGGAGGACTCCGGCTCGCTCTCTGGGAGTTCGGCAGCGCGAGGCTTCTCCTCCACCAAACGGGGCCGCACACTCCGTCTGGCGTGGCGTGGGCTGTGCCTGCAGACCTGCCGGAGATACTCTTATTTAGGAATTTTAAAAAACACATTTCCTAGGTTATTGTTAGATTTTTTTATCAATAACATAAAGACTCTAGGAAACAAAATTGTAAATAATAATAAATATAATATAATTATTATAATAATAATTATTATTATTATTATTATTATTATTATCATTATTATTATAAATTATATAATTATCCAGATAAATCTGAGTCAATGATTGATGAACAATCGTAAAGAGTGGTGCAGGGATGAGGTATTTTTGGAGGCCAATTTGGAAGCTATCGCCCTAGTTCCCTCGACAAAAAGCCAATGGGATTTCCCATTGGATTTTGGATTATTGTAGAGAATAAGGTCTGTGGCAAACAGAAGTTTATGATATTTACACGTTTTGTTCAGCAAGACAATCTTCACAAATGAACACCGCTTTTATGATTTTTGAAGCAAAAATCCAATCACCAGAAGTAAAAAGCTAACGTTAGGGTATAGACGAACTACGCCTCGGTCGCATGACTTCAACGTCACCACCACTATGGTGACCAGACCAAATATCTACAAAACACTAAAATGTCCCGGTTTTCAACATTTACTACCAAACTATCCAGGTTGTCCCCACAATTAATATAATAAAAATATAAATATTATACTTGAAAATGCTGCCACCATAAGAAAATAAGATGACCAAACATAAGCGATCATAATAATAATATGGCTGCAGGCAGCAATACATGGGGTCCAGTTTATTTGTTTTAGGTACTGTACATATTACAGTTTTTTTGGTTTCTGTGAAACGCATCACAAGTTACAAAAGTTACAAACATCATGGACTTACGTCTGGACCAATCAACATGGACTAACGTCTGCATGTTTCTCTTCTGGCCTCAGTTTAAATATTCCCGAAGAACAGTGTTCTAAGAATTATGATCGTTTGTGGTTGAAGCAGTGTAGACACTGAGTCACTCAGTGGCAGTGTCTGCACTGCGTCACCCAGTCATTTTAGTGGTGACTTTTCTCCTTGGGATACATTTTCAATAACTTACGTTTCCATGAAATACGAAAAACATTGTGGTAATTCCGAGTATTTACCATATCACAGCTTATATTTTTCAGAGACCTCACTGGATCTTGAACACATCACTCAGTCGTACATTTGAGTAGACAACTCAATGTGGTCACGAGTTCTTGTGGACTACTGTTTTTTGGATTTTTCATGAATCCGTCAAAGTAATGGGGACCAAAGAGATAAAATATCAATTGAACAGATCCACAGACATCTACCAGATAAGAAGGTACATAAATACACACACACGCCGAGTACATTTGTAATCTCTAACCACTACAGAGTGATGGAGTCACTCATTTCTGCTCTGTATGTGGATCATATTGTGACATACCGGTTTAAACAAGCTTCTGCCATTTCTCTGTTTCAAATAGTTTTTGATTTAAAAATTCAGAGAATTTTCTCGAAATAATTACAATAGTAATATAATAACAATAATAATAATAATAATAAATATAGCTGCAGGCAGCACTACACAGGGTCCAGTTTAGTCATTTTAGATACGTATGACAGTGTCTGTGAAACGCAGCACAAGTTACAAAACTTGTGGACCTATGTCTGGACCAATCAATGTGCACTTGTGTCCCTGCATGTCGCTCTTTTGGCATTCACTTTAAATATCCCTGAAGAACAGTGTAAGAATTATGTTTGTTCCTGAATGATTCGGTGATGCATTTTTTCCGAGTTGTGGTGACACGCAGAATTACTACCACAAGCTTTTGCGTGTTATGACTTCATCATAAGATTAGAGCATGGCTGTCTACCTGTAATACACAGAGTCCTCACGGTGTCTCTGTCTAGGGAAATTACTACATGTTGAAGTTCCCAAGTGCAAGTGTTACTCAGGAGGTAACACGATGAAATTTCACAGTACAATACGGTATCTACCAAAATACGTATGGTAATTTGGTAGATATGCATTGATTTGGACAAAACTTGAACCACGACATGTCTGCGACGTCCCGGTTCTAACGACACCTCAATCATGTCCGTACCTTTGGCGATCGTCCTGTTCGAAACACTTTCAGCTCAAAAATTCAGAGAACGATAAAAATCCGAACTATTACAAGAGGGAAGCCAGCCCACAGACCAGCCTGCCAGCAGCTAACATTTATATTTGCTGCTGGCAAATATTTATATTTGCTGCAGGCAGCAATACACGGGGGCCATTCTAGTCGTGGTAGTTACAAATTACATTTTGAAGATTTTTCCTTAAGCAAGCATAAAATGAGGGATTAAACGATTCAGCCTGATTCTCATCTCATTTGCCGTACAGAACGATATTGTGTCTGTCTAGCAGAATAGTCGTCTTTATCTTGTGTAATGTGATTAATATAATCAGTAATTATTATATTATTATTCAAATAATCAGTTACTTATGCGACAAAAGATCAGTTATTTATAACTAAAATAAAGAACATTTCAAATTATCAAGGTTCTGTAAGACATGTTTTTTTTTATGTTGCCAGTAATTACATTATGTCTGAATCTTCAGTTGTAGATGTTAGACATGTTGAACATATTGAAGTCAAACTCTTTATTATGATGGAATATTTGGAATGTTGTATTAAACATAGTTTGTCTTCTTGGTAATTTTGTTATTGCAATATAATCTCTTCCTGCAACATTTTCATTTATTCTACCAGACTTTCCCATATTTTGATAAAGATTAGTTCCTTCAATCAAAATATTGTCTCTGTCATTTTGTGTCCATGTGCTAACATGCTTGATCTTGTTTTTAAGAACTGCTGTTAAACTGACAGCTGCCCACTGCTTTTTCCTGGAGTCTTGAAATTGTATATCATCCTGATTAAATGAGCCTCTTCACACCGATACGTAAGGGGAATCAATACACATTTGAAGGCTTCTCATCTCATACATTTTTTTTTTCACAGATATAATTTCAATATGTTATTTTAATGTTTTTCCCCAATTTTTTCAATTTCTGCTCATAGGTTTTCTGACAATATCTTTCTTTAGTGTTCTCTTTAAGAACAGTGCAACTGACCTGGATTTTTGGACAATTGCTTATTTACTTCTGAGATTAAATATAAATCGAATAGAAACCACAAACATCTACCAGGTAAGAAGGTACATAAACACACACATACACGCCTAGTTTGTAATCTCCAATCACTACAGAGCGATTGACTCTACACCGCGCACCGGACCCCATGCAAATGGATATTCTGACCCATAAACTGTATATTTTTAGTACCTAGTATGATGACATCACGAAGCATCTTACCGAAAAAGTCATCTCATTTCATTAGTTTCCGGACGTTGCGGCGTTTGTGGCGTAAGAGCTCTGGCTATTGTGGGTCAAATTTAATCAGATTTTCACTTATTTCTGCTCAGTATGTGGATAGATTTGGATGAAACTTGAACTATGAGATGTTTACGACGTCCCGATTCTAACGAGAAGTAAACCATGTTAATAGCTTCTGTGGTTGTTCAGTATTAGGTGCGGGCTGGACACCTAATAATACACAGCAGCAATACACGGGCAATACATGTGGCAACAATACTAGGGGTTCCCATGGAACGTAGCATCAGTTTGTCCTGTCCCTCCTCTTTACATCAGTATTACAACTAAAATGAGTTTCAGAGTTTCAGTTTACAGTTTCCCTGGAACGCAGCATCGACTGAATGACGCGGTGACGTGAGTTTTCCGAGTTCTGATAACACGCAGAATTATTAATCCAAGAATGCTCTTGTTGCGTGTTATGACTTTATCCTAAATATTAGAGGGTGGCTGTCTTGTACCTGTAGTCCACAGAGTCCTGCCTCACTGTGTCTGTGAGGAAGGAAATCACTCCGTGTGGACGTTTCCGACAACACTGTTCCATTCAACAATTAAACACTGCATGTCCCTCACACAGAATGTGTTTTGAACTGTTTTTGACTCCTTTAGTTTGTGTGTTACAATTGGCTCGAATGCCGCAAAATAAGGAGGGACACGGCATCGGGTTAAATGGAACAGACTGCGTTTATATTTACAAAAACAAAAAGTAAAAGAGATAAAATATCAAATGAAAAGCCCCGGTGATGCCTAGCAGGTAAGACAACATACACACATGCTCAGTTTGTAACCGATACAGAGCGATGGTGCGAATGGATGTGGAACCACAACCTGCACATATATAACGAATTGGATGATGATGTCACAAAGCGTCTTACTCCACAAACTCATCTTGCTCCACCACCCGACCAGAAGTTTTAGAACCTTGGCATGTGGGCGATGCACGAACATTCGGCTCCTTCCGGACAAATTTCATCCGTTTTCACTAATTCCTTCTCCATATGTGGATCGATTTGGATGAAATCGGAACCACGAAATGTCGGACGTGGAGATAGGACATGTGACACGAGATGTTGGGGAAGTTCTAATGACACTTTAACCGTGTCCGTAGCTCCAGCAGTTGTCGTGTTCCACACACTTTTAGCCTGAAAAATGCTATGAAGAAAAATAATAATAAGAATCAAAACTTGATATGGTTGTTAGAATGTGTTGTACGGCTGGCAGTTCCAAATCTAGCAAGAAAGGGGGAGAGGGGAGGGAGGAGAGAAAGAAGTGTTGGAGTTGTACTGAGTTCGACGGACCCCAGTGTATCTTCTTCGGCCAGTCGGAACATTCCACTGGTGTCAGAAGAAAAAAAAAAAAAGTGTAACGCTTCTGAGTTTTAGTAGCCAGTGCTTATCGCAAACAGCGGACCATGCTGCCGGACCAGGTGCGTGTGGAGAGAGAACTGCAAATGCTTTCAGAAGACTTGCCCAAAGTTAAGACGGAGGAGGAGACAGGGGGATATGGAGAGAGTGGAGTGAACAGTGGAGTGTACAGTGGCCGGCTACCCAGAGCCACACCTGGGGGACTACAGGAACAGTCAGCGAGAATAAAATAAATGACTACAAAGATGGCGGCTGCGGCTGGATTCAGCGCCTCTCTATTCAGATAGAGCTAGCTGGGAAGCCTTCCATGCCCAGATCGAACTGTTAGCACATGCATTGGTGTGAACAGAGGGAACTTCAGCTGGTGATGTGCTGAATTGACGATACTTTATGCTGCCTGCTGTTACTCAGCCCCGAAGAGAGACACAAATATGAGGCTTTAGTCGAGGCTCTGCGCCGTCGTTTTGGCCAATAGGCGAGACAGGGTCTTCTGTACTCTGAACTGAACATCAGGCGCAGACCATTACGGACATTGGCAAATGACATTGAGGCATTCCCCGTCAAGCGTATGCACACATGCAACCTGACATACTAGGGGAGCTGCCAGGGACCAATTCCTCCAAGCATTATCTCCCGCCGATCAAGTGCCCAGACCCAGTTGGTCCACATAAAAACCTGGAAGGAAGCCCTAGAAACGGCCATAGAGAGGGAGCTGGTCTGGTCCGGTATCACCGTGGGCAGATTAGAAGGTGCACACGCACTGAGGGTTGCCAGTAGGGTTGGTGTGGTCCCAATAAAACCTGATTGGGCAGAGGAATTGATTGAACTTGTTCAAGCTACTACCCTACAAGGGGGACAGAGCCTGCATCCGACAGTCTCCTGGTGATGTTGCCTGCCTGGCCATATCCTCAGACAATGTCCGATGTCCACCAGGCCTCAGGGAAATGGCCTGGGGTCCGCCTAGAAGGGACAATGCAGACCCCCGGCACTGTGTCCCAAGTTGCGCTACCCTGCCAGAGACATCACTTCCACAAGGAAGAGAGACACACACTACCCAGAATAGAGAAGCACGGACCTACAGGAGCAGGTCGTTGTTGGGAGACTGCTGGTATGTTCCTGTCCGAGTGGAAGGAGTGCACAGCTCAGTGCTGGTAGACTCAGGGTCTACAGCAACGCTCCTGAGGCCTGATACCCTCAAAACCTGGGCTAGTGTTAACCCGACTGTGGTACAATCAAGTACAGTCACCGGCGAGATGTCACCAACCACACCCCATCCACAACCCTTACCGCAGTGACATTAGTCACAAGCTCACACACGGTGACCAGGGCAGAGCCTGCCCCCCCTCTCACTCACCATGAACTGCCCCCCCACTTGTCATGTGCCCCCCTGAGAACCCACAGCCTGCTCCGGACACAATCTGACCCCCTGAGACAAGGGAGGAAGGCAGACTGGCTGCTATTAGAGCGCTTTGGGGAAGGAACTGTGAGGGCCTTAGTTCAGAAGAACAGAACCAGCTGTGGGAGGTGTTGTCTGATTTCAAAGACATTTTTGCCCTGGGTTGGACCCACCTTACACATCACAACTTGAACACAGGGGATGCAAGGCCATCCAAGACCTTTCACTGGCTCATCAGGAGGCAGCAGATCTAGCTCTGTTGGAGATGCAACAGGCAGGCATCATTGAACCCTCTGCAAGACCCTGGGCTGCACCAGTAGTGATGTTCCCAAAGAAAACACCAGGGAGATTGATGCTTTGTGTGACTTTAGGCCACTCAATGAGGTAACCAAGAAGGAAATGTACCCCCTGCCTCATATCGATGAAACACTGGATGCTGTGGCAGGGTCTGTGTGGTTTTCAGCTCTGGACCTATGAAGGGACTACTGGCAGGTGCCCCTCTCCCCTGAGGCCAGGCCCAAAACAGCATTCATCACCAATAAGGGCTTGTGGCAGTTTAGGGAACTCCCTTTTGGCCTCTGCAATGCCCCCGCCACTTTTGAGAGGTTCATGGACCAGGTGTTGGGTGGCATATCTTGTCAGGAGTGTGTTGTATACCTGGATGACATCCTGGTCCATGGAGGGTCTTTCCAAGCAGCTCTGGATTCCCTGGGGTGCGTCTTTGGCAGAGTGGCAGCTGCTGGGCTGAAGCTCCACCCAGGAAAGTGCAGCTTCATGCAGAGAGAGAGCACTCGGAGGGGAGGGAATCAGCACGGTGGAGAACAAGGTCCACACAGACAGACGGCAGCTTAAGAGCTTCTTCGGACTAGCCTCATACTATAGGAGGTTTGTGAGGGGATTCTACTGTGTGGCTGTTCCATTATCCCGCCTACTGCAAAAGGGCAGAGAGTTTGCATGGACAGAGGAGTCAGGCTGCTTTCAGTGCATTGCAAAGGGCCCTGGTGGAGGCCCCAGTACCCCCCGACACCCCCCCACCAACACTGCCCTACCTTTATGCTGGACACAGATGCCAGTAGTGTGGGCACAGGTGCCGTGCTGGCTCAGTTAGGGCCACCTGAGAGACATTGTTTGGGACTGAGGCCTGGGGAGCGTGCAATATTTTGCACTTTATTTCAATAAATGTGTTCGAAAAAAACAAATAAATAAAAAAAGATACAGTTTGTCCCTTGGGGGAGAGGGACTTTGTAAGGGGGTCGGGGGAGATATAGATAGATAGATAGATAGATAGATAGATAGATAGATAGATAGATAGATAGATAGATAGATAGAGTATTTACTGACGTATTTTAAGTCATAGAACAAAACAGGAAAATCTCTTAAGCTTGTGTTAACCACAGATCTTATTTCAGGCATCGAACCAAAAACCCATTCAAAAACATATTGACTTTGAGACGAGGAGGAAGTGCAGGGTTTTAGGACTCATTACTGCACCACTCTATTTGGTACTACAATTTTGTCCTGTTCTTTGTGTGTTTGTTTTCTTTATGTGTCTAATTGGGCTGAATTGTCTGAGTTCCCAGATGAACGTTATGCACCGACAAACCGGCTTTTGTAGTGAGTCTTTCAAAGTAAAAGTCATGTGCTTTGTTCAATAAAAGTGTACTTTAGCTTACATGTAAAAAAATAATAATAATAAAAAAGACAGTAGGAAAAAAACCCCCATGCATAGCCATATGACATAGCAAACGAACATTTTCAACCAGTACTGACTCATTATGGGGCTGTGAGCCCCATGAAATCCCTTTTTGCTGCGTAATCCAATAACAACTAAGGAAATAAGCCGAAAAGGAAAACCACTCTTTTTGTGATATATTTTAGTTTTGGTAATTTTCTTGTGCATATTTTGCAGCACAATTTGGCAGTCCGTTATCACTACTGTCTCAAGATAGTGTTAAATGCTTCAGCGCTAGTACACTAAAATACTAAAATCAAAAGTGCAAATCAAATCATAGGCTTTTACTTTGAAGGTCAGCCGGAAACGAACGTGACACAACTTTGTGATTAATGGACACAACTGACACAGAAAGCGCAAACACGCATCGGCAAAACAACAACAGATGAAACATATTTTGCGTCGATTCACATTCAGTTACCTTTTCGATCCGAGCCGTTTTAACCGCTCACGAAACGAAAACTTAACGTACGGTTCATAAATTGCAAAGCACGCACATTGCTTATTGATAACACATGCGCAGTGCGCATGCGTCATGCAGACCTCAACCCAACTCTGCAGGACCGTGCACTGTCACTGGAGGGTCTGTGTGCACAAGCGGGACTGAAGCAACCACGACAACCGCATGAATCAGCTTGCAGACCACCTGCATTTAGACAACAAAGACAAACACAATCCTACCTCTGAGCGAAAATGATGCGCTCGGATGCCAACTGCCAGAACAGATAAAGAAATGTCAGAATCACAAGATATTTGTAACACACAGTGTGGATGTCATATCAAAACCCCGCCGCAACAGCGATGACACAAAACGGCGTCAGTGGTTTAAGCACGGTGATCTCCGGAACGGGGACACGGACGCGGCGCCATGCCCGCTCGTCTAGCGCACTGAGGAACGGACACGCCGGGACCGCCGCGTCTCATCGCTCACCGCGGCTCCTGGAGCGTCCGGACAGCACCGCCTTCATCGGGTGTTTCCCGTCTCGCAGCCGGCGGTGCCAGCAGCACAGGAACAGGATGGTGGCGACGGTCCCGAGCAGGAGCAGCAGCAGGAGCAGGGCGCACTGGATGCTGTAGGGTCTCAGCAGCACCAGGAACGCCGCAGCGATCATCTTTTCCAAAAGGCGTAGGTCCGCGGATGCGCGCCCGCAGCCCGGCCCGCACTCGCGCAGCGGGGAGCCGCTATAACCTGATCACCAGAATAAAGGTCTTTTTTTTTTTGTGTGTTATTATTATTATTATTATTTTTTTTTTTTTAACAAATATCCGTCAGCACTGAGTGACTGCAGACACCGCAGCCGAGGCAGATGCGAGCCGTCCCGTCCCGGGCATTATTGTAAGATCAGTGACTCAGCGCGGCACAAGTTGTTCCATCCTTATTTATTTATTTGCCCCCGTCAGAGGAGTCAGCACTTCCACGGAGCATCGCGGTGACACTGCGGGGAGGGAGGAGAGGCGCACCATTCTCCGCCTTATTTGAACGCGGTTTTTCCATCTCCGATTCTCTCGGACACGGCCTCGATGGGGTGACGGTGGCAATGTGAAAATCGTGATTATAATTTGTCGTCGGCTGGGGGAAAGAAAAAAATGTCATAAAACAGCGGACTGGTCGGGGTGGGGGGGGGGGGGGGGTCGAGCGTTTATTTGCATAAAAGCTTAAAAAATTAGAATTTTTTAAAATAAATACATTTTTTAATAATACAACCAAATAACTCGGAAGGAACAACGGCGCGGAAGGGACCTTTTGGAATGGGTGATAGATGCTATCTGTTTTTTTTTTTACATTGAATGTAAGAGTATATTCATTTCTGTGTTTATTGGGGGTTCATTTGTTTCATTGAATCCCAAACCAAGTGACGTACCCTATGACCTCACACCATGTAAGTAGCCACTTCAATGTAATGTTCATTGGTCCGTCTTTATTTTATTTTTTTTCTCCCCCCTCAATAATTGTATTCGTTTTGAATTTATCATTTCAGTTTTCCCTTGCTCGTCAAAGGTTTATTTACTTATTTATCGACTTTTTTTTAAATTTACCTTTTAAGTTTTACATTTCCAATCAGACGTTTTCATTTTCGCGTCGCGCACCAGGCGCCAGTGAAGTTGCGCGCGGGGAACGTGTCAATAAAGTTTTTTTTTCCTAAACCCCCTAAACGGAAGCTGTTAAGCGTGCTAGGCTAAAGCTAGGCTAAGCTAGGCTAGGCGAGGCTAGTTCGGGCGCCGCACGCTTTGGGTTGTGCTTCATGTGGAGACCTTATTCTCACGCGGCTGTACCGTTGTCGCATTGTGTGTGAATAACGTTGACTTTTTATCCGGACCGGGGGGTTCTAGGAGGCGTTAGGAGGGTTAGCTTCCTGGTGAACCGCCGCTAGGCTGCCCCCGCAGAGCGTTGGCTGCAGCATCCCGCATCTAGGGCGTCGATAGCTTTGAGTATCGATACCGGCAGGAGCGTGAATTGAAGTATTGAACGATTTTTTTTTTTTTTTTAATTTTTCCACCCCCGGACAATTTAATGTCTGAGGTTTACGAGGTACTTTACGTCACCCTTTGCGTTTCAAAGCTGTTTTACCCTGGAATGGCTAAGTCGCCTGGTTGCCATGACAACAGCAGGTTTACCTAAAGTTTTATTTTTCACTGTGTTCTTTTCTTTCTTTCTTTCTTTATTTCTTTCTTTCTTTCTTTTCTTAGATAACGCCAATGTCTTCCCCGGGCGGCGAGGAGGAGGAGGAAGAAGAGGCGCAGACGGATGTGGAGTTTGTCTCGGTAAGTGACATGGCCCCGCTCGTTCACTGTTCTCACAAACAAGTCCAAAGGTTGGAATGGTCGGTGGGGCGGGACACGTCGCCGTCTCTGCTGCACCGGTCGGCGGCGCTGGGGGGGCGTCTACATCCCATAATTTGTCTTCAGTTTAATTACAAATCGTGCTTTTAAAGTAACCAAGTGACGGTCACCTATCACAGTCACGAAGTTCTCCCTGAGGATTTGATGTGTTTCATCAAATCGGATTATCATACAAAAAATGTTGAGTCTGAAAACATGGAGAGTAACAATATAAAATAGAATAAAAAGTGAAGTTAAAATGAACAGAAATTGTCCAATGTAAACAAATAGCCAAAAAATACAAAACAGAAATGGTCGGATGTCTAGGAATATATAGAAAATACACGATGCGATAGTACTACGAATGATAAAAAAAAAAATACATGTCTACCTGTTGCAGAAGAGAATAATTGTTTGACCGTTAATTTGCTTCAGCCCAACTGATCTCAACTCACCTGATTCACATTCCATCCATCGCTATGTACAGTATTTGCTTTAAAGTCCACCTGGAATTTGGATGGAAACACATGATTGCGGAACCTTAACGATTTTACAAGCTATTTGTGTTCTTCTCAAGTAATTGCGATGACATTGTAATTGTGAAAATTCTAATTATAATAAATATAATATAAATATGAAAAAAATAAATATTACGTTTTCATTTTAATAAATATTAATTATAAAGCATGTATCATAATAACATAAATACGAAGTGCGGTAAAATACACAAAGTTAAACATTAGAAGATAATAAAAATAATAAACCATAGCATGTGCGTCAAGCGAAATGTTAAAAATGAATGTTATAAATGGGAAAAAATAAAAAGGAGCCAGCGCAAACAGATTAAACACCTCGTACAGAATATCCCATGCTCTGCTGTTTGACCTCTAACCCCAATCTGTTGCAGGAGGCTTCTGTCAGACCGGCGCTGGAATGTATTGATCTGTCCAGTGACAGTGACCAGGAGGCGGATCTGGTGAGCTTCTAACAACAGCAACAACAGGTTAAATGAAAAATAATTTGGCGGCGTGCTTTTCTTTCTCACCATCGATCTTCCTGTTTGTTTTTATTTTTAGATCCAAGATCAGATCGATCGGAAGAAAGCACATGTCGCCTCCACGTTGGACAGACTCGCACGCCAAGTGGCCGTGGCGACGCAAGAAAGAGCGAATAAACGCCGAGCTTTCAGGGTAAAGTGTGTGTGTGTGTGTGTGTGTGTGTGTGTGTGTGTGTGTGTGTGTGTGTGTGTGTGTGTGTGTGTGTGTGTGTGTGTGTGTGTGTGTGTGTGTGTGTGTGTGCGCGCATCAGTATCGGCCGATACTGATGTACAGCCAATCAATCGGTGCATCCCTACCTAAAAATGAATTCGAAAATTGTACATAAACCTAAACACAGACTAGAACATGGATACATTTGCCATGTGCAACAAACCCAAGAAGTAAACAATAAAATAAACCAAATATATCAGATAAATAAATCAGACAAATGAACTGAAAGATTAAAAAAAACAAGAAACATGGTAAATGATGAGCAGCTATGTGGTGTGAATAGAAGGGACTACTGTAAAAGACAGCGCCACCATGTGGCCAAACACGAACTACCACCTTTATTTTCTTACCTATTTAGATTTAGAATGCAGTAATTTTAAAACAATTTATTGATTTACCAAGATCTGTTGAATAGTAGTGGGAATGGGTTATTTTTATGTTTTCATTCCTTCTTTTTAGGAAAAGCAGATTTCCCAGCGAGCTCACGGGCAGGGGGAGCTTACTTTTGGCCACAACCAGGATGCGAAGCGCTGCGTGGACATGTGGCTGAAGATGCCAGGTATTTGTTTCTTTTCAAAATGTTATATTTCCATGTTCCCCGCCTCCCTCTATATTTAGTTATTATATGTTATTTTTAGTTTTGAAGTCTATTCTCGAGCGCTGCAATGACCCAGTTTCTCCAGGGAGGTGGATTAGTTTCCTCTGGTTCCAAAAGTAGTGAACTGCGTACCAGCGTTTACAGCCACGCTGTGTTTCAGGCCCTCGACCCGGTGTGGTGAACGCTGGCTCTGGACGGAGGCCGTGGCAAACGTCTTTCCCCAGCACGAGCTCCACCCAATCCACCTGTCCAGTCATCAACTGTGGACGAGTTTATGACAACGCCTCTCTGCTCGGAGGACACTTAAAAAGGTTAGGTGCTCTCTGGCCCAGCTCAAACAAATATGGATAATTCTGAAAACATATATTTTCTATTAGGAGCATGAGGTTAGGGTTATTATGATCTTCTTCATAATAAAGGAGGATTTCCAGTGAACGAAAGTGAGAGGTCGGCCATTTATTTAATTTGTTTATATTTTTGCAATGATAGCAATTTACTTGCAAAGTATCATATACATATAATATCAATGTATATTTGCAGTTGAAGTGAAAGAGACTTTCATTTGAAGTGTGAACTGGACATTTCCATGTTAGGTACAGGTTGTGTTCTACTAAAACTCAGTGTGAGTTACAGGTTGAATTCTACAGAAACTTGGTGACCGTCCCATATTCTGTTTTGTTGGAACTCAGGGACTGTTACATGTTCTATTATTGTTCCACAGTGAATAATGAACAGTAATAAACACACAGCGTCAAAATCAGCAATGTCACTATTGTGAGAACTAAAAATTGCAGCGGTAGTCCGTATGTGCAGCTGTCCAATCACGTGAGTAAAATGGGTTTGGCGTTCGCGTGCGCATATAACTTAATGTGGCAAATGCGTTCTCCCCATTCCAGAAGTGCAGGATTCATTATTTACAAGTAAAGTATTTACACAAAAACATCCAGTTTTTACTAAATTAAGTCCCAAAGCAACGGGGAGAATGTCGGGATGACAGTGGGAACACGCAGGTTTTTTGGGAGCAGTAAGGACTTGGACAGTCCCTGAACTCAGTTGTGTTTAAAAAAAAAAAAAAAAATTGGTCTCATACGGGTAGGAAACAAACATGAATAAATCGATCGAAAATAAAAAGACAGGCACGGGAGCCAGCACACACCGCTGTCTGGAGGAGGAAAAAAATATAATTCATTTGAGTTAGGTTTACGTTTTTCATTTGCCATACAAGTAAGTAACTATGGAAATAAAATAAATCTAAATCTTTCTCTGTGAGATTATAGATATTTTTTAATTCCGTTTTGCTATATTATAATCACAAGATTTGCATATTGAGCGGCAGGTACGTGTAGAAAAACTTCCACCATGGAAGGCGTTTCCCGAAATCTTTGTTTCCAGTTCCTGAAACGCCGATTTCCTGTGGAAAATGCGAAGTCACATGGCGCTCCCTAACCTTGCATGTGGATCTCCTTTAAAATGTTGCAGGTTCGACCACTCTCCCTGCGACCCGAGCGTCCACCTGAGGGGAAGCTCCACACAGCTGTTCGGCTGCGTGGCCTGTGGAAGGCACTTTAACACCAGCGATGCATGGAGGCTCCACCTGCAGACCAAAGTAGGCTACACACCAATGCCACAGCAACACAAGGGCTGAGTGGGCTGTTTGGGACTCCACATAGAACCACAGGGTTTTAGATGGATATATGGATGGATGGATAGATACTTTATTCGTCCCCGGAAGGAAGTTTGCAACAGAAATAGGCACTTGTAATAAAGTAATAAATAAAAAGAAAATGGCATACAATAGGCTTGGGCGATTGTGCAAAATTCCAATCGCCCATCGCAGGGGGGCAGCCATATACGGTTTTATCGGGGGCGCCCGCATAGAACGTAATTTAATTTGGCAAATGCAGACTCCTTGTTCCAGAAGTGCAGGATTTTTTTTGAGACGTGCGTCCCGACAGCACAGGTTTTTGGGGTTTTTTTTGGGGGGGGGGTGTCTGAGCACCTTCCCCATGGTCCCCACGGTGCCCTTATTATCAGTTGGGCTTTTTAAAATTTTTATTTGAAATTAACGGGTGTCGAGGTAGCGGATTGTCCGGGCAAGATATATTCATGGGGAGCACCTCATGACCCTCGCACCTCAGCGCACCTGCTCCGTTTGCCCAGAGCAGCAAAATGCCTAGAACCAGAGCTGGGGGCCCATGTGCCTTTTTTTTTTTTTTTTTTTTTTTTTTTGAGCACCTGCCCCTAAAGTTTCTGTACGGGGCTGTCGAGGGAATGTGAGATCCGATCACGAGTGGTTACAGCTCTGAGCGGAGAGGTGGAGAGCCTCCGCCCCCCCTCTCCCTCCTTCTCCCTGCTCCAGTTTCAGAACATGGTAAACTGAACTTATACCGTTTAAATTCTCAGATTTTTCCTAGCGGATTTAAAAAAACAAAAAAAAAACCTGTCCATCATCAATGTCAATTGCGATTGAAGGAATCTATCTCCGATAGACGATTTAATCGTAAATCGGCCCAAGCCTAGCATACAATGAACCTAGAAGTTGACTAGATTATTAAAAATAGACCAATAAAATAAACAATCAACAAACACAAAACTACATACTACTACTACTACTGCCACTATGTTGACATTAATGTCTCAGACAGTTAAGTTTTGTTGTTTTTTTGAAGACGTGGCTTTATTTTCTAATTTATTTTCTTTTGTTCCCAGGTTTCCTCGTGCAACACAGAGGGTCACGCTGCCTCCCAGAGCTTCCAAACGGTGGTTTGCTTCGCCTGTCCTGCCTGCTGCCTGCTCTTCAACCTGCGCGACGAGTGCCTGCAGCACATGGCGACAAAGAACCACTTCACCGAATCCATCGCCCTGAACGGTGAGGCTTGTATGTTATGCTATGTAAGGAGACAGTGGTGGAGGAGGGAGGTGGGCAGGAGAGGAGGAGGAGAAGGAGGAGAGGAGGAGGAGGAGAGGAGGAGGAGGGGGAGGGGAGGAGACAGAGGAGGGGGAGGGGGAGGAGACAGAGGAGTGGAGAAGGAGGGAAAGGGGAGGAGATGGAGGAGAAGGAGTACAAGAAGGAGAGGAGTTTATCCCTGTTTATTGGACCAAAGAGAGGTTTTGGGGAAGAAACCCTCCCTCTTCACTACCTTTCTCCCTTTGTCTTTGTCCAGCTCCAACAGGGAGAGCGCTGCCACTCCCCGTCCCTCAGTTCACCAAGAGGCGTCTCATCGCTTTGTGTAAAGAGGTGACGTTCACCGTGCGATGCACGATCTGCCGCAAAGCACTGAACTCACATCAGACCGCCCAAGCTCACTTCAAGTACGTTGCATTTAAATACGCACTAAGCAGGCTGTCTGCAGGGCCTTGCATTGTCTTGAATTAAGTCAATATTAGCCATTGAAAGTCATTAAGTAGTTTATTGAGAAGTCAAGTTCTTCTGCGTCAGTCACATTTCTGAGGTTCTAAAATCCCAAACTAATCATGGAACCTAATACTCAGCTTCAAACCTGTATAGAAACCCAAGAAAATCCTTGGAAAACAAGTCAACGTCATCTAGTTCATACCCTGCTGACACCCGATGTACCCCCAATACTTTATTGAATATGAGAGACGTCATCTTTATGATCCTCACCATCCTTCTGTCCTCCTCAGTGTGTGGTGCAGACAGGGCTGCGCTGTTGCCGAGGCCGACCGCTCTGTGTCTGAGGTGATGAAGCAGCTCTGTGCCCGGGCTCAGTGCTCCGCGTGCCGCCAGGTCTTCCTCAGCCGCGGCGACGCCGAGCGGCACCGCGAGTCGACTGGACACGACGTTGAGCGCAACTGCAGCACGGCCAGCGGCATCCTGCAGTTCTGCCGCTTCAGAGAGCTCCAGTGCGCCGAAACGGAGCGGGAGCGGAGGCGGACCGCCGGCAGCGGAGCGCCAGGCCACAAGAGAGAGCAGGACGGGGAGGGGGAGGATTCTGTGGGATTTCCGGCCAAACGCCAGAAACTCGGCTGCGGCGCGAATGGCGGAACCTCCCGCCGATCGCTGGCCTGGGTGTGCGAGTGCGGCGCGCGCTTCTCGGAGGAAGCCAGCGCCGCCAACCACCTCCTGGCCGCAAACCAGATCTTCCACCGCTGCGGCGTGTGCGACAAACTGATGGGCGAGTCGGCGGTGACGCGGCTGCACATGAGCCGCTTCCACGGCGGGGCGCACCTCGACAACTTCCTCTTCTACTGCCGCCGCTGCAGGGAGGAGCTGCCGCGCCACCCGGACGTCCTGGCGCACATCGCGCAGGCGCACGGCGGACACGGCTCCTTCAGCCAAAAGCAGGTGACCGAGCCAGACGCCAAGAGGGAGGCCAAGCCGTCCACCAGCCGAGCCACTCACCGTGCGCTGGCCAAGTACGCTGCTCCTCCTCCGTCCTCCCCGCCGGACGGCAGGTGGATGTGCCGGATGTGCGAGGACGTCTTCAACTCGGAGGCTGCCGTCCGCCAGCACTGCGGCGCCGTAGCGAGCCACAGCTTCCAGAGGTTTGTCTGCGGCCACTGTCCCCAGAAGTTCTTCAAGGAGTCGACCGTGCGCAGGCACTGCGTGCAGGAGCACGGCGGCCAGCTGAAGGTCTGCTACTTCTGTGGCCTCTGCGACAGCATGGAGTTTGAGAAGGAGGAAGAGTTCTCCGAGCACTACGAGCGTCTTCACAGCAAGGACTACTACCTCATGGATGATGGAAGCGCTGCCGCTGGAGCCTCTGGAGCCGCTGATCTCGAGGACCATGGGCCCTCTGGACCCGCTGATCCCGAGGACCATGGGACCGCTGGACCCGCTGATCCCGAGGACCGTGAAGCCCGTGCTGGTCCCAAGGAGCAGAGTGCACCCCAGAACTCCTGCCCCTGCATGGGTTCGGAGAAAGGCCAGCCTGAGAGGAAGTCGACGTACACGCGCTGCATGAGGGCTCTGGCGGCCGGGGGGATGTGCCGCTACCTCTGCGCCCCCTGCGGCGTCTCAGCGTCCTCGTTCGTGCAGATCAAGACCCACGTGCACACCACGCACGACGCCCTGCAGCTGGAGAAGACCTTTGACGTGGTGTGCACAGCATGTCAGCAGAGCTTTAGCAGCGTGCCCACCTTCCATGAACACTACCACGCCCGGCACTGTGCCCTGGCTCCTTGCCGGCGCCCCCAGCAGAGCCGACCGGGGTCTGGTGAGTTCACCTCAGATCAGGCCTGGAAACTGGTTCTAAATTCAATGTTCTCACAGTTCTGTTGTTCTGTTGCAGAGGATGAAGGAGAGGAACGGACTTCGAGCCTGGATTGTGCTGCCTCAAGCGGGGAAAACCAGGAAGGTGTGTTCGGGCGGTGTTTTTAAAGTTGTAATCCATAACATTATTTTGTGTATAAAAAAAAAAAAAAAATTTAAATCCCATGTTTGATACATTATTTAGCTGGAACTTCATGAGAAACATGTATTTTGAGTTGTGTATGTGCTCCTCTGGGCTTGTTGTTGGAGGGGTCCGTCTTCCCTGGAGAAGCAGCTCTGCCTCTTTATTTCCGTGTCCGATCTTTTCATTCTTTTCTGGAATGTTTTTTTCTGTTTACGTCACAGGTCAATCGGATGAGGAGCTGAACCGCGTTCTGGTTTTAAGTGCAGAAGAAAGATCACCAGAAGGTGCGTTTTAGGAAAATCAATAAACACAGTTTTGCTGAAAATAGTGAGTATCCAGGAGAGGTTTATTTTGTTTATTGGTAATAAATTCAGCTTAAAGTGTTTTTTGAATCGATACCAGTGGTTAGGCTGTTATTCTGCCTAACTAGTTTCAAAAGGAATCATTTTGAATACAATAATATGGCCGCAGGCGGCAATACACAGGGTCCATAATAAACGTCCATTCATCTGTTTTGTCTCGTAACAGAGTGTGATGCAGAGATGAAGCGAGCTCTGGCTTTAAGCGCAGAGGAAGCCCGGATGTCGACAGGTCTGTTTTCCACCTTCAACCTGATAAAATAAACGTATTTTGTCAGAGCGGAGTCATTCCATACAAAGCCCCCCTTCGGTTAATAACGGCCTCTTTGAGAATCTACGGCTGCTGCGTTGCTACGGCGACCGCAAATAAATGCATGTCGCGGTCATGACATTTTAAATGACAGATTTTGTGCCACTCTCAGTATTGAGGAACATTATGAAGAACAGACACCGACAGCACGTCGCCTGCAGAGGGCGCTGTGCTGGTCAGAATGAGAGTCTGGTGTGATTTGTGGCTCCAGGACTTTGTTTAGACCTCGGGTTCTATCGATATGTAGAACGTAGCAAATAATTAACACAAGAAAACACTAAAGCCAGAACACACACACACACACACACACACACGTCACATTATTTCCTAATTATTATTTTAAAAATGACATTTTAATCGTCACCGGTGAGTGGATAACCTCTCCCATAGGCTCCCTACGAAAATGCATCTGTTTTCACTTTAAATAATAATAATTATTATTATTATTATTATGATAATAATCACCTTTTTATAATCCCCTTGACTGATGAGCCAATCCAAAAGTAAATATGTTTTATATCTAAATAGTGCCTTTAATGTGACTTTCAATCCTTGTCACACAGGAGGTAATCAAGTATCTGGAGACCTGGGCAAAGCTTTAATTTATCGGGAAGTTTTTGATTCCACAATTGACAATCGGGAGGTACTGTACGTGGGCCGAGTTCCCAGCGTTGAGTTATCCGTTCCATTACCTCAATGAATAATGGTCAGAGGTTTTTGCCCAAGGTGACTTACACAAAGCTGATCCTGTGTGGAAGTCATGTAAAAAAGGTGCAAATTACCAGCCTATCCTTTCTTTGACGTGATTTAGTAGAATATAAAAATTGCAACCGTTGCTCATGAAATAAACAACATTTTCGCACTAAGCGGGTCTTTAGGGTGCTACCACGCCTCCAATTTATGTTCAACCCATAACTCCCACGGGACGTGAACGCAGCACGAGCAGCCTCCCCCTTCCCACCCGTAACCACCGAGCCATGATTCATAACAGGGAGCGGCTACCCAGGACCTCTTTATATCCTTGCAACACTTTATGCTCATTTGACACGAGGCTTCGTGACTTATTTTCAGTTGTGATTTACTTTTGTAGCATTTACTTTGAGCTGATCCTCATTTTCCTCCTCACAGATTTGGACGTAGTTCTCCAAAGAAGCCTCTTGGAATTCTAACGTTGAAGACCTTCATTGTTCTATTGGCACACTGTTCACTGGAACTATGAAAACGTTGTGTTTGAGCTCGTTCTATCGTTCTGTTTTCAGTCAAATAAATCTATATTTCGGTATGTGTTATTGCCTTAGTCCTTCCTCCCTCAGCAGGTTTTAGGAACAGACCCTACGCTGTGGTGACCTGGTTCTCCAGCTGCTCAACATGGAGGTGGAGCTCATTCCCGAAAGGGTCGTCTTTGAAAGCAAAGAAGAATAAAAATATAGAAATAATAATTAAAAAAAAGAAGCTTAAAAACTGAGACAGGGGCGGGTCATTTTAAACAAGCCTACACGTTGTAGCGTGGCAGGACTCAGACCCACACCCACTCAAATCAAAAAGAAACTCAGTCCGACAGGAAATGAAAAAGCTCATCTAAAAGCAGACTAAATGGATGACAGCTTAAAGTGTAATTTTAAAATAGGCTTGTTATTCACTGCGCAGCACTTTCAGCAAATATTCTGTATATTTTTGGCTACTTCTGTTTATTTGGCTATTTTTTATATTATATTTATTTTTTTCAGACTTAAGCTTTTTATCCTACTGATTGTGCAACCACGCCAACCCGCAACGCCAACCCGCACCGCGACAAAATCCTTGTGCGTATATGAAAGTGTTCTTGCCCAAATAAACCGATTGCAGTTCTGATTTCAACTTGGTTTTTTGTTGTGATTTTTCCCAAAAGTTGCAAACCTTCCTAAACCACGTGGCTGTATTCAAACGCAACCAGTGCTCCCCTGCCCTGTGGGTTCTGTGCTATTTTTTTCTGGTGGCACCTGTTCCACCCACTGCCTCAAAATACCCCCTGCAGCCGCCACCGTGCCCCAGGACCAGGATTGAATTAGTTTGACTTGAGATATCAGCGGTTTTCCAAATCTTTTTTGAGTTCAAGGACTCCTTGAAGACAGAACTGATCAAATGAATCACAATAATGGTCTGAGAGCTTCAATACAAACACTTTTTTGCAGTCAGCATGCTGTGCCTCTCCCCAACACTTACTTAAAATATATATATTTTTTGTAATTATATGTATATATGTGTGTCTATTTATATATATATATGTAAATATACATGGAAAAAAACAGAAGCGGCTCAATTCATTTTAATACATTTTCTATTACTTACATTATTTAGGTAGACTTAAATGCATTCATTTCAATGGAATAAGAGAAAAGGAAAAGTCAGCAATGCAGCGTCGGACACAAACCAAAGACCCAGTTTGACTGTCGGTAGGACAGTTTTAATTTTAACCCGTTATCACGGGTGTTAATGTCGTTTTAAATCTTTCTTTTTTTTTGCTTTTTATTTTTATACTTTTCTATAAAGTGTTTTATGCTTCATGTAAAGTGTCAAATGTGCTGTAATAAAAAGTAAACTTGTCTTTCTTAGATGGTATAATAATAATAATAGTAATAATGATAAATATAGTTAAGTCGTTTTAGGAAGGTGTAACAGTTTTCCAGGTTCTGTGAAAGGCAGCAAAGGTTACTAGAAGCAGCCGCCTGCGTGTGGCTGTAAACCAGGGTTTGTCGTTGCTTTAACTCACTGTGATGCTCGTGGTAATACTACTCTACTCACAGAGGCTGATGTATGAGTCTCAGCGTCTGTTGTCCGGACTGATACCACGTCTGTGCGGTTCATGGCTGGGATCCACTATGTTCTCCCCTCGCTCTGGGCCGCCCGCCGCCACCGTCCAGGGAGGTGCGACTTGGTCGGGTCTCACTGTTCACTTGAAATAAAGTATTTAGTTTTCCTGTTTTTTTTTTTTGTTTTTTTTATTCACGTGAGTATTTCTCACGCTCGTGTGTTCGACCAATCGCCGTGGACTTGCGTCTGGACCAGTCAACCTTCACTTGTTACCATGACTATATCTGTGTCACTAGACTGCATCCCTGCTGTGGTCCCCTCATAAATAGAGCTGCAGGCAGCAATTGTACCAATTACACGACGCCGCGGCGTCGGTGTATCCATCCAGCCTGTGATTGGCGGTTGTGAACATTCATACTGGTGACCTGTGGACCAGAACAATCTGCAGCTCATGTTTTTGTTTTTTTTTGCTCTGCAGAATACGTCTAGCCATCCTCCCGTTCAAGAAGATTTCCACCCCACCGCGCCAGGGTCCAGCCAATCACCACCGTTGATCTAACATTGGGCGGGTTTGATACGATGACCGCGCAGAGGAGCGTTGTTGATTGGTTGTTTTCGTAAACAGCCAAGATGGCTGCCGCTGACGTGGAACGGTCTGTTGAATCCGCTATCGGTCAATAATAAACAAACTGGATGGTATATTTTCTCTAAATGAACAGCAAACAACTCCACTTGAAGCTTTTGCCGATAGGAAAGGTGTGTTTGCCGTACCTCCGGCAGGATTTGGTAAAAGTTTCCATCGTTTCCAATTCACCAACCGGCCCCGCCGGTCGCCATTGGCCCCTCCCTCAGCACTACGTAACACGTTTTGTTGCTCTGATTGGCTGTAGTTCT
>NC_137202.1:18806117-18833617 GCF_960531495.2 Zeus faber
TCTATCTATCTATTTATCTATCTATCTATCTATCTATCTGTCTGTCTATCTGTCTATCTGTCTATCTGTCTATCTGTCTATCTATCTATCTATCTATCTATCTATCTATCTATCTATCTGTCTATCTGTCTATCTGTCTATCTATCTGTCTATCTATCTGTCTATCCATCCCCCTGCCCTCCCAGGGGAGCGTGAGGAGCTGCTGCTGACGGCGCAGCGCCTCCTGGGCCGCACCCTGGCGGTGGAGGTGTGCGTGGGGACGCTGCGGAGCTCCCAGCAGGAGGAGGCGCAGCGCCGCGCCTCCTCCACCATCGACGACGTGGTGGCCAAGCTGCTGGAGGACGTGGAGGCCGGGCGGCGGCGGCTGCGGACGCTGCTCGCCGCCTGCGTCACCGAGGCGCCGCCCGCGCCCGTGGACCACGCCTTCCAGGCCCTGGTGCTGGGCTGCGCGCTGGACGACCAGAAGAAGATCAAGAGGCGGCTGGAGACCCTGCTGAGGAACGTCCGGAACGCCGACGACACCATCAGGATCCTGGACCACCAGAAGGTGGCGGACCGCCTGAGGGTGGAGGAGCCCGGCGCGGCCAACGGAGGACACGGCTGTTGAGACCAAGCTGGAAGCGATTCGTTGGTGACACCTCCAGTTTCGCCCGAGCCTTTCCTTCTCTGAATAAGAGCTGAAGTTAAAGTAGGAAAAAAAAAAAAAAAAACCCAAAATACTGTTTCCTGGAGCTCAGGGTTGCAGGCTCCAGAGCGAGAAGGGGAGAAGTCACGTCTTAGCTTTTAGTTTTAATATTCACGTCGTTGTGTTTGAAGCCACTGTTTATTCGTCAGTCGTTCGCCTTCGTCCAATACATAACGAAAGGCCCGCTTCACACCGAGTCCGTCGACGCAGCCGACGGTCGGATCCTCCCCCTAGTGAACTGTACGTGGGTTTCGCATCCATGACTATTTCAGTGGAAATGGGAGAATGTTACGCCTCAGCAGCGAGGGGTTTTCCCATCTGGACATTTAGCGTCTTGCATAGAACTCCCTCTATTTAGTGTTTGCAAAGTGCGGAAAAATAACAAGTCACACACAAATTTACTTTCATACAAAGATTTATTGATTCGGGGACGTCTAACGTTAAAATGAATAACGTAATTTTCTGAAATACCTGACTTATTAACTGAGTTTTGAGCCCAGTTGCAAAAAAAAAAAAAAAATTTAAAAAAATAAGCGTCAACGGAAAATTCCGCACCGCAGAGGAGGCGGGGCCTATCCGGCTGGGGCGGGGCCTATCAAAGAGGGGGGCGGGGCTTGCCACGGCACGCCGCAGCCTTTCGCGTGACTCTCCATTGGTATGAATGGACGTCCTGTTCCTTCTCGTCGGGGCGTCAATCCAAGCTGACGTTGTTTCGTTCGAGAACCTAAAAACTTGTTTTAACTCGGTCTGCAGCATGGCCACCGCCACAACGTCTAATATCGTATTGTTTCTTTGAGGAATACCTCGGTGTTTATATTTTCGGGTTCAGTTTAAAGATATTTACTTATTTTATCGTGTCTTATTTCAATTACAGTTACAATGTTTGTTACCATGAAATATATATATATATATACTGTATATATATATATATTTATATATATATATATATATATATAAATGTCCCATAAACCTATATATACTTAAAACACTTTTAAACCATTTTTGGCAGAACAAGGCGAAAAATAGTGGTTAACAAAAGTATATTAAACAGTTAAAATTTTTTATTTTTTATTTCATTTTTTTTTCCCGAAATCTAATGTGAAATTACCAAGCTGTGTTATTATGTTTTGCATTAGTAACAATACCGTAAAACAATATAAATGTGAGTTGATATTCTACTAATCCTCCTCCCTGTGATTAGAAACAACTCTACTCACCTATTTATTTCTATTATTTTTTGGTTTTACTTTTTTAATCGTCCATAAGATAATGTTTTCCAGTTCGGTTCATTATCTTCCTCTTATGGAAATGAATCGTAGGTTTCAAGACGCTGCTTATTGCAAAAATGGGAAAATAGGCAAAATTAAAACCTCACTTTGTACAACCCATAATATCTAACACTTGCACTAACCACTATATATTATTGAAAGGATCCTTTATGATTGTGTTTTTCAGTATCATTTTATGAATTCTGCAGAAACAAAGAGGTGTGACAACTTCTCATGAAGGTGTCTAACTTAATAAAAACGACACTGATCTGACTGCAAGGCTGGAATTATTTGTCTCACCCGGATTCCCCAAACTTTTCTAACAGGACAAAGTTATTTCCGCGACACACGGGGAACCTCCTCCTTGTGTTTTGTGTTTAATGTTGATGAGACGCAATTTTGGAGAGGCGGACGTCTCAAAGGATGTATCTCCCCGTCAAACAGACGAAGACAACAAACAGACAAACCCTATCCCACCGCTTTCTTTTCATTTTAAATCTTTTAAATTTTAATAATCAGTTACAATAATATTCATAATGACAAAAGCCTAGTTTAGCGCCAATGAGTTTAACTGGGAAGATATGTGTAATGTTACTAGTTGCTTCAAGGTTATTATTTGATATGATCAAATATTTAATGACTTAATGTCGCGACTATTCCCTTATTTACTTCTTTTCCTTTTTTATTTCGCCCGATTTTCTTCAATATTAAACGAGTTCAACACCATTTCCTGTCAGCTACCAACACGGTTCAAACTTTAAAATGTTCAGCATGCTCAGGAATAGACTTTTACTTTTTTCCTCAATTTCAGTTTCTTTGCCATTTATTTTGGCCAATGCCGAGCGGATAGGACTGGAGAGTGTCCTCCGATACGCACACATCGAAAGAGGCTGAATTAACGTCAACGCGCTTCATCGACGTCATTTCACGAGAAGATCTGCCTCACGTAGCGCTCTCGACGCCCACCCAAACCGGACAGGTCACACACCACCGTGTCCATGCAGCTGACATTTATACTGTGGTATGTACTCTGGGGCGCTGTTGGCACCGCGCTCCTCTCCCGACGAGGGGCCTTTCTGTGTGGAGCCTGTTGTCCCCGGGCTCTCATGGGGTCCCCTCCTTGTAACATCTGCAAGGACCTCCACCCAAAACATGCAGAGCATTGTCGTCTGACCAGCGATGGACACTCGTGATTGGTCCCCGGGCGCGTCGCTGTACCATGCTGCCCACCGCTGTACTATGCTGCCCACTGCCGGAGGAAGGACGAGCCGGGATGGGTCGCCGCATGAGTGCAATTGTTGTGCGGTGTGTGCTAAATAAAGAATCTTCTATCTTCCTCTAGTATATACTGTACTATATAAAGTGTACATACACATACACACCCAAGTGGCGCGTTCAAGGACCCCCGGCACAGAAACACAGAAGACGGGGTTGTAGAGACACCAGTTTATTGTAGAGAGTGGGCTAGTTGGAGTTAGCTCTGCAGCAGACAGACATGCGTCGTTCCTATTTGCTCCTCTGCTGAGTGAGTGTGGGGACGGGGGTTTTACCTGTTGCCCGTTAGACCAACCAACCAGCAACAGGTACGCAGCCACTCTGAACCTGGGCCCCAATTACCTAGAGCCAGGATGGGTGTGGCTGCTCAAACCACACCACATGTAGTGTACGTATATAGTATATACGGGAGTATATACTAGTATATACTATACACTTTCATATAGTATATACTAGTATATACCATAGTAGCAAGGCATGTGCTGCCATGAAATCAATGGAGTTCCAGCTGCCTTTCTTGTTTTCCCGCTCTTCACACCCACACAGGTGACTGTGTCTGCTGTTTGGCGCCGTTGCCATAGTAACACACAGGACACACGGGGGAGCAGCGGCGGTCATTGTCTCCCTCTATCTGTCTGTCTCTCTATACCTGTCTCTCCCTCTATCTGTCTCTATATCTATGTCGCCAAACCCCGCTCTCTTTGTCTGTCTCTGCACACCTATCTCTCTTTCTATCTGTCTTTCTGCCTGTCTGTCTCTCTATCTGTCTATCTTTCTATCTGTCGGCCTATCTGTCTCCCTCTCTATACCTGTCTTTCTCCTTCTTTATAGATTTCTTTCTTCTTGTACTTCTATCTCTCTGTCTTTCTTTATTTCCGTCTGCCTGTCTGTCTCTCTTTCGTTCTCGCTGTCTGTTTCTGTTCGGTCTGTCTGTCTCCTTGCCTTTCAGGAGCGAATTCAACTGATTAAAAGATTTTCTAAATCATTTTCTACCAAAAGCAAGCACCCTTTTTTTCAGGAAATGTAACCTTCTAGAATTCTAACTCGTTACATCACTTTGCTGTATGAGTTTTATTTAAGCGTCGTTTAATTGTAATGCCTCAGGTGGCCGCTCGATGGAGACATTTCGCAACACATCGCCTACGCCCACTGAGCGTCAATGGATTTTTTTTTTTTTTTTTTTTAACAGAATAAATGATAATAAATAAAATAAAAATACAAAGATGAAGGTGGAATAACTTTGAGAAAATACAATTACCCCAGGATTAGGGTTTCGCGCTGGGCTCAGAGGTCAACAGTGAGGTTCCGGAGCTCCTCAAACTTCTCTCCAAGGACTTGAGACTTGAATTCAGTCGTGGAATTTGTCGGTCGAAGGTCAAGTTGTCCATTTAGTTTGCTCTCAAAATGCCTTTAGTTTTCAGTCGAATTCCTCAGTTCCGGTGTCAAGGTCCGTTCGTGAGAATTAAAGGAAAACTTTTATTTTTCGCATTTTATCGTGGAGTTTTATTAAATTGACTGAGCAGAATGGAGGATGGAGGAGGTGACGCAGTGGAGTGTGTGGGGAGAACAAAGGTCAGTGCACCGAATTACACTGAGACAGAGAGGGGGCGGGGGGGGCGGAGAAAGAAACGAAAGGAAGCTCGGTAAGAACAGTAGTCGCTCAAGGAGATAAGCCGGGTTGAAGGTCTTGAGGGCTTGATGCGGCGTGAGCTTTTTGAAAGTGCCTGGAGACCGGGGCCGAGCATGAAGGCATGATGGTGTTGTAACTGTGGACCCAGAACACATCTGCGGATGTCGGGAGGGCCGCCGGTCCCATCCTCCTCCCGTCGCCGGATCGCAACAACCCCCCCCCCCCTCCCCAGTTTTTAATTTTTTTATTTCATTTCTTCCGGGGAGAAAGCCGCGGGCGTCCGAAGTTCATCGACGGAGGTCTGATCGTCCCGTCGCTGGTTATTTTGCGAACGATGACCTTGCTCCGCCGGTCGGCAGGAAAGGGCTTTTGTGTTCTCGTGGCTGCGCTCATCCAATGCACGTTTAAGGAGCCGGAGGCGTCACGGGACGCTAGTTGGGAGGGATAAAAAAAGAGCGCCATCTGCAGGCCGCGGGTTCAAACCTCGAGCCCTTTTTTTCCCCTTTATCTCTCAGTCGCGCAGCCCCGAGTCACCGCAGCGGATCCTCTAATCAGATGATGAGGGGGGTGACGAGCGCTCTCATTAGAGACTCAGGGGCTCAAGCAGATAAACCACTGTGCGGCGGCTTAAGAGTTCAAGGTCTTCAAGGGTCACAGTTAAATTAGTTTTTGTTTTTTTTTCGAAAAGCCGGCAAATCCCGAGGACGCATTTAACGCCGACGAGGCGGAGTGTGGAGGGGGCTCGGCGTCGTGCCGGTGTCATGGCCCAAAATCACACCTTGTGATACGTTGATCTTCATACTCCATGCTGCGCGATCTCGATGAGCAGAGCCTCGGGCTGAGTTTCTCCACAAAACACCGCCGCCAGCAACTTGTTTATGCAGGAGCTCCAAGAGGCACTTTCGCCGGAAGAGGCCCCCGGCGTTGGGGCACCCGGAACGTCCGAGTGTCAGGTTGTTTCCTCCGATTCCCGGAAACGGCGGCGGTCACTCGGGTGGAAAAGCTGAGGCCCGACCCCGCGGTGACAGCGCCGAAAGGGCGGCGTCTGAGCCCCGGCACACCCCCCGGAGCGCTGCCCTGTTCCCCCGCTGCTCTGAGATGATCCGAGAGAGAAAACGTTATAAAGTGCCCTCTAGAGCGCCCCTGCGATGGAGAAAACGTTGTGTCGTGCCCTCGAAGGCGGTGTTTCTCAAATGGGGGTACTTGTACACCTAGGGGTACTTGCAGGGGGTACTCCGAAAAGAAAGTGTTAAGTACATACGACGCGCATACAGCACATAACTTATCGTCATTTTATTTTTTTTTCCTCCCAATGCCGGTGAAGGGCGTACTTAGCTAAAAATATATATGTTAGAGGCGGTACACTACTAAAAATAGCTCGAGAACCACGGCTCAAAGTTGCAAGTCTCTCAGCTCCTATGCCGCTGTCCACTGAGAGCGACATCCCGGCTGACCATAACAAGGTCATGGTTACCGTCAAGGTCACCGTCTCCTCTGGGAGCTCTACATGGCAGGAATCACTGTTTCAGGTCTTGAAAAAAAAATGGGAAAGCTTATTGCCCTGTCGCAGCTCTTCGCTGCCGACTCCGACTCCAACTCGCTGTAGGAACGGGGTGGCTTACGGTTCTGGACCTGTCGTTCGCCGCTTTCGATGTGAAGCAAGCTTTAGAGTTTCAGATCAGCAATGTTAATTCTGATGCAGAAGAACTCAGGAAATGTTGACGAAAAAGGAATATTTCGATGAATAAAATCCATGTGTCTAAGTCAATTATGACCCATAAATATTAGATTTAAGAATATTTCATGACTTAACACCGAACATGTGTAAAACTAACATTTTATGACTTTTTAAAAGGACCTTCAGATGACCTGACTTCCAATTCTTAAGACGAATTTTAGACAAAATTAAATCTCTCAAGTGTCAAATGTGATGGTTTATAACAGAAGAAATGTTGATTCTCATGCAGAAGAACTCGAATCATTTTGACAAAAAAAAAAAAAAAATGAGTACATGGAAAAATAAAATCCACGTATCCAATAAATTCTAAACCAGACTTTATTTCATTGAATGACTTTTCAAGGACCCGCAGACTCCCTGGCTTTTCAAGGACCTGCCGACTCCCTGGCTCCCAGAATGTGACTGCATTGATTTCAGGTTTCTGCTCGTGTTCAAAAAGAAGAAAGAAATGGATGAATAAAATCCCAGATTTTATGTCGAAATGAACAGCTCATGAAATCAAATATACGACTATTTCCTTGCATTAACTGATCGATTCCACTCGTCGTTTACACGAAGACGAAATAAATATATGGACAAAAAAAAAAAATCGGACGGGATGCTTATGTTGAAATTAAGACCCTCGTAAAATCAAAACATAAGAGCGTTTCACGACTTTTAAGACCTAACATTCGTCAATTTGAAGACTCTTCAAGGACCTGCCGTCCGATCTCTGATTGGCCTCACTCCGCCTGGTGGACAGGGCTCGTAACGACGTGGCCGGTGTTTCGGAGGTCACCCGGATCGGAAATAACCGAAAAAGATGTTGCGTGTGCGTGCGACGCGCCCACTCCAGCCGCCGATAAAGACACGCACGCACCCCGGCGTCTCTGAAACAGGGAATCCCACTCTTTATTTGATTAGCGATTGGATGACAGCTGTGAAAACACACATTTGGGTCAGCCGGCATGAAACACACACACACACACACACACACACACACACACACACACACACACACATACACACATGCCCACACACACACACACACACACACACACACACACACACACACACACACAGGACGATGACAATGACATAACAACCTAAAAGTAACACAGGAACCTTCCACCGTGAAACATCAGGATCATTAAAATAGTGATAATTGTTCTGTTTTTGTTTTTTTTTAAGTCAAACCCCCAATCAGTCGATCGATGGATCGAATCGGAAGAAAGGACGAGATGAGAGGCGAAGGAGACAGCGAGAGAGGGCGAAAAAAAGGAAACGAACGTGTGTGTGTGTTTTTCCGGAGAACTCAAGCCCTATTCCAGACAGACGGTGAACAGAACATCAGAAATCATCCTGAGGCGATGGAAAAAAAAAACAAAAAAAACCCAAAAATAATTATAAAAAATAAAAAATAAAGCTACAACTGCTCCAAACAAGCGACACAGTGAGGTTTTCCTTTTTCAAATTAATAGAAAGTCTCTGTGCTCCACGTTTCTGTACAATATTTACACATTATTATTATTATTATTATTAATAATATTATTATCATTATTATTCTAACCTTTACAGGCTGGAGGAGCAAGCAGTGTTGTTTCTTTTGGCCGTAGTATTTTGTACATAGAACCCATGCAGATCTGGTATAAGTATTTATTATTTAGAGATACATAATTCCTTGAGACCTCTCCTGTCGTTCAGGTAACAGCAGATATTGCCTTTTTAAAATCCTTCATTCATCCATTCAACAAATGAATCCATAATGTGTGACCCCACACACCTCACCCCAAGAAACAACAACAAACAAAAAAAACAAACAAAAAAAAACAAAAACAACAACAACAACAACAGTCATTCAGAAAAAAATAAAATCAAATGAAAATCACAAAATAAAATCAAAAAAATGCAACGTACCACTGTTTAGTTCTACGTACAGGGAATAAAATCAAATTAAAAATGAACGACAAGAAGCAGATTCTATACAACACACGGTTCTACAGTTTGTACAGACACAGGTTCATCCATGCACAGTGTCGACAAGAAGCACAACCACATTCCAACATGGAGGGAGGGAGGGAGGGAGGGAGGGAGAGGGAAGGAGCGAGGGATGGAGGGAGAGAGCAAGGGAGGGACAGAGGGCGAGTGAGTTGGAGGGAAAGAGTGCGATGGAGCTGGCCTCATTGGTTACTATGGCAGCTGAGGGAGAGAAAGGGAGAGACGGAGGGGGAGGAGGAGATGGAAAGGGAGGTTGTGAAAGACAGATATACAAAGACAGCATAGCAACACATGCCGGGCAGCGGAGAGAGAGAGAGAGAGAGACAGACAGAGAGAGAGAGAGACAGACAGAGAGAGAGAGAGACAGAGAGAGAGAGAGACAGAGAGAGAGAGAGAGTAAGACAGTCTGTTTCTACCTTGCTCGCCCAGAAATTAACATATGGCTGTAACTTCACTTTTTAAAAATTATTATTATTATCATAATCGTTATTATTATTACTATTACTGATCTTGTCGTCATCATCATCATTATTATTCTTCATCCACCTCATGTGGTCAGTGGTCAAGGAGGGAATAAGTCTTTTATTTTCCTGATTCCTCCAGCGATGCCAGTCCGTTCAGTTCATCCTCTCATCCGTGGTCCCTCATCCCAACACGGCGCCAGATTACAGATGCTGACATTTCTCTCATTTCTTTTTTTTTTAATTTTTTTTAACATTTTCTTGTGATTGTTCTTTTTTTTTTTTTAACATCAGCGACATTATTATTATTATTATTATTATTATAATTATTATAATTATTATTATCATTATTATTATTATTATTATTTCTTACATGAAATCCCTTCACATGATGTCTGCGGTCGCTTGCTAGCTTCCTTCCAGACACATACATTTTACAATGATATATAAAAAAAACCCAAAAAACAAAATAACACAACACAGCGGTTGCTCTGACAACCGCTACGATGCTCCTCCTTCAAATTAAAAGTCACCCTCACCCACCTCTATTTTCCAGAACTAAAATCGGAATCAGCACACACCGCTTTTAAAGCGTCATTTCGCAGATTTTTTTCAAACAATATACTGTATATATACACACGGGGCATTGCTGATCTACGGAATACACATTAGGGCTGTGGACATATTTTTTTATCACTATGTAAAATTCTGAGTTTAAAGTCAGAATTTGGAGAATAAACTTCGAATCAAAAATACATTTAGAATTCGCAGAAAAAAAAGTAGGGGTTTAAAGTTTAAAGTCAGAAGTCAGAAGTCTGAGAAAAAAAAATATTCAGAGAAAAAAGTCAAAGTTCTGAGAACTTAGAATTCTAAAACATGAAACATGAATTCCGAGGAAAAAGTCAGAATTCTGACTTTACTATTAATATCTTAATTTAATTAATTCAATTGAATTGAATCGTCGTCCGTGTGGCGCTGCCTGGATCCGCAGAGAAATCCACCCAAGTTTGGCTTTCCCGCAAAAAATTCTCCCCCCAAAGCAGATTTCATCAACAGGAAACGTTTGAAAAGTTGAAATATTAAACGGTGACTTGAAACCAAAACTGATTGAATTCAGGCACTTTGAAACACACTCAATCGACAGAGCCAAGAAAATCCCTTTTCTGGCCTCAAACTTATGAGACTGCTCCTTTGTTTTTAAACATCAGGTGACTCTGTATCCAGGTTTTCTCTGTGGATCCAAGATGCTATATGTTATATATATACTGTATATGTATGCATATATATACTGTATATGTTATATATACTGTATTTGTTATATATATACTGTATATGTTATATATATACCGTATATGTATGCATATATATACTGTATATGTTATATACTGTATATGTATGCATGTATATACTGTATATGTATATATACTGTATATGTATGTATATATACTGTATATGTTATATATACTGTATATGTATGTATATATATATATACTGTATATATGTGTGTGTGCGTATATATATATATATATATACACACACATTTATATACACACACATACACACACACACACATATATATATATGTGTGTGTGTATATATATATACACACACATTTATACACACACACACACACACACACACACACACACACACACACACACATATATATATATGTATATATATGTATATATACACACACACACAAACACACACATATGCATACAGTATATATATATATATATATATATATATATGTATATATATATCGGTTAAAAAATCTGCGTAGACCTGAAAAAGTCTGCCTGGCATTGGATTGGAAACCTTCAAAAATCAAGTGACCACCCAGACTTTAACTCTAAGAACACCAAACCCCTCAAACCCCCCCCCGAAAAACCCAAACTGCAGACTGGAGTCCAAATGCTGTCAAATCTTTTCACAGAAACTTTTTGCGGGAACCATGGACTCCAAAAACCCCCAAAAGCTCAGCGTTCATTTGACACGGTCAGAGGTGGCGGGGGTTTTATCTTTTTAGGAAATCCCACATAAGGTTTGCCCAACACAAAGAAACCGCCACGTTAAAGGGAGATTACAGGTTCTGCCAATCTACGCGCCATGCTCCATGTCGGCGACATTTTGTTTGCCCCGGAAATGACCCGGACGGACCGAGTCATTTTTGTTGTGTGTCTCAAAGGGAATTATGGGGAAGGGGTTGGTGTTTTTTTTTTTGTTTTTTTTTTTAAGAAAGACCAAATGGTGTAATAGAAAAAGCCTCCATGGAATTTCTCAGATTCAGATCCGATAGAAATATTTCCCTTTGGTAAAACAGGGGTAAACTGCCACTCCAAGGCCTTGGGATGAACCTCGACTAGTTCTAATCGGGAGCTTTAGATCCTGCGGAGTCTGGCGGAAGATTTACAAAAAGGCGACGGAGGAGTCTAACGGCGTTCCAAAGCCAGCGGGGGGGGGGGGGGGGGGCCGGGAATTAAAAAAAACAAACAAACAATAAAAATAATAATAAACGCGCGGGAGCGAGGACCCCTGCGGCGCGAGGTGTCATCAGCGTGGCCACGTCGACGGACTATTGTTTGTCCCGATTCGCCGGGGGATGGCTTCCAGGTGGTGCTTTGGGCTTCACAGACCCTTTGAAACGCCGGGCGGGTTAAAAAAAAAAAGGGGGATGATTTACCCTCCCCGGAGCTGCGTGCAACACGGGGCGCGCCGCCTTGATGTCACCTCACGCAGAGGGCTCGTCATGAATGTAACCCAAGCTATAGAACTCTACAGAGAACATTTAGAATAGAACTATTGTAGTACAATGTCAAATAATGATCATTAAAAAAAACAAAACAAACAAAGAAAAAAAAACGAAAAACATCAGCAGGAAAAATTCTGACCAACTCAGAAAGGTACAGTACAGTCCCCTTGACAAACTCATGATGTACGTTGTATGTACTTCAAGAAGGCCGATAAGTATAAACTTTCTTTCGCTAGGATTATATTTCTGTGGTTTGCCGTGAACCTCAATATATATGTATATTATTAGTATTATTAACAGTCAGAAATGTAAACCTCTCTGGCAGTCTGTTTGGGCTTTCAGAAATACATTGTTTCTTTTAGTTTCTTTTTTACATATTTCCAGACAGGCTTGGAAATGTATATTTCTTGTATTTGAGGCCAACGTCAAGTCTTTTGGCCCAAAATATACGGACAGTGTACCTTTGATATACATTCCTTTCAGGAAGCACGTCCACAGACAGCGTTTGTCAGTAGTCAAACCTTCTCCACCTCCTCCACTTTTAAACCGCACTTCAGATTGACACCAGCGGCTAAACGCTGAATGTGGAGTGCATCAGTGCTTAGTGGATATATATATATATATATAAATACACACATATACAGTTTATATATATATACTGTATATGTATATATACACATATACAGTGTATATATATATATATATATATAGTGTGTATATATATATTTGTGTGTGTGTATATATATATATATATATATATATATCATTCATCATTTAATTATATCTTGCACTGTCGTGTTTTTCAAACCATTTTATCGCAGCAGTTGATACAAAAGCCGACAAAGCTCACAAAAAGCAGGGCCCGACGCTAACTTACAGAGGTGGTTGCCAAGTTGCCAAGTTGGCGGCCATGCATCAGCTTTTGGTTGCCAAGGCTGGCAAAACGGTTGCAGAATATCAATCATTCTATAATTGAGTGATACTGATCCTGTATTGTAGCTCATATACAATATAATCAATACAAGGAAAGTGATATGAACAATAGTTAGTTGTTAGTTTGCACGATTCATACTCTATGTCTATAGTGTTTGGCAATGGCCAACTGAGCAACCGGGCAACTGTTACTGTCGAGCCCGGCAAAGATACGGGAGCCAACCTGGAGCCAACCGACTGATTGTGTCTTTGAGGTTTGTGTGGCCTCTCGGTTTTCATTGGATTTTTTTCCGCAACATCTGGAGACCCGGCGTAAAGAAACGCCCCCTGGTGGCGAGGAGTTCTGAGGCCCGTGAGCATTTCAGGCGCCGATGGAACGGGGACGGTTCCTGCAGCCGCAGGAAGAAGGGTTCGGCAAACGGCCAGCGACGGGCTGACGAGGAGGTCACCCAACCCGACCCCTGCCCGACCCCTAGCCAATGAGGATTCGGGGGCGGGGTTGCAAGAGTCTGCAATTTACTTAAAAAAAACAAATCGGATCCCACATGTGAGGGCGATGATGTCTTCAATGAGGTTTAAAACGCACGACGGTAACATTAACTTAGATCCTTTTTTTTTTTACATTTTTTATTTTTATTTTATTTTTCTTTAATTCATGGCTAAATCTCTATTTTCTCTTTAACAGCTTCAAGTGGTACAAACGGCCGCTCCGTCTTACCGGACGCGGCCTCATTAAAGGTAACGGACACGAAATCTCTCCGGGGATCGAAATCCATACGTCAGTCCACGTCGCGCTCGGACGACTTTCGCGAAAGAAACGACGCAAGCGAGCGAACAAGCGTCAGCGAGGGGCGCTGGGGGGGAGCGGACGGCGCCCAGGAGCCGGTCCCCCCGGCCGGGCGGGGCCGCCGAAGGCTACGTTCACGCTGCGGGCCGCCATCTTTTTTTTTTTTTTTTTTGCTCACACGTGACACGGATCTGCTTTTTGTGTCCCCCCCCCCGATCACGTGGAATCCGATCTTTTCGATTCGGAAATTGGGAGACTTTCATGTGCGGCCCCAAATCAGATACAGGGCCGATTTTTTTTTATTTAATTTTTTTCTCGCAGCGCCACCTCCGTCCGAACGGTGAAAATTCGGAATTCACGCGGCTTTCACGTCACTTGGGATAAAAATAAGCACCCCCCGTGTTTCCACAATAAACTCTGAATTTTCGCTCCCAACTTTGGGGGGGGGGGGGGTGCAGGCGGAACGAGGCGCGCCGCCACCGCCGCCACCGCCGCCGCCGCCGCCGCCGCCGCCCGCCACCGTTCAGCAGCGTACGCGGCGCGGGGAGCGGAAATAAATAATAGATAGATACATAAATAAATGGACCGAACCGAACCGGCGAGGGAGCGCCCACGCGTCGCCGCCAACGCGTTGCCGGAAAAACAACATGCGCAAATTTGCACGTTGCAAATTTGCGCATGTTGTTTTTCCTTATCTGATCCAATTTCCTCATTGAGGGATTTAAAGAGCTCATCCGCGAGCTCGGGCATCGTACGCGCTCCCACGGCGCCCGACAACCACCGGGGCCGCGGTCACTTCCGGAGGGCCGCGCGCCGCGGGCGACGTCTCTGTTGCTTCTGCGCACGCGGGTCGGTTCGGGGGCCGCGACCCCCCCTCAACACTGGGGTCTGATGTTGGCCGCGTTCCGAAAACAGAACGTGAGCAGCCAAACCCAAAAAAATTGGATCCGAGCGATAAAGGCTCGCGGTGTGAACGTAGCCATTGGAACCTCCACCTGCGTTTCAAAAAACATTCCCTTCACTCCTAGAGTCTCTCACGCACGCACGCGGATGCACGCACAAACACACACGCACACACACACACGCACACACACACACACACACACACACACACACACACACACACACACACACACACACACACACACACACACACACACAATCCCAAAGCTCACCCCCCACGTTCAGATAACAGTGTAACATTGAATGGTGCGTTCATTGTAGTGTGTGTGTGTGTGTGTGTGTGTGTGTGTGTGTGTGTGTCTGTGTTACTGTGTAAAACTGTATTTCATTTCATTTTAATCAGCAGTTTAAAAGCAAACAGTTGAGGAACTGATCAGTGATCATCTGATTGGGAGGTTTTTCCCCTCGGTTTCTTTCCTCATCTCTCTCCCCCGTCTTCTCCTAAACTCTGTGGCTTACGATGCCCTTCCTCTCCCTCCCATAGCCCTTCCTCTCCTCCTCTTAGCCCTTCCTCTCCTTCCCTTAGCCCTTCCTCTCCTTCCTCTCCTTCCCTTAGCCCTTCCCTCGTTCCGTCGCTCGCGATCCGTCTTCCCTCGTCTCCTCGTCCACCCAGGGACGACTCAACCGCTTCCCCGTGAGAAGAAGAGGGGACGGACGGATCGATCCTTTCTTCTCGCGCTTCTTCTTGTTCTTCTCCGTCTCCCGTCCCGCCGACCGGTCGGACCGACTTACACCTCTTCCTCCGCCCGCCCCTCCCTCCGTCCCCGCCCCCACCCCCTCTAGAAGCCCTTGACGTGGCAGTAGGCCTCCAGGGAGGAGAAGAGGATGTAGAGGAGCCAGAGGCTGACGAACAGCATGGTGGTGAGGACCTTGGCAGTCCGCGGCCCGCCCAGCTCGCCCCCGATGTCTGGCCGCCGGCGGTACATCAGCGTGCCCATGCAGATGAAGGCGAAGATGGTGAAGAGCGTGACGGAGAAGGCCAGCGTGCCGGGGTCCACGCGGAACTCCTCCCCATGGCTGTTGTGGTAGATGGCGGCGATGGACCACGCCACCTGGCGGCCGGAGGGAAAAACACCGCAACTTGTCAACACGACGTGATGTGATCTGATGAGCGATCTTGTCGTTTTTACTGTATTAAAATCACTGTTATCGTTGATACAGGAATTGCTCTGAGTAAAACTACTGTAACTACTACTACTACTAGAAGCACCTCAACTACTACTTCTGTCTCTACTACTGCTACGACTGCTACTGCTGTGTGGTGTGGCTTAAGCAGCCACACCTGTCTCGGGTCGAGGTAAGTGGGTCTGGGATCTGAGGTGGCTGTACGCCTGTTGCTCGTCAGAGCAATCCACGAGCATGTGGCAGGCGGGACTGCCACGCGCCGCCTATACCGCTACCACGTTGCCCTTTTCTACTACTCCAACTACTAATACCACTACCACCTTGTCTTATACTACAACTACTACTATGACTACTACTACCACTACTACTACTACTACTACTACTACTACTACTACTACTATAGCTACTTTGTTGGTGCTGCCACTTCTATTTGTCCTGCAGCCAATCAATCAATGAGATCAAGTCGTGTGACTCACCCCGATGCCCAGGAACACATTCACAGCATTGGAGCCTGTCACATTCCCAATAGAAGCGTCTGCGTACTGGTCCTGGGTGGCGGCTACTTTACTAGCGAACGTATCTGGATGGAGGGAGAGAGAGAGAGAGAGAGAGAGAGAGAGAGAGAGAGAGAGAGAGAGAGAGCGATAAAAACATTTCTTAATAATAACATCTGACATTTTCAGCCATAAGGCGTCCATACATTTATTTAGGGGGTTTTCTTTGTAAGTTAGAAAATATTTAAAGGTCACTCTGGTTTCAGACTGGATTCAGCCTGAAGTCACTCTGGTTTCCAGACTGGTGTCACTCCAGTGTCACCCTGGTTTCAGTCTGTTTTCCCTCTGGTTTCAGTCGTGTCACTCTAGTTTCAAACTAGTTGCAGACCGGGCTCAGACTGGTGTCACTCTGGTGTCATTCTGGTTTCAGACTGGTGTCAGACTGTTGTCACTCTGGTCTCAGACTGGTGTCACTCTGGAGTCCGACTGGTGTCACTCTGGTGTCAGACTGGTGTCACTCTGGTTTCAGACTGGTGTCACTCTGGTTTCAGACTGGTGTCACTCTGGTTTCAGACTGGTGTCATTCTGGTTTCAGACTGGTGTCAGACTGGTGTCACTCTGGTCTCAGACTGGTGTCACTCTGGTTTCAGACTGGTGTCACTCTGGTTTCAGACTGGTGTCATTCTGGTTTCAGACTGGTGTCAGACTGGTGTCACTCTGGTCTCAGACTGGTGTCACTCTGGTGTCCGACTGGTGTCACTCTGGTGTCAGACTGGTGTCACTCTGGTGTCACTCTGGTGTCAGACTGGTGTCACTCTGGTTTCACTCTGGTTTCAGACTGGTGTCACTCTGGTGTCAGACTGGTGTCACTCTGGTTTCAGACTGGTGTCATTCTGGTTTCAGACTGGTGTCAGACTGTTGTTACTCTGGTCTCAGACTGGTGTCACTCTGGTGTCCCACTGGTGTCACTCTGGTTTCACTCTGGTTTCAGACTGGTGTCACTCTGGTGTCAGACTGGTGTCACTCTGGTTTCAGACTGGTGTCATTCTGGTTTCAGACTGGTGTCAGACTGTTGTTACTCTGGTCTCAGACTGGTGTCACTCTGGTGTCCCACTGGTGTCACTCTGGTGTCAGACTGGTGTCACTCTGGTTTCACTCTGGTGTCACTCTGGTTTCACTCTGGTGTCAGACTGGTGTCACTTTGGTTTCAGTCTAGTTCTAGTCTGGCGTCGCTATGGTTTCTCTATGGTGTCACTCTGGTATCACTCCAGTGTCACTCTGGTTTCAGTCTGTTTTCACCCGGGTTTCAGTTTGGTTCGCCTCTGGTTCCAGTCGGGTCACTCTGGTTTCAGACTGGTGTCCCTCTGGTTTCAGTCTGGTTCCAGTCTGGTTTCACTCTGGTTTGCCTCTGGTTTCACACCCACACACACCTGGTACGGAGGTTCCCAGCGCCACGAACACCACGGCCGTGACGGAGTCCTTCAGACCGACAGTGCAGCCAAAGTGACAGGCCAGATCACCTGGAGGAAAGAAAAGAAAAGAAATAAGAAAAAGCACATTATCACCATTTGAAACAGCATCCACCTTAATCATTCTACTGCCTTGTTCTGGAAGAAATGAATGGTTGCTCTGATGAAGAACATTTGAAAAGCAGGAGTCAACTTGTCCTGATCACTATACTCGTAGTAGTAGTAGTACCATACTATAAAGCTGAACCTATCAGGGTACTATAAAGCAGTACCTATCAGGGTACTATAAAGCAGTATCTGTCAGGGTACTATAAAGCTGTACCTATCAGGGTACCATAAAGCAGTACCTATTGGGGCACTATAAAGCAGTATCTTATGAGGATATAAAGCAGTACCCATCAGGGTACTATAAAGCAGTACCTATCAGGGTACTACAAAGCAGTTCCCATCAGGGTACTATAAGGCAGTACCTATGAAGGTATAAAGCAGTACCTATCAGAGTACTACAAACAGTACTTACCAAGATATAAAGCAGTACCCATCAGGGTACTATAAAGCAGTACCCATCAAGGTACTATAAAGCAGTACCTATCAAGGTATAAAGTAGTACCCATCAGGGAACTACAAAGCAGTACCTATCAGGATATAAAGCAGTACCTATCAGGGTACTATAAAGCAATGCTTATCAGGGTATAAAGCAGTACCTATCAGGGTACTATAAAGCAATGCTTATCAGGGTATAAAGCAGTACCTATCAGGGTACTATAAACCAATGCTTATCAGGGTATAAAGCAGTACCTATCAGGGTACTATAAAGCAATGCTTATCAGGGTATAAAGCAGTACCTATCAGGGTACTATAAACCAATGCTTATCAGGGTATAAAGCAGTACCTATCAGGGCGGTGAGCAGGCCGATCATGCAGATGGAGACCACGAAGCATGCCCAGCCGTTCCAGTAATCTGTGGGAGGGACGAAGGCGAACAGAACTTTCCAGAAGACGGTGAGGAAGTGCATGACGTAGTCGAAGCAGGAGGGAAGCTTCTCCTCCCCACAGTCTTCATCATCATCATCCTCACCTGACGGACAAAAATACTTCATTTAAATTACTTCACAAAAACAAAATGTATGTCATCATAATTAATCAATTTATAATATGATAATATATAATAAACATCAGTATAATATTATTATATATTAATTTCTTATTTCTATTTTTCATTTATTATACATATACTGTATACGCCGAACCCCGATACACCAGAACATTAAAACCACTGACAGGTGAAGTGACACTGACAAGTGACGTGAGCAAAGTGAATAACATTGCTCATCTTGTTCCGATGGCACTGGGTGGGATATACGAGGCAGCAAGTGAACAGTCAGTTGAAGTTGATGTGTTGGAAGCAGCGTAAGGATCTGAGCCACTTTGACAAGGAGCACATTGTGATGCTAGACGACTGGGTCAGAGCGTCTCCAAAGCCACGGGTCTTATGGGGTGTTCCCGCTACGCAGTGGTTAGTACCTAACAAAAGTGGTCCAAGGAAGGACGACCGGTGAACCGGCGACAGGGTCACGGACGCCCCCCCCACGCGCATTGATGAGCGTGGGAAGCGAAGTCCAGCCCGTCTGGTCCGATCTCACAGAAGAGCTTTGTGGTGCAAATTGGTGAAAAGGGTTAATGCCGCTGTGATAGAAAGGTGTCAGAACACACAGTGCGCCGCAGCGTATGAGTGCCCATGCTGACCCCTGTCCACCACTGAAAGCTCCGACAACGGGCACGTGAGCGTCAGAACTGGACCGTGTAGCAATGGAAGGAGGTGGCCTGGTCTGATGAATCATGTTGTCTTCGACATCATGTGGTCGGGGTTAGGATCCAATCTGATGGAGCATCACCGGGATGTGCTGGAACAACATGCCGATCCATGAGGGCCCCACCTCGCAGCTTCCAGGACTTAAAGGATCTGCTGCTAACGTATTGGTGCCAGAGACCACAGGACACCTGCAGACACTATATTAGTGGTTATTAGTGGTGGTTTTAATGTAGTGGCTGATCAGTGTGTATATCTTTAATCATTTAGCGCTTTATCATCACTTTAATGAGTTCACAATAAAACAAAAGAAATTATTATTGCAATTATCAAAAGTAAATGGCTTTAAAGGTTGGAGTTGAATTGGTGTTTTACTGTGTGGTTTTACTATTTCTTTTTTATACTTAAATGTTTCACAACAATAAAATGTATGTCCAGGTATCATAAATTCACCTGGTATATTATAAATAATGGAATAATAATATAATAATCAACATCAAAAAATCATATAATAAAAATATACATTATTATTAGTTATTATTAGTTCACTGAACAATGAAAACAGTTCACCATCAGGTGAAAGAAAATCGATTGACGTCCTCCCCTTCACTTTCCCAACCAGGTGGAGCGATGGGCGCGCGGGACAGTGTGTTGTTATTTTAGATGTAGGTTATATTACTTTGTTTCTCCTCCCTCTGGAACCAAACTAGCACCTGCGTAATGGGGACACCATCTCCGTGACCCCCCCCCCCCCCAGCACCCAGTTTTGTTTTTGGGACGATCACCTCGACCCATCACTGGCGTTTTCCCAGAAGCTCCGGTACGAGGAAGATCAATTACAGACCATAATAAAATACAGTACAGTACGTTGGACAACGTCGTCTACACACCGGCTTGACATCCTATGGTTTGCTTTGAAAATGTCACGGCCGGGACGGCGCGCTAAGGAGTCTTTGAGGCTGTGAATGTTTTGTAGTTTAGCTACACAACTGGAACGCTCCAGCGCGGAAACCATCAAAACGAATCTCCCCCTGCAGCTCGACCTGCTCAGAGCCTCACACGTCGCTCTGCAGGATCAGAGTTTTGAGCAATAAAAAAAATATATTAAAAAAAATGCAAAGAATATAATATCATAAAACATAATAGAATTATAAAATGAATATATTCAACGATGTAAATAATATTTAAAGCCATATAAAGCCATCGCCAGCGTGATACACGGCGCACTTCTCAATGCGTCTCATTCATTCTCACCCGCCCACTTTCTGAGTGAAGCTTGTGAAGATTTCCATGACGGCTTTCGACATGAGGAATATCTTTTACCACAAGTTATCCTGCGTTGTGGAATTAGCGATGAGAGCTTTGGCTCCTTTTGCAGATTCGGGCTCTCTGTGACTCGGTAAAAAAAAACGGTCGCTCCATTCGTCCGACTCTTCTTTTCAGCCGGTCGGGTCATTTCCTTCTCTCAAAACGTCCCATTTTGGTGGAGCGCTAAGGGTAAATCAGTCGCACTCCATGCGAGTTATGGAAAATGCCTCCACCTTATTTGAGGGGTTCATTTTTGGTTCAGCTAGTTCAGCTGCAGTTACCAAGTCGCGATTGATCGACTCCTTCGCCGGAGTGACTCCAGTCTCCCCGTGTCATTTCAAAGACCAGTTCGCTAAGGATGAATGGTTTGTGAATCGTGCGCCACTAAGTGGAAGGGGCTGGGACTGACTATTGTTTTCATTGTTGTTTTCATTGTGCACGGTTAACTGTGAGGTTTTAATCGCATATTTCACTTTTCTTCCCTCACATATATTATCGGCACCTTCTTTTCATATTTCGATTTTCACATTTCATTTTGTGGTCATTATCACCGGCAGTTGTTTTGATGTGCGCTGCCGGGACGCCGTGGTCTCCCTGACGCCGCCGTGAATAAAGTCAATGAAGCACCTGTCTGCCTGTCTACCCAACCAGGAAACCCAGCTCGGCGGGCCAGCGTTCCTCTTCAGCCACCTGATCCCACCCCTGCCCCGATGCCATCGGCAAATGGTTTGATGCGTCGATATCCGATGGGCTCCCAGTCACGTCCTGGAAGTGGAGCCCCTCCGATCCAATCAGCTTTGAAACACGAGAACTAAACAGCCAATCAGCTCCCGCTTTGATTCCAATCGAAGCTGGTCAGCCTGATGTGTGTATGTGACATTTATCTGTGTTTATGTGGGTTTTGTGTGTGTGTGTGTGTGTGTGTGTGTGTTTGTGTGTGCGCGCGTGTGCGTGCGTGTCTTACCGGCGCTCACAGTGATGGCCTCGATGAACTGATCCCTCCAACTGTTCGTTCCAACCAGCAGAGCCAAGTTAGTTTTCTTTATCAGTTTATCGACAGTGTTCTGAGCGAGCGACGGAGAGATGGAGCGAGCGAGCGAGAGAAAGTAGAGAGAGAGAGAGAGAGTAGAGAGAGAGAGAGAGAGAGAGAGAGAGAGAGAGAGAGACATTAGATACAGTTTGCCTCGAGATAAGTCTGTTTGTGCAATGGAAAACATCCCAGCAGCAGCAGCACAACCCAATCATAATGAAACGGCAACAAAAACAAAGGATCCCGAGTGGAGAGATAAAATATAATTACCAAACGGGAATGGCATCAGTCCCTGAAGAGGGGGGGGACGTCATTCGGCCAAAACACTCTCGCTTTAATTACAGTCAAAAACAAAAGTGATTAAAACAAATACTAAATGCAATACAAATAAAAAGTACGAACATGATGGTCTGGCGGGGAAGCGGCAAGCCGTAGAGACGGGACGCCGCAAGCAAACATGGCCGTCGAGAGAAAATGAACTCTTACGCAGAGTTAGGGTGTGGTCCCAGACCCGACAAGTGTTACCGAGAACTGAATGAAGCAAAAAAAAACAAAACGTGACACCGTGAACATTCGAAGGGAGGTTGGAGTCACACCAGCAGGGAGCAGCTGAGCAGTACTTTTACCTTTCTAATAAGCAACCTCAACTGAGGTGCAGAAAGTACCCGGGAACTGGCGACAACTGTTGCCTGTTGCCAAGAGACGGAAGGAGGCCCTTTAGCACTTCAACCCAACTGGTCACAAAAGATATCGGGAAACTGATCAAATCAACACTGCGAGTCCGGCTGGGAGCGTTGTAGAGCCGTTATTGGGATAAAGGAAGGGGAAGGGGAGTGGAAGACTCCTGTAGGAGCGTTTAGGGGGAGCAGAGAAGGTCCTGGGTTCGATTGCCGCCTGGCACCGTGCTCCAGGCGGGTTATCTCCCAAATAGGAGCCTTTCTGTGTGGAGTTTGCATGTTCTCCCCGTGCTCACATGGGGTTTCCTCCACCTCACGTCAGTAAGGACCCCCACCAAAACCATGCACACGTCATCGTCTGACCAGCGATGGACGCTCGTCACCAGGTCCTCGGGCGCGTCCACGAACGCTGCCCACTGCTCCTGGCTGCCCCCCCCGGAGGAAGGACAAGCCAGGATGGGTTAAACGCAGAGGCCTCATTTCACCGGCCCCCATCCAAAGCGTGTGCATGTGTGTGTGTGCATGTGTTGTAGTGCGGTGTGTTGCGTGACAATTAAAGATTCTTCTTCTTCTTCTCAGAGACCCCACGCAGGGCTGCTGGTCATTGGCTTTTTGTCCGCCCTCGATAGCGCCCAACCGCGGTCCAACCGCCATGGATCCGCAGCCGCCCCGAGGAGCTTCAGTCTGGAGGGCAGACACTTTCTTACTGGCAGGTCCCGGCCCGCTCGGGTCGACTCGTCCGCTTCCCTGACCCCGTCGTGGCGTCGTCGAGGAAACGAGCACGGGAGATGCCTCCGTGCATGGACAAACATTTTTTTTTTTTGTATACTTCATTCAATCGCTCTCGGTTTGCCTTCAAACTGTTTTGCTATTCCTACGTATCTGTGAGCAGCTCCAGATCCGGACCCGGTGCCTCCGGTGCCTGCCTGTGATAGGATCCGGCAAGAAGTGTCCAACCCTGACTTGCATGTGTTTGGCGTGGGGGAGTCGAAAAAGCCGGAGCACCCGGAGGAAAGCCACGTGAACGCGGGGGGGTGGATAACCCCCGTCGGGTTCGAACCCGGAGCTTTCTTGCTGTGAGGCCCCGGCGCGAACCACTGATCCATGTTATTACATTTTGCACGTCTTTGCATAAACCATGGCCGTGGCAAGACCTCACGGTGTCCGTGAAAATGCATTCATATCATTTCAGTCCCAAATGTCAGATAGCTTCTCTTTAGTCGGAGTGGTGTTTGCCAAAAGCATGCCACACACCTCCCACACGATTTCATTTGATGGCCTCAGTTCACGCGCCCCGCCCTCCCCCCCCCCCGATGGGAATGGTTATTAAACTGTGTGTTGTCACGGCTTTCTGCGCGGCCGTCTGGGTTCCGCAATCTCACCGAGGCCAAGAGAAACGGGCCGGGAAGGCCGGAGCCCAGCTGGGGAGCAGGTTTTTAATTGGCAAGCTGTCAGTGAGGCCGGCGCAACTTCAAAATCCGCCGCTCACTTTGAACCGATGTCCTCTGGTCGCAGCTTTAAAGTGTCACAACACTGCGGTGCACGACAACAAGTGATGAAACCCGAAATGCCGTCCGTCCAGAGCCGTCGCCGGTCCCCCACTGTTCCAGAAGATTATGTTTCACAAAAGTGGAGTTTTGGTTGTGCGTCTTGTTCTAATGCAGTGCAACAGTGCAGCGGCGTGTTGGAATTCATGTTCAAATTCAAAACATTTGATAATCGAGCATGTTTAAATAAATCACAATTAACTAACTTTGCAGTAGCATGAAACTCATGAAACCAGCTTCCTGTCCCAAACCTCCCTTTCTCACCAAGCAACGTCGGGACAAATAATAATAATAATAATAATAATAATAATAATAATAATAATAATAATAACAACAACAACAATACTATTATTATTATTATTATTATTATTATTATTATTATTATTATTATTATTATTATTATTATTATTATTATTATTATTATATCATCAATGTTATCAATGCACATCGATTCATTATTGTTGTTTGTGGTTTTTGGATCTTCTTCAATTTTGGAAAGAGGATGATTCCATTCATTGTTAAATTCTACATCCTCATACCACTTGTTATGTATTGTCAAATACACCAACGCTGTTTTTATCTGATCTGTATGAACATATTGATACTTAAAATAGCCTCTGTAAGTTAACTTCCTCTTCAATGTGGCACGAAGCATAACATCATTATCACCACATCTTGGAAGTACACTTGTTCCATTGGTGATATTTGAAGGTGTGACTGACCCATGAACACCATTTTGTCCTCACTTTTGGCAATTAAGTGCCATTCCACTGAGTTTAAGTGTTTTATTTCTAGTGACATAGGATCTCAAGTCAAATTGTTTAAAGTACTTTCCTCTGGAACTTTACCTGAAATAATTTTCGTGTGACATGTGAAACACTTCCACAGTCGACCAGAATGTCCGGTTTGGAAAATGCAATTGTCATTACAAATGTTTGTGCATTTTTGTGCGTACCACAACGCTGTGGTATTTCTGTGAGTAATTACCACATCACGGCTTCTATTTTTCCGACGCCTCGATGGATCTAGAACGCGTCGCTCACTTGCACAGTGGAGTGGACTTGACTCTACGCGGTCACAAGTTTTTGAGGTGTTTTTCAAAGTAATGGGGACCAAAGAGATAAAATATCAATCAAACAGATCCAGAAACATCTACCAGGTACCACGCCTACTACAGCATGTAATCTCTAACCACTTCAGCGCGAGTCTACACCGCAAACTGCACACGGTGCAAATGTACATTCTGAATCAGAACCTGCACATTTACGGTAAATAGTATGATTGCGTCACAAAGCGTCTTACTATCAGTCTCACTATAAATCTCCTCTCAATCCATTCATCTTCAAAAGTTGGCGTGTCCGTGACGCGCAACCGACGCGTTCCTGAAGCTGCTGCTCATTATGCGTGTCTGTAATTTCATTCCACCATTTCTGACCATTAGTCCAGCTTAACACCATAACACCTGGAAATGGAGTCAATTACGCTGCAAAGGCCCTGATGAGCCAATTCAATCCAAGTGGGAAATCAAAAAAGGATGGAAGTTAAAAGGGAAAGATAAATCACTTGAGAGCTGAGCCGCTGCCCCACCTTCTCTTCGGTCTGTCCACCTCCTAACCATGGGAGTGTTAAGCTTCAGCCTTCGGCCTTCACACAATATTTCACACACACCCACACACACACCCCCACACACACACACACACACACACACACACACACACACACACACACACACACACACGCACACACACACACACACACACACACACACACACACACACACGCACACACACACACACACACACACACACACACACACACACAGTTGTATTATTTTGAAAAAACATTTTATGATATCAACAGAGCTCACAGAAAACTGCTTTAGGGCTCAGACAAAATGGAGTCTGTGCCATTTCATCATATTTTTGGATCTATATATATTTTATATACGGGCCTATATGTTCTTAAATTTGCATATTAATATATATATATACACACACACACACACACACACACACACACACACACACACACACACACACACACACACACACACACACACACACACACACACACACACACATACATACAGTATTGTGGTGTGGGGATGGTGTGGTTTGAGCAGCCACACCTGTCCTGGGTCTAGGTAATTGGGGGCCAGGATCAGAGTGGCTGCGTACCTGTTGCAGGTGTTTGAGTTCCTGCAGCAAAATGACTCCATCAGTTATTCACACCGTAGCTCATCACATCGTATGCTAGCTACTACGGCTTCATATCATTAGGATAGACCCCTTGGAATGCATCATCTCATGAAGTTACCAAACATGTTTACCAACTAGAGATGCACTGACTGCAACTTTCTGATCCGCTGTTTGGTTGATTTTCATTCAATTGCATGTTCATAATAAAAAATTGACTTAAATATACATTCATTTGTATATTTGTATAATATTATACAAACATTACATTGTGCATAGTTGAGGTATACCTATGATGAAAATAACAGGCCTCTCTCATTTAAGTGGGGGAACTTGCACAATTGGTGGCTGACTAAATACTTTTTTGCCCCACTGTATATATATGCATACATAAGATATGATTTTATATTAACAGTATAATATATACATACATATATATATATATATATATACACACACACACACATACACACACACACACACACACACACACACACACACACACACACACACACACACACACACACACACACACATATATATATATATAAATCTGGGGTAGTTAGATCTATATCTAAAATACATAAATATTGAAAAATATCATTAAACGGCTCCTCCCCCAGGGAGTTCTGTGGTAACCTTTTTGTCAGGGTCTTATTTTTATATGTAAACTCTTGACCATTACGTTGGATTTACACAAAATGATATAAAACAATTGTAGTTCTTAATATGCCACCACATAAAAAAAACAAAAATGTTCTGACTTACACCTAAAGCCTTCTGTGTGAGTTCTGACGACGTTCCAAAACGTGCACCGTGCAGCCTGCACCACCACAGACCAAACATGTCCCACATTAAAGCCACTGTGACTCAGAAAGGAGCGCAGCTCGTTGGAGTCACATTGAAACCTCAACATTCCCTTCACGCCCAGAGTATCACACACACGCACACGCAGGCACGCAGGCACGCACGCACGCACGCGCACACACACACACACACACACACACACACACACACACACACACACACACACACACACACACACACACACACACACACACACACACACACAGCCTTACTTTGAACTCGTAGGACTCCTCGATGACGACCTCCAGCTTGACGTGCTCGCCCAGCGTGGGTCGTCCCATCTCGGCGATGCGACGCTGCTCTTCGTCCTTCCCTGTCAGACCCTCCTCCTCCTCCCCCTCCCCCTGCTCCTCTTCCACCATCGCCTTCTCTTCCTCCTCTAGGAAAGAGAAAACCGGACGGGACAAAACAAGACGAACAAACGTGGCGTGGGTTAGAAGGCCGAGCGGCAGCCACCGATGGAGGCATTTCGAGAGTATCTGTTTGGACGGAGTATGTGACGAGGG
>NC_137202.1:18838617-18848617 GCF_960531495.2 Zeus faber
CAGATGGACTAGTTAAACATCTGCTGCGTGGTTGATGAGGCTAAAGCAATCAAGGTTGTCCAAGTTGTTTTTGTGTGGTGGTTGAGAGAGAGTGACATTTCAGCCATTCACCGGCAGTTTATCTTATGCTCTTGTCCCTGACACTGAAGAAGGAAGCAAGTTCACGCTTTACATTTAACCGTAAAGGGGAGATCAGATTCTGAAAGTATCAGTTTGCGACCCGTAGAACAGAGAATGGGTGCTTCGACATTTTCACTAGAGATCTTTGAGAAGCACCGTCTTTGTAGATATTAGTCTGAAGATAGTGTAATGGATCCTTTCCACTTTCTCCTTTTTGATGTTTTACTGAAACTGCTTTTCTCCAGGCGTCTTATTTGTATTATCACCAGTGACAGGTTTAAACTGAATAGGTGCGGCATTGTCATTAGCATTTCACATTCTGCGGTTGAAGTTTCCAGAAGGTTACTTATGTTATTTGCGGGCGGCATTGATGACATGGATAATGGATTCATAAAAGCTGGAGGCGGTTTGACTATCGATCGATTCAAGACGGATAGATAAAGCTGTGGGCAGATACCGTGGGAAGAATAGGGGGAGGTTGTTTGGAGCCTTTGTGGAAGTTCACACCAAAATCAATCAATAAATCTTACTCAAAAAGCGACGATGAGTAATCGAGGCTGAATAAAAGCATGACTAACCACTCCAAAACCAAGGACTGTCAGTGTGAAACTTCAAAATTTAACTTCCTTCTCTAGCAGCAGCAAAAAAGCATGTCCAAGAGCATCCAAGTGACTCGTATGGGTATCGGTGCCTCACTCTTTAATGTGTGTTTGTTTGTGCGTGTTCGTGTGCATCCCAGTGTGGTGAACACACAGCCGGCCCCCACAAGGGTCAGAGGTCAAAGGGTCAGAGGTCACGGCCTCCTCCCGTCTGACCTTTGGTGTCGCTGTTCTGCACCAGGTGAGGTTCCCCGATCTCCAGGTAGAACGTTTTGTTCTTCTCATACTCTTCATCGTCGATGATTCTCACTTTGATGATTTTACTGAAGAGGAGCGAGGGAAGGAGGGAAAGAGGGAAAAAGAAACAAAGAAAAAGAAGAGAAGTAAGGAAATGACAGCTTGGAAACGATAGTCAGAAACGACAGAGCTTTGGCTTCCCCACGACTAGATAGATGACAACAGATGATCCGGACTTCACCAAACCTTATTGCTTATTCAGCCTCAATCTCAGCCCAAACGCTGCCAAATCCGATCTCTCCATCTGAGGTCTCTCCGTCCAAAAATTAGCCCAGGGGTCTGAAGATGAGTGCCACGGAGGCCCAAGATGCAGAGTCACTCCTCGTTTGGACTGAAAACCTCTTGTGCCGCGTGCAAAATCGCACACTAGCATACTATGTAGCACGCCAAGTTAGAATGTGAGTATTTCCAGTGTGTCCCAAACAGCAGTAAGCATCAAATAGTGTATGAAATGTTCCAGGGTGATGTACTACGTCTGGTAAAGCAGCATGCAAACACCGCACCCTACGCCTTTTCCACAACGCATCGTGATAACCACACAAACGACAACCGATAACGGTGGAGGGTGGATCGGTTGGAAGCAGCGGGCGGCACTACGTAAGCAAGGGTCATCACCAAACCGCAAAGTGGAGCGGCCGTACGGAAAAGTAGTAGTATGTCCGAGATGCTTTCTTTTTACCCACTTACAAAAGTAAACTTGATAACTGGCACGTGGTTCCACATCACTGGTCTTTCAGTGGCACAAGTCCAGTCGTTCAAACTGTGTTCCAGATCTTTATGTGTGTCCCGACACTGTTTGGACTGAAATCTGGCCGCTTGAGGGAAAACCAAACCCAGAGAAGAGGGAAAAGCAAGACTAAGATCGAGACATTAACAAAGACAAATTCATGCTCTACCACCTTTGAATAATCGCACGTGTTTGTGGCGGGAATTCGCGCGAAACCTCGCCACTGAACCTACTGCGACCCAAACCATTGTCCAGAAGTTCTCTTCGATCTAGAACAGACCTCGGACGCTTTAAAGTCGCCGCGCAGAGAGTTTGCACAACACGGGGTTCGGAGACAGAGGTTTTAAGAAAATGATTATCCAAGCAGGGAAAGAGGTTCAAGTCAGGCTTGAGTGGTCTGATGAGGGACGTCTTGAGCGCATGACACAGGAAAAGTTGACATGACAGATGTGAGGTAAGACGACCATCTGGGTGCGCTGCGCCACATTTTGACCCCCGGGGACGGAAACAGGTCTAATCCAGCTCTAACACGAGCCCTGCTCGCCCCGTTTACCCTGCCAACCTGTTCACGACCTGATAAGATGTCGGTGCTTTGACTCTTTGTTGGGACAGAGGAAGTCACAGGTTCAAATCCTATTTGACTAAGGCCAAGTAGTGCCCTGCTCTCCCTCATTTGAATACCAAACTACTGTTCAACAACACTTTAATCCCAAATTACTTTAAAATTACCCTTCAACCCCAAACTACTGTCCAAAAACACTTTCGCCTCAAATGACAATGAAATGACCCTTCAATCTCAAACTCCAAAACACCAAATAATATTAAACTACCCTTTATAAACACTTTAATACCAAACTCCTGTTAAATTACACTGTAATCCCAAATGACTTTCGATCTACTCGTCACTTTAATCCAGTTAGAGCAGCTGTATAATACTCCACACACACACACACACACACACACACACACACACACACACACACACACACACACACACACAAACATCGGCCACAAGGTCCCCCCCTCCCTCGCTCTCTCTCTATCACACACACACACACACACACACACACACACACACACACACACACACACACACACACACACACACACAAACATCAGCCACAAGGCCCCCCCCTCCCTCGCTCTCTCTCTATCACACACACACACACACACACACACACACACACACACACACACACACACACACACACACACACACACACACACACACACACAAACATCAGCCACAAGGCCCCCCCCCCTCGCTCTCTCTCTCTATCACACACACACACACACACACACACACACACACCCACACACACACACACACACACACACACACACACACACACACACACACACACACACACACACACACACACACAATCAGCCACAATGCCCCCCCTCTCTCTCCTGTATTGCCGTGGTGACCCAGTTTTTGGGTTAGCCAACATGGCGGATTATCTCCACTCCAGCATAGTGTGTGTGTGTGTATGTGTGTGTGTGTGTGTGTGTGTGTGTGTGTGTTTGTGTATATACAATATGACATTTTAATGGCCGTTCAACAATCCTTTATCAAACATGTCAACGTTGTGTGTGTGCGTGTGTGTGTGTGTGTATGTATGTGTGTGTACGTGTGTGTGCATGCATGCATGCGTGTGTGCGTGTGAGACAGAGAGAGAGCGAGAGAGAGAGAGAGAGTAACTTTGTAGACGATAAAAGAAACTGATTTTAACGACTGTCGAATTATCGCCAATTTTGAATTGTAAACCCCCACGAGTAAAACCAGACGCTGCCCACAGCACAAACGCTTCGATAAGGAATCGTAAACACAATAGAAACAGCAAAGAAATACTTGCGGCCTTATCACATTAAAACACAGATACAGGTACACTTCAGACCAGGTGGGATCCCAGCTGGCGGTTTCTGATGCAAAACCGTCCATTATAGTAGACCCTGGGAGAATATGAATCCACTTATTTGGTAAAGACAATAGAAAGAACCTGGTGGTTCCCAACTGGTGGGTCCCGATCCAAAGCCCGGTCATGGGTCCAAAATTTGATGATGAGCATTTATTTTGAAACACAAAACAATAATAAACACAATAGAAATAATCCAGTGGTTCTTGGAACATTTCTAGTCGGACCATGGGAGTAAATCAATCCACACATACTGTACGTCCCCTTCTTCAATATAAATGTATCTTGCAAATTCTGTGCTGTTATTTTGAAACACCATCTCCGTCTTGATTCCTATATGTCCTTTATCCACAGACCATCTTTAACACAAATCCTAATTAAAACCACCGTCAAGTAGATGTGTATTACATGGATATGATGCGAAAAGATGTCCTGAGATATTGTATGAAAATGAAGTAAAAAAAAAAACTATATCAGGAGAAGACTTATTATTATATTAATACAACTAAGGGGTGTGACAATACTCCACTTTTAAGTTTAACGTTATTTAACATTATGAATAAAACATCCATATATGATACTGTAATAATTTAGTAATAACATACATATCTGTACACATACACACACACACACATATATCATTTTTTTTCACCTATTCGGCTCTTTCTGATCTTTAATTTTGACTATTAAGCTCTTTTATGCTACTATGAACAGCAATCCAACAAATTCATTACAACAAAAAAATCCTTATATAATTTAATGTACGTGGAGGAATCAAAAGATTCTGTTTCCTGGTTTATTGATTATTTACAGGTTTTATTATTAACTGATCTGTTTCTCCCAAACTGAAGTGGAGCGGAGACCCCGCGGCCACGTCCATGAAAGATATTCAGAACAAAAATAACTACAAACGGAGGGATTCAGGTGAAAATGATAATAATAAAGAAGGAAAAGAAAGAAGAAAAAACAAACTATTACTAATATTTTTAGTCTAAAAATAAATTCCCAAAGCCCCTTCATCCGTGGAAAAGGTTGGTGAGAGTCCCATTCAAATACATACAAATGAAATGAAATGATAAATAATAATAATTCAAACATGAAAATATAAGTAACTAGGACCAATTCACTAACCTGACGATAAAAATGATGAATGGAAATTGTTGAACCAATCACAAGTTTTGCTTTAGTGAGGACTGGGACTAATGTGATTTATTTCATGATCATTATTTTAGAATCTAGAATCTAATCTTTAGAATCTGGTTTATTTCGGGTCTTTTTTTGCTCCCCACATGATCTTTTACCGTTGTTTAGCACCAAAATAAAATGTCTGACCCTCATGCATGGGAATACAACTCAGCTGTGAGTCAATTCAAGAAGTTAAAATAAGATAATTATATATATGTATATATATATATATATATATATATATATATATATATAAAACAACAAAACAATTTGTAAATCCATCGACAGCCGAATCTGCACTTTCCACACATTCAGCTTTTTCCAGATTGTTTTTTTATGTAAAAGCAAAATGATGAACGATGAGTTCTTTGGGAAACACAAACACAAAAAAATTCCACCTAATTGATATGATAAAATCTCGAAAGGCTCTACTTTCAGACATAAATCTGGTCTCTTTTGACACGTTTAGAATCCGTATTTCACCAAGTTTTCTCACGTCTTTCCATGTGTTAAAGAGGCAGAAGTTAATATTATGAATAAAAAACATGTGACTTAACATTCAGTTAGCTATGGCTGGTGAATTGTGATTCCAAAGGTTTAAACCAAACGAGGAGCGATCAGCAACGTTCTGGATCTGCCCCTCAAACTACAACCCACAAGGTAGTATGTGGTGTACTTTTTTCACTACTTGGGTTTGAGTACCACTACCACTGAGACGAACTCCCAGGCTGGTTCAGGGGCAGCTAGGACAGGAGCCTGACAGAGGGAGTCTTTGAGGCCATCGAATGTTGTTTCTGGTCCTGACGGTCGCTTCTACCGTGGAAGGTGCAGTGTCCACGCCTTTAGTTGCATGGTTGCAGTGGATTTAGCGGTGGCCCAGGCTCGCCGTCTCAACTGGGTTCGTTGCGGCCGTGCTTGCTTTGCTGGGCCTGCGTTCACCGGTGTAAGGGGTGGAACAGAAGCGGGCCTGGCTCCCTGGTGGGGGCGGCTGTGGGCTTCAGGAGGGTGGGGCCTCAACCGTAGCAACTGGTTTGGAGGACAGATTGGGGTCAAGGGCTGCTTCCTGGCCCCTTGACTGCTGGCTGGAGACTGGTCTGGTGAGGAGACCGAGCAAGGGGCTCCCTTTAACCAGCTCCATTAGTCCATTAGACAGAAGGGGGAATGATGACCAATCCATCAGAGTCACTGTCTTCTGTGCTAGGTCTATCACACACTCGGCGGGTATGAGAAAGTCCAGACCATGCAGGCATGCCTCGAGAATATCAGCCACCCACACTGGATGCAGGTAGGTTTCAAGAGCCAACCGGATATTGACCATGCTGTGGCACAACATAGCAGCGCTGCCGCCTGTCACTGTGATAAGGGGCAGAGGGATGGGGGCCCGCGGCTGGTGCCCCTTTAACAGATTCGGTCGAGTCACTGTAGATCCAGTGTCTACAAGTGCATGAACAGCAGTCCCCTCTATTTCCACCAGCAGACAGCACCCATGAGCTATTTGTGGTGGCATTTTGGCCTCTACTCCTCGTATACAATTACTGGTCATCGGCATGGACGGGGAACCTACTCCGCACCCAACTCGTTGCCCAGCAAGGGCGATGGGAGATGGAGCGGGGACCGTAGGAGACTGGGAAGTGGGACTGTATGTGGCCTCTCAGACCGCGCCTCCAACAGCTCTGGGTCTGTGGATCCGCTAGGAACCTGCGGGGCTGACATAGGCAGGGGGTTGAAACTGTGGCCGGCCCGGTGTGGACCACTGAGCTCCATCCGAGGCCCCGTTCCTTCTCCGAAAAGCTGCTCCACCTCTCCATCTCGCTCCAGTATCCCCTCCAAGGAGGGCAGGCTGCCGAGGCGGACCTGTGGTCGCGTGGGTGGAGTGTGGAGTCAGTCCGCTGATAATAACGTCTTCAACCAGGATAAACCACTGCTCCTCATTGAACTCGGCAAACGCCTGGCGGGTCAGACAACGTAGATCCGGTGAGGCCACATGCTCGTTGGCGTTCTGACCAAGTGCGTTGGACTGTTGCTTTCCTCACCCCTCGGCTACCCGACTCTGGAGGGGAAAGCATCCCAATCTCCCCCATGGCTGCCTGACACCAATGTGACGTTTCGGCCGCGTTGACCAGACGGACGCCACAAAGGAGACGCAGACTGTGTCTCCGTGGGAATCTGTACAGGGTTAAACCCGGCCGCACAACTAACCCCGGGTGGTTGAGGTGTCCGGTAGGAACTAAACAAAGCCAATTTGGTCTGGCCGTGCCCCGTCTCTTTTCTCCCTTCTCATTCGCACTTCTTCTCCCTCGCTCTCTCACCGGGGTTGCCAGCTCTGTGTGACAAAACCAGCGTAATAGCCAATCAAAAGCAGCCCAAAAGCCAGCCCAGGGAGACACCGTGGTGCGCGCGAATCAAGCTTTTTCGCCGAGAAAAGGCTGTCACTGGGGGGCGTTGTCCCTATTACGCATGGTTTCGTTCCATACATTATCCCCAGTTTTTATTTACAGATATTATTCATGTAATTTGCATGCAAAATAGATCCATCCAACCCGCGGACAACAATTCCAACCCGCGGCAGCACTTCAACGGGAGCCCAATTCCGCGGCACAAACCGCAGACGTGGCAACACTGTCCCTCACCCCTGACTCCCCTTTTGCACCCCACACGGTTCCTCCCTTTGCACACACACACACACACACACACACACACACACAACATATGTTTCACTGCAACATTCCATTTTTCCGTATTAAGTTTACATTACATATATATTTTTCGTTTCCCACTTTCTCTGGCAAAGTAAACTACAGTTTGTTTCCCAAGTTCATAAAACCTTTGAAATTTAAAACTTATTTCAATTCAATTCAATTAAATATAGAATAGTGGTTATTTCACCCTGTCCCTCCCTGCCAGTAGGAGGCAGCGTCCACCGCCATCTTTTCCTAATAGGCTCCAGACTAAATATTCCATTGACAAATAAAGGTCACCAGGAAAATACATGACGGAAACGCTGCTCACAGACTGAAATTGAAACCGTCCTCTTCAGACCAACGCGGCAGGCGGCCTTTTTCACTCAGGCTGCCAACCCCGGTTATTAATGTCACCGGGGTGCTGGGGATGTTTGTCATGCATTTTTCATCTTTTTTCTTTGTTCACCCGTATTGACAGTTTGCCGAGCGCAACCCGCTACAGCTCAGAGACAACGTTTTTTAATCATTTTAATTTTTTTCCCCTCCTTATTGTGTGACCAAAGCAGGACGCCCACAGCCTCAGCAGGCCATGAACGCTGTCGTCATCCAACCAAACGGCAGCGTGCGTCACGTAACAACATCGACCAGCCATGGGTAACGCTTCAATACCACATTTAGAATTTATACTTAAATGGTTAAAAAAGTTTTTAACCCTTCTCTCGAAGCATGAACACAATGCATGCTGGGAAACAGGACGGCACAACCCTAACTGTGGAGCAGTCATGTGACAATGCATCCCAGGCGATGTGGAGGAATGCAAAAGGGTTGTAACAGGCAGTCGAACACTTTTTACACGCTGATACGCTGAATGGCCGTTTCTTGTCAAGTTATCAAGGTAAATGGTATCAACGATGGTATTTTTTTCAACAAAATAATCTCACGGATTTCCACCTTAGCACTTCAGTGAAGGTTGGATTTAAGTAAACTTTTGCCATTTTAATGGTCCTGTCAAAAAACCCCCGCCACCAAAAAAAACAACAAACCCCTTTAAAATGAAACGCTGAACAAATTGATGTGTGTCATTATTTTCCCATTTGCACTCCTCTCCTTTGATATATTCATTTATTGATTTATTTCACGCCTTGAGGGGCCACGCAGCAATTTTCTTTCTCTGCAACAGCAAATGAATGTCGCTGTTCTTAAGATGGAATAAACTGTTTAATAACCAGGAAAAAAATCGTAATATCGGATAGTATCAAAACACAGCCCAGTGCGCGCGCGTGTGTGTGTGTATGTGTATGTGGAGTGTCTTAGTTAAGTATTTAATAACCTTATTATGTAGTGTTACCATGTACAGTGTGTGTGTGTGTGTGTGTGTGTGTATGTGGAGTGTCTTAGTTAAGTATTTAATAACCTTATTATGTAGTGTTACAATGTACAGTGTGTGTGTGTGTGTGTGTGTGTGTGTGTGTGTGTGTGTGTATGTGGAGTGCCTTAGTTAAGTATTTAATAACCTTATTATGTAGTGTTACCATGTACAGTGTGTGTGTGTGTGTGTGTATGTGTTTGTGTGTGTGAGTGTGTTTTTTGAGTGTATGTGTGTGTGTGTGTGTGTGTGTACGTGAGTGTGTTTTTTCAGTGTAGGTGTGAGTGTGTGTGTGTGTGTGTGTGAGCAACAGACTTGTGGTGGGCGGACTGTGATCTCATACCAAACAGCATTGAGTGTGACTGTGCGTGTGTGTGTGTGTGTGTGTGTGTGTGTGTGCGCGGTAATTGAGAATATGAAATGTTTTCCTCCTACATCCCGAAATAATCACTGTGTGGTTTAATAAAAATATAAAAGGTTCAAACCTGTAAACATCTCTAATGCTGTGCCCATTCAAAACAGGCCGTCCGCTCATCCAAAGGACTCCTCACTCTGCCCTCAATTCCTGCGCGCACGGGCTTTGCCCTCGTGAAAGCCCTGGCCACTCGCGGTGAAAATAAACTAAAAAACACACTTTTGCATAATATTTGGGCTGAACCGCGCTCGTAAGTGACTCAGTCGCAGGGCCCCGAAGCCCCGCCCCTCTGCTGCACCTCGCTGAGCACCTCGCTGGTTATTAATATTACATGTCGTGTCGTGTAAATACAAAAATAAGATTGATTGTTGATGGTCTATCATTAGGTTTATTGTATGTTGCCAATTTATGTACAATATTTTTAATTTATTATGTTAACTTTTCTGCTTTGTTGTTTATTCATTAGGTCTATTTTCTTTTTTTTTCCTAGTTAATTTTTAGGTCAATTGTATATTGCAAATTTTTGTGTTTAATCTTTTTGAACTTTTACTATAGAATATTTTTTTATTGTTATTTTGTTAATTTTTAGGTTAAATCTTAACGTTTATTGATGATTATTAGGTTAATTGTATATTGCCACATTTTTGTTGTTCTGTCTTTGTTGATTTGATTTGATTTGAGATTTATTTTT
>NC_137202.1:18853617-18873617 GCF_960531495.2 Zeus faber
TTTTTCTCCCCCGCAGCGAGGTCCGGGATGAAAACGTTCGAATTGCGGTGGCCTCATTTTGTGCCCCAACACTATCGACGCCAAAGGTCCATTACAGACGGGTGAACACCTCGGCTGTTGTCACATCAAGGAGCCCCGATGTGACGGGCGTTAGGCCGCGGGCCCATCGCCGTCCGAGAAGATTTTTAGCGGCTCTGAATTATTCGATTGTGATTTAGTCCGAACCGCCACAGGTCGCCGCTGATTCTCACGCTCGCCGTCGTCCCTGAATCCCAACGCTCTGGCCGTGGATCTGCGCGATTTCAACAAAGCCACCCGACATTATTCATGCTCAAAAACTGCGATTTACTATTATCATTTCGATATTCACCCGCCCCAGCAACTGCCAAAACAGCTTTTTTCGAGGCTTTTTCCCAAACAACCGTCTCACATCTCGCGGGTCCCGGCTGGCAATCGAACAGGGGGATTGAATGCAAATTCTGGAGCCGAATTGAACTTATTTCCCTCGACCCCGGAGAAATCCCGTCAGGGATCGACCTCGACAAGATCCGCTATGTTCAGTTTTATTTTCTAAAAATACATTTTTTTTTTTTCCCCCCACAACGGAATCCTCCACAATGCCTCCATTCATCTTTGCGCTGGGTTACTCTGTGTGTTGTGTGAGTAGCGTGCCGCGACGCTGACCTTTAAATCACGACGTCGCGGTTTGTAAGCCGAAGCACTCAGGTGTGCGGCGGGGGGGGGTTCAGGTTCAGAACGTCCTTGTTACAGAAATAATGAGGTGAATAAACATACTTTCACCCCCGAACCAACGCTGATGAAGGGTAATTGTCATTTCCAGCACGCGAAATTAGTTTTTTTAATTGAACGACGAGTTCGAGCAGTGTTGCAAATGGAGCCAAAACAAATTGATTGGATTATAACGTCCATCGGCCAACGCGTCGGTCTGATGTAAAAAAAAAATGAAAGTAAAGAAAAGGGAGAGAGCCAGAAGTCACGTGTGTTTAAGATCATGCAAATAAAAGAGAGAGAGATGAGAGAGAGACAGGAGTAGACCCCAGAGGGAGGGGGAGGGCCGGGAGCACTTCTCAATGTCCTCGCCTCGGAAAAACAAGAATTACGTTGGATTGTGTTTGTTTATTTATTTGTTTGTTTGTTTGTTTGTCTATTTATTTATTTCCTAACCTGTTTACAGCACCAAATCCGTCCGGATCGCGCCAAACCAGTTTCGCGGGGAGGAATCCCAAAAAAAAGAGGAGTTTCACTTTACTGGCTACAGAAAAGTAGCAGCGGTAACGCAAGACTCGCAAACGATTTGTTTCGTGGGGAACAAATCTCCCTTAATGAGTCGGGAGTCGAGCACAGTGAGTGGGCGAGGGAGAAAGAGCGAGAGAGAGAGGGAGAGAGACAATGAATTGAAAATAATCACTGAGGATTAAATGAATATGAAGGAAAGGCCGGGGCATTCAGCGTAATTCATATTGAATGTGACTGTGACGCATTCCCCCCTAAATAAATAATTTTGACCCAATTAAACGAGTCTTGTGAGAGTTTCCTTCACGACCCCGAGCCGAACAGACTCCTCCAACTCATTACACCGACCGAATCAAGCCACTGAAGAGCCTGATAACTGGAACCACTGTTTTCGCCGAGTGACTGCTAAAGAGTCAAATCCCCCCCCCCCCCCCCCCCCCCCCCAAAAAAAGCCGAACTTTTCATCGCGGGTGACGACGGCAAGTTGACGGCTGGAAACAAACTTCCGGAGCCAGTGGTAAGTTGGTTCGTTTGCTCTGCTTCAGTTAAGTTGCCAGACAATAACGGTAAAGGCGTGAGGTAGGTTGGCGAGGACTTCAAAACTATGGAACAGTCAACTCGCTTTTTTAAAAGCGAGTGGGCGGCGATGCTGCAGTTGCCGGGCAACAGCTCGGTCGGCCCGGCGAGCGGCTCGGCTTTGGAAACCTGATGAAAGAAATCTGGGCCCACCAGGGGGCGGCGTTATCCCGCTAATGGGGACCGAACCGCCAAGAGTCCGGCTTCGGCTCGATCCGCCCATCTCTTCTTCAGAAGGGAACTACAGGTTTCATGAGAGCTGCGATCATGGCTCGCACCTCCCGAAAACCTGGCAACCGCCGCATTGCAGATGACGGCGCCCTCCGTCAACCGGCAACTGCACGAACACGTCTGAATTATTAATGATTCAATTATTCTCAGCCGCCTCCAGAACGGCGAGGGCGTGGTTTTGCCCAAATTAATATTCAATATTGCGGTGACCTTTGAGCGACAGGTAACAAACCTGCTCGACGGCGCCCGTTGCTGGTGAGAATTGGAAAAAATTGTTCGTGTGAAGCAGTCAGTCGAGTCAGCCTAGTGGGCGGGGCTTCCTCACGCGACCCCCCCCACCCCTCCCGATCCGATTGGCTGGATTCTAACGAGCGCATCCCCTGACATCACGAGGATCCCCCCGGAGACGACGACGAGGGAAGTTCTCAGTGACGCGGGGAGATCCTGCTGCTCCGGCTCGGCTCCCGCTTTAAGCCCCCGGTTATCAGGGCCTCGTTTAACCAAATCTGTTAAGACAAAATCTTTGTTTGGCTAAAAGTGAATCTGGGCCACATGAGAGCCGGCCGCCGTGCAGAGGCACGTGTTTGAAGAGGGAAATGAAACGGCAGCAAACAAGCGTCCGGAGGAGAAACTCTGCAGATCAATGGAGCCTGATGTGTCTCCGGGTGTCGCATTTCTATTGGTTAAAGATCAACGACCTGGAGCGGTGTGGAACCGCACACGCACACACACACACACACACACACACACACACACACACACACACACACACACACACAGCCTTGTTTCTAATGGAATATTGGATTTCCCTGCTCGCTCTCTGCAACTCAGTAAATCAGAGCCAAGATGAGAGCTCTCTGAGGACCAGAGAGCAGGACCACACACAAACACACACGGACGCACGCTCACACACGCGCACGCTCACACACACACACACACACACACACACACACACACACACACACACACACACACACACACACACACACACACACACACACACACACACACACACACACACACACACACACACGCAACCCCAAGAACCTCCAGAGGTTCTCAATGCGAGCAACAACACTCTTCATTTCTTTAATGGTTTGGAGGAGGCGCTCCTCCTCCTCCTCCTCCATCTCCTGCCCTCCTCCTCTTCCTTATCCCTCTCCTCCCCCTCATCATCCTCCCCTTCTACCTCCTCCTCCCCCCCCCCCCCCACCGCCTCCACAGACCATGGAGTCAGTTGTCCTGTCAGTGTGTGAACACTCTGCATGACAGACAATGACGTCCTCCTGCTCCTCCTCCTCCTCGTCCTCCTCTTCCTCCTCGTCCTCCTCTTCCTCCTCGTCCTCTTCTTCTTCCTCGTCCTCCTCTTCTTCCTCCTCCCTCTCGTCCCCCTTGTCCTCCTCCTCCCCCTGGATATGTCTTGTGCATTCGCCATGTGCTGTGGGGCTGTGAACGCTCTGCAGTGACAGACCATGACGTCCTCCTCTTCCTCCTTTTCCTCCTCGTCCTCCTCTTCCTCTTCCTCGTCCCCCTTGCCCTCCTCCTCCTCCTCCTCCTGGATATATCTTGTGCACTCACCATGTGCTGTGGGGCTGTGAATGCTCTGCAGTGACAGACAGTGGCCTCCTCTTCCTCCTCCTCCACCCCCTCTCCTCCACCCCCCCCCCCCCCCCTTCCTCCTCCTCCTCCTCCTCCTCCTTCTCCTGAGATCACGGGATCTGGAACACTTTTCTGCATTCCCAAACAATAAAGCTGCCAATTGGGACCGAAGGAAGACGGACTGGAAGAGGACCACGTCACGACGGCACTGAGCGCTCAACCCACTGCAACTTAAGGAAACACTTGCAAATAGACCAAACACAAGGAAATGAAGAAAACATCTCCACAACACATGCGTGCCGCAAATACAGACGTGTCGAAACAAACTGCATACCACAGCGCTTTTCAAATGCGAAAAGACACAACCGCATCAACGAGAAACACAAGCGCAAAAGCCACATTACGGAAGTGAGCCACAGCGGATGCACAGATTTATCTGCAATACAATACAATATACATATATGCAATTAATACATTTAAAAAACAACTTTTATATGAATCCACTGGTTTTATTTAAGCCATTTAAGTGCGATATACCAGAGACTCTGGCTCTGTGATAGTGTTGTGTCGTTCGCGAACAACACAACGACACATCTGCCCCAAACTTGGAAATACCTTGTTAAGACGTACAAAAATGACTTGTTAACGGATCACTTGCCAAAGTCTTTTATGACATTTATCAGAAGTATATTGAATGAATGAATAATTGTTGCATTAAACAAAAACAGCCCGAGAGTCTTATTTATCGTCTCCATTTTGGTCATGTCTTGCAGAACGGGACCCCAGAAGATGACATGGACATGGACAGCATTTTTTTTCCCGCAGTGAGTTTCAACAACCGTACAGCTACATTTTGAGATGACTAATCATCCATTGATTGCTTGTGCAAATGTTATTAACCCAAATTGTTCTGCTTATCTGTCCAGTCAGGGGGAGACCGGACGTGACCCTTTCCAGATGTGGAGGATACTGCAACGACAACCTGGATCGGGCCTGATGAGGACCACTTCCCTGGAGGTGTGGAGGTGTGGACGTGCGGCGCTCTGCACCAGCAATTACACTCTCATACTGTCTAGCTTAAACATTGTATGGAGAAATACAATATTAGGCATATGCATACAATGCATATTATTTTAACAATGTTGCTCATCCGCTATCCAATGCAGCATGGTTGTCCTGGAAGGGGGATTCCTCCATCTGTAGCCCCTTGGTCCCCCCCCAAAGGATTTACTGTGAGTTTTTCATTGCAGCAGTTCGGACTGAGGCAGGTCGTTGAAATGGCCGTTTGTGAAGCCCACAAGGATTATGGGTAGTGTAGTACATTGCCGTGACATTGTTAATAAACATTTTTTCCTGAAACAAGGTTGATTTCATATGGACTTGTGGCTTATACAGGAGTAAAAACAAATTATTATATATGTTGCGTAACATTTACATATGTAAATTAACATATGTTATTTGGAAAGCGCAATTATTGACCAACATTTCAAAGTCTAACCCTAGCCAACTACAGTACAAAGACATTCTGCACCATTTTGTTATGCATCTTGATGCAATTGCCTCCTGGGTAAAGTAGTTGTACTATTATAAATCTAAAAATAGGGCTTCAAAGGTAACCTCTTGTCAGGGTTCAAAAGTCAGTATCTCAGTTTAGGGCCCACTGAAATCTCTTAAACTTACATATGTTAACCTATAAGATGAGACCTTTCCAAAAACTTGCAAAGTAAAACAATTCAGACCTGACAGTGCTGTGGGGTGCCACGTGTGGATTCCAAGACCATTCACAATCTAGACGGAATAAAAATACATTTTTGATTTTACTTTGTCATAGACATTTTTTTGAAAGGTCTCATCTTGTAGGTTTTTCTTTGTGGGAAAAGGGGATGCCCCTCCTCCCCGATGGACAGATGGAAGCCTCGCGACAACTCCCCGACCAATGGTCATCGAAGGACGTCACTTCCGGTTTCGCCCTTTGAAGGAAGTTTAAAATGTGGAGAAGCGATTGTCTCCCCAGTCCCCCCCCCCTCCCCAGGGACTCTCTCACGACCACCTTTTAAAATCGATTTTTACCTTGGCAGGCTGCCTTTCTCTACCTTTGACTTTTTTGAAACCACGTCAAATAAGATCCTTTGAGACAATTTTATATTTTAAACCTACCTCAACCGGCATGGAACAGTCCTCACCCTGGACCCACCACTAAGCCTTGTGACGAAACCCTCATTTTAGGAATACCTTCTCCGGGCATCGGATGACTATGCGACCTCTGGTTAGCAGGCTTTTTATGGATTATCCACTTCACCAACGTCGAACGAGTACACCAGATTTTCCAAAGCCGCCTACGAGCCACCAAACCACCACACCGCCAGCCTTGGAAGAACTCCAGCGGAACAGCTGTTGCTGCGTCTCAACGTTCCAAACCAGATAGCCGTGATGATCCATGACATTATCCGGTACCAAGACACGAGATAGGAGTCCCATTGGAGCTGAACCATGGTAACCGAGAAAACTGTGATCCACCAGGCACTGGACTCCGGTAAGGCTCAAGGCGGAGTGATTTGGTGTGGGCACGGCGATTCCTTTATTTTTATTATTCAGTTTAGAGCGAGTTAGTTGTGCCTTTGGGCTGTTTTCAAATGAAATCCCTCTTAAGTCAGTCCCGAGTAAATACCTGGTCCCACTTCCAGACTCTTCCTGAGTGTGTGTTTGTGTCTTAACTTGCTTTAATTTCCCTTTTCTACCTCAACCTTTCACCATATTATCGAATCCTGTGATTTAAAATAAATACTCATTGTTTGATTAAGAAGTAGTTGGGTATTTATCTGATATTCCATGTAAGAATAACTGAATGTAGAACCCTAATGCTGAAAGATACAGACAATAAACTGACTTTAAATTTTCCAAATGTTATTATAAATTTGGTGGAGCTCAACTAAAATAAACTATAAATATTAATTATAGTTCCAAATATCACAAAGCTGACCTAAAAGAAAGGTGCAAAGAGCCAAAACAATCCATCCTAGAATGTGAACAGGATCTAGCCTCAACTGTAAATCAACTCCACGTGTCTGAGACCTCCGCGAGAAGACAGCAGAGGAAGTAAAAAAACTCAGAATTTGTAAAAAGGATAGAGAAGCCAACCTACAGCACATACAGGAAAACCATAACTAAAGACAGCCAGTGACATCCCAACAATCACATGACCGATGTCTGTTTTTGTTTAATTTCACATGTTGTATGTAAAACATTTTCACAACAGTTTATGTTTGAATATCGTTAATTGGTTTGTATATATTGTGTGAAGCTATGAGACTTTTACGTATAAAGTTAAATTACCTTCACTAGTCAGGGAATTATCAGCAGCCAGTAAGAAAGGAGACACAAAAACTCTGCCTCCTCTGCCATTTTGAAAAGGAGAGACAACCAAACCCGACGATCGGTAAGACATAAGGCTTCCAAATATGATCCTCAATACGGGTTGATGTTGAATAAAATTAATTCCTTTTGTCTAAGTAGTTAACTGTCCTTAGAGTGTGCCCCGTTTTATTATTTTGATGAAAGAGTCACATAACTTCTTGCCTCACTATTGTCTCGCCATTTTTAAATCCTGTATTAATTTGCTTATTTTCCTTATCCTTTACTCTATGATTTTCCTATTTTATTTTCTTTATCATTTATTTTCTTTATTATTTATTCTCTTCATCATTTATCTTACTATTATTTTCATGTTTTACATGGTTCACTAGAATTAATTTCATTCAGTTAGTTAGCATGATAAAATAAGTTCCATTTATTGGAAAGAAGTCTGTCTGTGTTCCACAAGAGGTGGAGACAGTAGTAAATGTATCGAACAAGAACTCCTCCAATCCATATGAGACTCATTAATTATAGTAAATTTGGTTTATATTATATTCTCTTTGAATAAAAAGGGTGGTGCCCCGTAAATAAGTTATTTAATATAATTTAATAGTTTAATAAACCATATAACACTAAATTATTGGTACCCTTTTTGATGAGTGCAATTTTAAATTCTAATGAAGTTGTAGTGCTCCATTTATCCATCCTAATTGTGTGTCTTTTCAGGGCCAAACAGCCAGGATACAGGCTCAACAATTCACTATTTGCACTTGATTGTTACATTAGTTGCTTTACAAATTCTAACGTGATTGTGGATGGATTATTAATTTGCTGCATTGCCGTCGGTCTAAGTTCAAATGCAATTGTTCTGTTTATAGAATAAAAAATATATAGAGAAATACTTCATCTTAGTCTTAGTTAGTCGAGTTGTGATTAAAGGCTTGGGTGGGCCGCGGCATTCTTAAGTCTGGGAATGGCTTGTGTAGACCATGAAAAAAACATCTTAAAATCAGGCAAGAACTTAGCAGAAATAAGTCTGTTCTCATGTGACTTTGTGCTTGATGCTCAAATGCAAATTCTACGTTGATTCTTTATTTTCCATAAAGTTCCAGTCCATTATTTGGATCAGAAGCGGTCGGCACCGACATTCACCAATAAACCCAAAAATGACCCATCATCTAAAAATATTGTTGATATTGTTGATATGCAGAATTCAGGTTATATGAATATGTACATTTATATTTTAGAAGCTGGTAAATAATGCTGATGCCATAGAATCTTCCCAACGTCGCAGGGTCAGACTCCGAGCCATAACTTCAGCTGAAACTTCAGAGTAGTTTAGAGTGTTACGTGTAACATCCGCATGGTTTTACCTTGTCTCTGTAAATCTGGTAAATCTAGTTTGTTCTCTCCTGAACATCAGCTTTTTGGAGCGAGGCTCCAGGGAAACGTAGCTTTATTCAGAAGATCTAAAGTCCCAGGAAATCCATTCTCTGTGGTCAAGGCTTAAAGAGAAAAGCTTCACTTCTCTAGATTCTCCACCTGTCTGACGGACTGTCTGTCTGTCTGTCTGTCTGTCTGTCTGTCTGTTAAGCTGAGAGAAAGAGGGAAGGAGATGGATTTTTATTTTTTTTGAGGGAAAATTCAAGTGAGATAGATATATAGGTGTTTGGATTGATGGAAAGTTATGTAGATAGATAGATAGATAGATAGATAGATAGATAGATAGATAGATAGATAGATAGATAGATAGATAGATAGATAGATAGATAGATAGATAGATAGATAGATAGATAGATAGATAGATAGATAGATAGATAGATAGATAGATAGATAGATAGATAGATAGATAGATAGATAGATAGATAGATAGATAGATAGATAGATAGATAGATAGATAGATAGATAGATAGATAGATAGATAGATAGATAGATAGATAGATAGATAGATAGATAGATAGATAGATAGATAGATAGATAGATAGATAGATAGATAGATAGATAGATAGATAGATAGATAGATAGATAGATAGATAGATAGATAGATAGATAGATAGATAGATAAATAGATAGATAGATAGATAGATAGATAGATAGATAGATAGATAGATAGATAGATAGATAGATAGATAGATAGATAGATAGATAAATAGATAAATAGATAGATAGATAGATAGATAGATAGATAGATAGATAGATAGATACTATAGATAGATAGATAGATAGATAGATAGATAGATAGATAGATAGATACTGTCGATAGATAGGATGAGCCATCACATCCTCAGCAAGAGAGAAAGAGAGAGAGAGAGATTGTGAGTCTAGTAAAGCAGGTTATTCTGCAGCCTGAGGTCATGGAAAATATTCAGTTTACATACTGCTGTAAACAGAGAGAGAGAGAGAGAGAGAGAGACAGAGAGAGAGAGACAGAGAAAAAGAGAGAGAGACAGAGAGAGATTAGTAACATGGCAGGAAAATCTTTTTCTATTCTGTCATTTGTTGGCCAGAAAAATTATGTTTCCGTGAATTTCTGTGTGGAGTGTGTGTGTGTGTGTGTGTGTGTGTGTGTGTGTGTGTGTGTGTGTGTGGGTGTGTGCGCACTTGTGTGTGTGTGTGTGTGTGTGTGTGTGTGTGTGTAAAAGTTGTGTGTTCGTCATCCATATGTGCAACAGCAAATTAACAATTATTAACTGAAGAATATTCATAGCAACGGTGGATAACAGCAAAATAAATACAAGAGAAACCAATAAAATAGTACAAATAGAAACTGCCGAAAAAGAGAGAGAGAGAGAGAGAGAGAGATGAGGAGTAGTACTAGTTATTGTCTATAGCGGGGTCTTTGCTAAGCGAAGGAGTGAAGGACCCCTGTCGATACACCGACCTTTCCCTGGAAACATGAGTCCATACATGCTGCGTTATATCTGCTCCTTCGCCTCCACCCAGGAAGTCTTTATGTCACAGATAGGAAGGAATTTGGCAGGCTACAGAGTTGACCGTCTTGACCTCCGGCTGATGGACTGCTAATGCGCTCTGGGGTCGGGCCTTTTTGGAGAACCCTCTGGTGTTTCCAGGCTGCGGAGACCTTTCCGGCAGGAATGGACTTCACACCAGCGCTAAAGACGTTCCATTTCGATCCGCCCCAGGGCCCGGTCCTCCGGGGGAGGGTTTCTCTAGGATGGGCTGTAATTCAGCTGCACTCTAATAACCATGTAGTCAGTGGTTCTTCTGTTCCCGCCAGCCAACTCTTTAACCTTCTCCACGCCTAAATCTGGATACACTGAATATGCCATTCCCCTTCCACACGACCACAAGCCGCTGTGCTGGGGACATGGAGCCGGGGCGTGGCTGGTGGTGACCCGCTGCAGGTGTGGAGCCAAGACACACCGGCGGTGACCACACTCACCACAATTCGGACCACCCTGGACTGGACCCGTTGCTGACCACCGTCCTTCCCTTCTGGAAGGACTCTCGTACTGTCTCGACTCTCGTACTGTCTGGGTGAACCCTGCAGAGCGTATCGTACATAAGATATGATTTGTCATATTATACTATTAACGTTCCCCACTCAAAGGGGGATTCCTCCTTCTGTGACCCCCCTCCTCAAGATTTCTCCCTCAGGGGTTTTCGAGGAGTTTTTCCTTGCAGACCGGAGCATGCTGTTTATTTCTATATATGTGAAATGGGAAGCCCCTTGAGACTGTTCTGTGATTAAATCTATATAAATAAACTGGACTTGATAATGTCCATTACAACGTACGTTCTCACAGTCAGGATTCTGTATTGGCAGTGTGGAGTATATACCATTATATAAACCTATTATCAACTTACCTCCGCACCACTTCCTGTACCGACACGTCCACGATTAATTCAATAGAAGCAGCGTTTTCCCTGAGCTGCACTCTGTCCCCGGTGTTCTTATCTTGGGTTTTTCCCGCATCAAAAAGGTTTAGGCGGCCCGCCTAAGGCTTTTTTTCCGCCCCGCCTAAGCCTTCTGAGAGAAATCGCGCAAGAAAAAACATGTAAAAACGGTTACAATTCGCCTCGGCCTTTATTGCCGCAATTCAGTCATCCCACTTTACATACACACCCATCTTTACATTTTGTAAAGACACTAAAGAACTTACACGGAGAAGCCAGCGGAACACAAAGAAGACGGTGGCGCTACCTTTCAGAGCTGGAGAGGAACACACAACGAGACGGCATAAGTGGGCGAGCCGAGTGAATCATGCAAGTCAGTGAGAGACGGACTTTCTGGGCTTAAACATGAGGCAATTTCTTTTTCACATTTTATAAGGTAAAAAAAAAATGATGGGAGATTCATGGAATTTATTTTATTCCCTCACAGTAACTGTGAGCAGAAAATAAAATCACACACCACCAACAACAAAAAACAACAACTCAGGTTTTTTTCGAGAGATAAATCCTGAATCCCAACTATGAGGGGAAAAAAATAATTGCATGAATCTCCCATCAATTTATTCCCTCAGCCATGTTCCCTAAGAGGCTCCGTACATTTGAATTTCCAGTTGTTCCCCCGATAATTGTTATTTGCCCATCTGAATAGCTTGGCTAGATAGGCACGTAATACCAGAGAATAGTATTAGGGCCACACAAAACAAACAAAAAAAATGACCCCTGTGTTTCGAGAACAAACTCAGAATTCCCATCTCCACACACGGAGCATATTCCCGGCTGGGCCCCGAGCACCAGCACCGCCCCCAAGCCGGCCACCGAACCGGAGAACCAGGCGGGTGCGTGCCCTGGTGTGAGCGTGGGGCACGTTCAGGAGGCTAGTCATGTAGTCAAAATAGTCATGCCCGTTTAAGACAGTCCCGCTCGGCACTAAAGTAACCACCGGCACAACAACGGCAATAACAAACAAATATTCGATTGTTCTTATTCATTTCCAGATCATAGATCAAGAGAAAAGCCAAGATCAGGGATTACTTTAATAATAGAGCCCGATAAGAGGAAGTAGCAAGGTGAACACATTAAACCAAATTGATTTTTCACCAAAAAAAAAATGTGCCTCACGGTTTGTTTATGTTTGTGTGTGTATTAGACATTTCTATTTCTCCATTTAATTCGGATAGCTATGTACTGTATTATAAGTGATTTTTCACGTGTGGTCAATAACCGTTTGTACGAGCCGGGCAGTCAGGTCTGAGCAGCAGGAGCAGGTAGAGGCAGGAGATGGACTGCAGACTGAGGTGACTGCCAGGGGTGAGTCACGAGGTCTGGATTTATGGATCAAGGATATCCTGATTGATCATGAACATCAAATCCCAATGAACGTTCCTTTTGCTAGCAAACCCGCTTCTGATAAACACAGAACCAGCGGCTCCGACCCAGCCTGGAAGAGAAAAAAAACACTGGCTTGTCTTGACCCTTGTGGGGATGGTTTATGCAGTGTGACGCCTGCACAGCTCATCTGCCCCTTCACGCAGCACTGAGGCAGCCAAGTACATATTCAGAATTATTATCAGAATTATTTTATTTTACCATGTATGTTTGCACGTTCAAGGAAAGTGACTTGGTGAGGTTGGTGCATAAAAGACGAAAAGCAGCAAAACATTCAACAAAATATTGAACAAAGAATTGAACAAAATATGAATGAAAAAATACCTGCGCAAATAATGGAAAAAGCGAGCGTCTAATTCCCAAAGCACCCACAAACGGTGAAATGCACCACTAACTGCGCTGCCACGCTTATAGCGTCCGGGTGCGCCGGCGCTATTTGCGCGTATTTAAATGACGTATTATTCATACGTTTGGTGCAAAATTGGCCCCCCTTTTATGCAAATGAGCCTCGTGGCAAATTGCATCCAGTGCACAAACGCTGGCGCTAATAGCCACCCACAGTTAGAGTGAAGTGAAGTTTCCACTTCTGGGATTATATTTGTTTAACCTGTTTGTTAAAAATGTTTAAATACAAGGCCAGGCTGAATATTATCTCTGAAATGTTATTCTAGGCAGGAAGTCTGGAGATGGCAAATGTCTCCAGGATGTACAGTATAGTATATCCTGGGCTGAACACAGTCCACTGCGTGGCACACACCGTTTAAACCGGGGAGCGTCTGGCTGCATAAAGGAGCACGACGGGGTGCCTTCCCTGGCTCAAAACTCAGGGACTACATCAACCATTTTTTGGTTTTACCACGGCTTTTAGTAACCCCACCTCCAGTCTGGCACAGAGTCCCTTTCCGAGCTTCCTGAGCTCAAATGACAGAGTTTATTGCTCATATCATAATGACTAAAGGGACTTCAACATCCATTCAATATTAATCTGTATTTCAGGGTGGAAACCAGACAAGACAGGAGAGTAATAAGGAGGCTATTGACGTAGTATGCCGCATCCTCCCAGCTCTACTTGCAGACCTGTCTCTCCAGGCGAGGACATTTACTGGCAGCTCAAGGCCTGCACAATTTTGCAAAGAATGAGCACTTCCCTCCAGCTCTCCGCCTCACGCAGGCTGTGCATGAAAAAGCTTGACGGTCAGTCCCAGGTGTTTTAAAGAAGAAGCCTGTTCTCCTTTGCTTGAACAGGAGGTAAATGTCAGACTAACAGTGTGTTCAACTTTAATGAATATTCACTTTTGTGAATATTAATACACTTTTTTTTTTTTTTTGTATTATTATTTACGATGAAATGTACTGCAGGAGACAGCCCTGAAAAGCTCTCTCGGGCAGCTGGAGGGGCGGAGTCTGGTGAGGGTGGCACAGCTGGATGACTGCAGAAGACGGCCTAAAGCCCCCATAGGAGGAGATTCCACCCTATTAAAATGATGGTGTCTGGGAGATCTTCAAGAGAACTGTAAATATAAAACCTGAGCGATATTAAGAAGGTAGTCAACTAGGGTAAAGTTTGCTTCGCTATAATCACCCTGATGAATAACATATTCATTTTATTGTCGGTCGTGGACCCCTTCCTTGTCCACCGGGTTAAAAAGCCGTTTCCCCAAACATGGGAACGTTGGCTAATTTCAATGTATTAACCCCGAAGCTAATCCTTGACTCCAGTGTCCTGTGGGATTGAGGACACGTGTGCCCGCTCAGAACACTTCCCCAGGCTTACAGAAAGAGATCTCCGTATGGAACGGGACACATACTGTGTGTGGAGAGGGCCGAAAAGCTCAGACTTTAAGGTTTGAGAAATCCCAAAGAGGTTACGCTAAATTTAACACGATTAGAGCATCGCATCTTTAACCCGATGTGCATGTTGCAGTCCAAAGGTCTGGGGGAGATTCTGCTGCAGCTGGCGGCTGCAGAGGTGTGCGACCGGCACCCTGCCCTCAGTCTGGCTGCAGCCGTTGCTTTAACCGCCCCGGTTCAGATGGCAGATGTGGAGAGGCCCTCCTCTGCACCCAAACTGGTAAATCCCAACAAGGAAATATTCATGTCCCGCTCTCTGAACACAACAGAGGATTATAATTAAAATAAACAACGGTTCATGCTCGTAAAGCGCACAACAAGATAAATGGATGAGACGTAATGGATGTTTCAATAGGTGAGGATACCAATGAGGAACAGGCTGAAGAACCTCCACCTGGATGTCTGCTGCAGGGTGGCAGTGGATGGGTCACTTCTATGTTATTTCGGTGGTACTTTAAAGCTGTTCCAGGTTTTTTTTTTTTTTTTCAAATCATTCAATGAATATTTAAAATGTTTCCATTTTTAATGTACGGGTGAGGTTTATGGGAACCGCCAAGGAGCTGGTGTTTTGACTGTGCTGCAGTGGAGATGGTGTATCGGGAGGCAGAACGTCCCCGTAAATTGTTGTTGGCGTTCGGCGTCGTCCCTCAGCAGGGCGGCCAAATCGGATGATAAACCCGATCCGGATTCGGCAAAGAAACAATGAAATCACCGAGGAATAACTTGGCTGCCGCTCTCCAAAATTATCTGTGGAAATGATCCCATTACAACACGATCGGTGTGGCTGAGGCTTCCTAATGACCGGCTCATCTGCTCCTGAGATAAGTTTGACAAATCACCTCCGACAAAGGCTGTCAGAGATAACGGCTTAATCACCGCGACGCGGCTTTACCTGCGATCCCCTATCATCTCAGACCTGGCACATGCTAAGGAGAGATAAGAACCTAGAATCAATTGAGGCAAAAACATTTCGATACAAGCGGCAGGAGACCGTTTTCAACCGCGTTTCATTGCATCACTTGTTCACATGGAGAATTTGACATTTACAATAGGTATATGGGTGTACCCGTTCCATTATTTTTCGAATCGACAACAAGTACCGGGTCCTCCATCTTGGTACCGGTCCAATCATCACCGTATGTCATTAGACAAGTTGATTTACATTGGTTTTGACTGGCTTGACTCATATCGCTCTGGAGGAACCAATATCGTGCAAAATCCAGCTCCAGAAAGACTGGTCTATACCGGGTCCATTACTATTAACATTATACAAATTCAATTTTTATGACTGAGTATTGACTTCGTATTAAAACATTTCCTGCCCACCACAGCACTGTAACATATATTTGTAGGCTGACAACACCATCTTGAATGCCATCAATTTCACCCATTACCGAGGGCCTTGGCGGAACGCCAGCCATCTTTTAATTAATCTATAACTTCAACTCTAGAAACACCGAATGCATGAACGGAAATGTAGGAACTCCTGTTAACGCACTTAACTGTGATTAAAATGTCAAACTCAAAACAAAATATAGCTGCAGGCAGCAATATGCGGAGTCCAGGGTAGTCTGCCCGTATTTAAAGTTCAATGTAGGAGTGTGCTTTGGCCCTCTGTTCCAGTGTGTTTTGTGACAGCGGAAGTTCATTCACTCCGGCCTGGTTACAGCTTAATTCTATGATCGGGTGGTGTTTGCAGCTGTGGGTGGGTTTCCTACGTCGAAACTAACAGGGTTATCATTCATGAAGTAGGGCTGCATGATTAAGGCTGAAATGATAATTACTATTATTTTAGTCAATATTGTGAGCACGATCATTTACCATGATTATTAATCCATTTTAGGGACCACAGTTCATGGTTAATTAGAATTCAAGAAGATTGTATACATCAATATCTCTGCAATGTCTGTAAATTCTGACAGTGATGTTATTGGGCTTTTGTTTTTTAGAACTTACAATGATGCATACCAGTTGTCCCCAGAAGTCTTTATATATATATAGATATATATATATATCTATATATATGTATATATGATGTTTAATACGCTGTGCTTTGCTTATCCCAATTGTCTTCTGGTCATACTTTAACTTATTTTTTTCAAACATAATAAAGGTTAATAAAATTAAATAATACCTCTGACTTTATAACTTTGTATGGTCAACAGTTTGTATCTTATAGCTTTAGTTAAAGGCCAATTGCGACTATAAATGTGCTTCACAGTATCTTGATAAGGTCGGGTTACATGATCTGTGTACTCTGTCAACTCGCGCATGCGCGCAGCAATTTCTCCGTTGCAGCGTACGTCTATGCGTGGCGCCGTCCTGGTGAGGTTGCGATTGTTGATCACAAACTCCATCCACAATACTGAAGCGACCCGGAGGAAACTCGAGCGATGCCAGGCCGGAACTGCCCTGAATACACATCTTATTCAGATTGTCTGTGGATTCTTCGGATCCATGACATGCATAAAGTTCCGACGTGAGATACATCCGCACGTGCTGCCATCTTGGTGAGCGCCCGGTTGTTGGCCAATCACTAGACTGCAATGCTATCATGTGACCTGTGTGCACCGGCATACGCATTGTGACGCTGACATTTTTTTTTTTTTTTTTTTTACTAAATTATTCCACAATAATGGACCCATGTGCAGCAAACTTGGATGACAGCATGTCGGGACCGCCCGGAAAACACATTTTATTTATCTTATCTGTGAGTGCGGCAGATCCATGACATCCATAGACAGTAGGATAAGGATCATAAAGATAAATCTAAGATCAAATAGAGACCTTAGATGAGTCTAGTAAATCAAAGAGTTGTCCGCCATAAATGTTGTTATCAATTGTAATAATGCAGTTATGACTTAATCATTACTATTTTTATTATCTTCACAATCATCACTGACAATGTATGGCAATACAACCACTCACGCACACACACACACACACACACACACACACACACACACACGCACACACACACACACACACACACACACACACACAAAGCTGCCGGTGGGTTCTATTCATAGCCGGTTGAACCAGGACGGTCAAACTGGGGAATGGAACCAGGCCAGAACCAGTTTAAACTGAACCCTGCTGGGAACACTGAGCATTGCTGGGAATACCGCTGGGAATACCCGGTGGGATTAAAGAAGAGCAAAACCATTCACTGTCAGTGTGGAATGCAGGACTGGAGTCTGAACTCTACAAGTTCTTACTATCACTAGCAATATCACACAGATGGATGACTGTATACACCTGTAGACAGGAGCGCAAAGTCAAGCAGAGAGACTTTCAATCTTCAAGCGTGGTGAAGAGTTTGGCTCTTTTTCGGAGACTCGGCTCTTTACGAGCGACTCGATTCAAAGGGTCATTCCGTTTTTTCGACTCTCGGTTCGTTTGCTTCAGTCGGTGCAACGAGGATGGAGGTAGCCGTGTAAGCATAACAGTGTAAGCAACCACGGTTCTGAACCCGAAGCCTTTCCCTGTGATACCGTGCCCACGCCATCTATTTATGTTGCAAAATTGGAGACGACAACTTGAATTGGCCTTCACCTCGTGCTGCCGCTGTGCTGTAGCAGACGGCCAAGTGTTGTTATAATGCACCCAGTGAGTGATTTCCCCGATTCTGCCAAAGTTATTAATCAAGGTGGAATGCAAAGTGCAAATCAGTCACATTAATTCACAATTATTTTCTGTTTGCGAATAGAAGCTTCACTCACTCTCTCTCTCTCTCTTTCTCTCTCGCCCACTCACTTCGCACGCGTAACTCGCGACTCACGGCTCTCGATTCCTTAAGTTCAAGAATTAAGGTTCGAGTCCCGGCTCAGCCCGTTAATGAGTGGCTCATGAGTTAACGAGCCGTGAACAAGCGGCTCTTTTGCCGGAGTGAGTCCAGAGTCCCATTCATTAATTAGTTTGTGATGAACAAGTCGTTTGCGAGTCTCGCATCACTGATCTCCATAGACGGGGACAAAAAAAATTGGCCATTCCATTAATAGAGTCTTGTACATTTTTATTTTTTTTTAATTTGTGCGCTCCTTTATAAAGACAAAAAAAAGATAAAACCACTCTGATCGGGCCACGGCATCTGACACAAGCAAAAGAGGGCGGGGCCCAGTAAGGGATGTGATTGGGCCAGCCCAGTCAGTAAAGAAAATGAACCAATGGACCGCTGTCCATGACAAATTTTTATTTGTATTTTTTTTAATTAAAAATGATATATTACATTATTATATTTTTTTAATTAGAAAAGTGTCGGCCCAACAGGAAAATGCCGGGTATGCCAGATTACCAGTCCACCACAGAGGAACATTTGGATGCAGCGGGGCGGCTCATTCCCCAGCCTTTTGCAGTGGCCTTTTATCATCCCTTTAGGACGTGGCCTCCCCAAGTACTTTGTCAGATTTCCGCCCCGCCAGAGTTGCGCTCTCACTCTGAAGTGTCGACGTCAAGGAAGGAGGAGGAGGCTCGGCGGGGCTCACCGAGCGGGAACACGGAGCGCCGCGGAGCAGGGAGCGTGAAAATCGCCCGCCCTTGGGCGCAGCGACGCCTGCCGCCAGGGGCCGAGCGGCCTCCGGAAGGAGCGGTGAAGGGCTGAGCCTTGGGCTCCTTCGCTCGTCAGACACACACATGATCACCCCCTGATCCTCAACCCTCATGATAGCTCTTATTTTTACCTTTTTAATACGCTCTCTGTGCTGTTTGAAGGATACGGTGAGAAAACAACCTTAAAATGATCTGATGATAACACTTTTGTTAGAGTTACTACATTTTTGCCGTGTTTTGGATTTGCCGACTCCATTTGAAAAGGCAGAAGGCCCCGTGGGAGATATTTTTTTTTACAAATAAGAGAAAAACAAAAGCTTCTTTGACAAAGACGTGCATTCATCTGTCACGCCGTGATCAGACTGCGCGATATTTTTGTCTTTCGCAGCGGTCACCATGTCATATGAGGCAACCCCAGCGCCATCAAATCTGCCACACTATGAGTACGACGCCGTCCAATCCTCTTACGTCGCATTTCACGACCCTGCACCAGGTCAAAGGTCGTCCGGGGGGTTGGTGGGAGGGGGGGGGGTCAAGACACTGTCAATCACGGCTAGAGAAGCGCTCTGCGTGACGCTGGTGGATTCTTGTTCCCAAAAGACGACGGAAAGAAAGAAAAGATGACTGTGGAGCCGTTCCAGGGTGGTAGGGATCGTTCGGCCAATCGGTGTCCGCCACGGACGTTCCATCTGAACCCCACCCCTCCCGCACGGACCCGGTTCCCTCCACTGACGGGGACGGGGACGGAGACACGTCCCCGTACCCGGACGCGCACGGGGCGTGGACACGTTCCCCGCCAGCTCCACCCCAGCCCCCGACGAGGCCTTTCCTCGGTTTCCTTGCTCCGCCTGACGGCGGCCATGGCTACGCCCGTCTTTCTCCCCGCCACGTTTGTGACCCCACCACGTACTTCAGGGTCACGTCTCGAAATGTCGACTTGTTTATTTTTTGTTGTTGTTGCTGTTTTGGAAAAAAAGAAGTTCTGAGGAATCAGGCTTCCAAGGTTTCCGAAGCACTTCCAGACTTTTGCACAAAATACACTTGAAAAAAAGAACAGTCGGTGCTTGAAAGGGCTACGTTTGCATGGTGCTGCGCTCCTTCAATGAGATGGTGTTCAATGCGATTTTCTGAAACAATGTTTGAATAATTAATGACAGGATTCAAAATAGGATATTAAATCTGCCCATTTTGAACCATTACCATAATTACATTTATATAGTATTTCACAGAATAACATTCCTGACACATGGGAAGCAGAGGGGGAACGGAGGATGAGGAGCGAAAGA
>NC_137202.1:18883617-18946117 GCF_960531495.2 Zeus faber
TAGGGCAGCGTGACGACGCCGCGTGCCCCCGACGTGCGCAGCACCTTCACCTCCATGGTGCCCACGCTCTCGCTCACGTGGCACACCGGCTCCTCGAAGGTGAAGATGCCGGCGTGGTCGTCGTCGAAGATGGTGACGGTGGCGGTGGCGGGCAGGCCCAGGCAGGCCACGGCGTCCACGTGATTGGCCGAGCCCTCGCCTTGCTCGGGCTCCTCCCCGACCTCGCGGCTCAGCACCCGCACGTTCGACAGGTGGATCAGGAAGTTCTCGTCCTCCTCAAAGATGTCGTCGTCGATGATCCCCACACGGATCTCCTTGGCGGTCTCGCCGGGTTTGAACATCACCGTGCCCTCGGTGAACTCGTAGTCCGAGCCGGCGTTGGCCGTGCCGTCCTCCGTGCGGAACTCCACGGACACCGTCTTGCCCAGGTCGCCGCCGCGGCGCACCACGTTGACCGCCACCGTGCCGCAGTTCTCCAGGCACTGGTAGGAGCCCGGCTCAAAGAAGATCCTGGAGACGGGGTCGCTGTCGGTCACGTCGGAGCGCACCTCGTGCACGCTCACCGCCTTGCGGGCCTGGTCGGCGGCGTGCTTCTTCAGGATGTTACCGGCGCCCGTCATCAGCCGGGTGGCCTGGCAGCGGTAGAAGGCTCTGCTCTTCTGCTGCTGGCTCAGAACCTGGTAGTTAGCCAGCTCGATGAGCTGCTCCACCTGGAGGTGGAGGAGAGACACATGGGCAGAAGTTTAAAGACTTTTGTGCTGATGTTTGGGTGTTTGCACTTTCAAAGTAATGGAACTTTGAAGCGAAGTCACACTTGAGCTGGCACAAAGCTGCGGTCCAGAGCTCCGGAACGCTGACTCGGCATTACGCAGCGGCATCTCATGTATCATTTCAGGGAGGACGCCGACGTCATTCCAGGTGGTTAGCGTTACTTCACTTCAAAACCGGAGTGGATGTGCTTAGGCCTGCTGCAGTGGCTGTTGCTAACACACACATATATCAACCTATTCAACCTTTCACAATGTTGTTTTTACCTTTGGGATGGGCTTATCCATGACACAGCTTATAAATAACTACCACGGTATCTGATCCGTCTTGGAACCTTCGACTTTCGTTCTTGGTTAATAAAAACATTCAGCAGACTAATCAAACCATCTGGTAGCTAGTTTCCCTCAGGATAGCTGTCGGTTGACGCTCGCAGTCTTATCTGATGTGTGTGTATATATATATATATAAATATATATATATATATATATATATATATATATATGTATATATACATACACACACATACTATATGTTCAAGATTCAAGAGGTTTATGTGTTGTTCTGCCTTGGTTGCAGTGGATACAAATATTTCGGATTCAAATCTGACCCGGCTCCCAGGTGTGACTTGCTTTCCGTCACCCGGAATGAGAACAATGTTTTTCCATGAAAAGGCCTTTTCAGATCGGCTGATAAGGCTTCAGTGCGGGCTGGAGCCAGACACCCGACACCTCCGCCGCCGCCGAAGAAACCCTGAACAAAAGAAAGCCTTCCCGCGTGTGTTGGATATAGATATCGCGTAACAACACCGGGCAGACACCTCCCGTGTGCTCGGGAAGCACAAGACAAGGCAAGGCGTGGAACGGCGCGGATCTAGAGTCCCCCCCCCCCCTTTCAGCACCCTCGCTGCTCCATTTCGGAGTGATGCTCGCCGCTTGTTTGCCGCTGAGCAAACTGTGTTTACTCCAGGCAGCTCCTCGCTGTTTACACAGCACACTTCCCCTCCTTTAAAACAGCATCAACTAACCCACCGGCATGAAGGCCAGAGGCTTACGGCCAAACGCATTACGAGCCCGCTGCGTGCCCCGTCATTAATTTTTTTTGCGGGGCAACCGGGGCCGATAAGGCCTCGGCGTCGAAACCGGGCGGGAACACGGAGACGGGAACATAAAGGGCGCCGGCCGACCCGCCCTCCCCGCGCTCCGAAGCAGACAAGGGCTTTGGGAACACGGTCATGCTGCTGACTTCCATTAGCCGCCCAGCGTCGACGCTTTGACAGGACGAGCGAGGGAAATTAATCTGAGACGAACCGACTCCATTAATGCAAGACCGAGAGAGGGAGGGAGAGAGGGAGGGAGGGAGAGAGGGAGACGATGGCTCATTTGAATGAATGAGCCCGGGTCAGGGGAGTGACAGTTTGGGTTTCCAGGTTGGTTCACTTGATTCAGTGTAAATAAATGGAAGTAGTTCCTTTGCAGGAACTACTTCTTCTCCTCTTTCTCCTCTGTCTCTCCTCTTCCTCCTCCCTCTGGGTGGAGGAGCCCAGGCACCAGTCAAAGCCCCATTTGCTCATAATTGCTCCCTGACCGAGATGGCGGCGCTCCGACATTAATCATTTCTTTGACATTTCTGAGTCTTCTGCACGGAGGGAACGTCCTTGCAGATGATCAAACCAGCAAAAAGAAACTAACTCAACACACGCAACTTAGCACGATAACCTTCTTATTTAGAAGTTTAATCAGTTTGCGCACGACAAGCTTTGTCACACAAAATAAGATAATTCAGCTTAATATAGCGAGGGATGAAACAGAAAGGCAGTCAGAGAGACAGACTGACGGAGATAGAGAGACGGACAGACAGCGAGACAGGCGGATGGACAGTCAGGCAGGCAGACAGACAGATAGACAGACGGATGGAGAGAGAGAGACGGACAGACAGCGAGACAGGCGGATGGACAGTCAGGCAGGCAGACAGACAGACAGACAGACAGACGGATGGAGAGAGAGAGACGGACAGACAGCGAGACAGGCGGATGGACAGTCAGGCAGGCAGACAGACAGACAGACGGATGGACACACACACAACCCCACAGAATATCTATTTGCGGTGGTAGCTGACAGGTTTTTATTTTTTATTTTCTGTATTTAGAGGAACGGCTCCCTCTCCAATGTCTCCATTACGCATGGAGAGGACCCAAAACGCACTTGAGCTTTTGATCAATGATGTATCATCTTTGGAGGGCTTTAATGCATGATCGGATTAAATAGATCCAGGGCTATTTTTTTTTTTTTAATTATTTACATTTTTGTGTGAAAAAAATAAAAAGATTCCATCGAGGAGATTTTTGAGTTTTTTTTATGAACTAAACCTATTTGTCCTTCATTACTTTTCATACACTTTTGACATGTTTGACATGTTACATGTTAACAAATAACTGACAAGTTTGTATGAACCGGACATTATCGGTAGTAAAAACCTTTACGACTGCCTTATATCTGATTGGCTAAGGCACCATAATGTGACATTGACGAGCGCTGCTGCTGTTTGGCTCTCGACCAAAAGTTAGACGGCGAGTCGCAGTGTTCGCACGGAGGCAAGCGGCCGCTCTGTTCCCGTAAGGAGGAAAAAACCTGGGATTTCATGCAGAGCGCTCCAAAGGATATTGTTCGTGAAGGTGTGTGTGGCTGTTTCGGAGCACCGGAGGGGCACCTCAAATAAATCAATTCATGGGAAACAATGCAGACAGACAGACAGACAGACAGACAGACAGACAGACGGACAGACGGAGGGACAGATAGACGGATGGACAGTCAGGCAGGCAGGCTGACAGACAGACAGACAGATGGACAGGCAGGCAGACAGAACGACAGACAGACAGACAGAGAGACAGTCAGGCAGTTAGACGGGCAGACTGATGAACAGACAGACAGACAGACAGACAGACAGACAGGCAGGCAGACAGACAGACAGACAGACAGACAGACAGACAGACAGACAGACAGACGGACAGGCAGGCACAGACAGACAGACAGACAAACAGACAGAGGCAAAGTCAGGCAGGCAGAAAGGTGGATGGATGGACAGACAGACAGACAGATAGATAGATAGATAGATAGATAGATAGATAGATAGATAGATAGATAGATAGATAGATAGATAGATAGATAGACAGATAAAGGGACAGTCAGACAGACGGATACACTGACAGACAGACAGGAAGACATCTAGACAGGTATGGGGTATCTGTCTCCCCCTATAGTTTCCTGGAGACAGGCTGGTAGGCTCCTGCTCAGACCTCGATGCTGATGAGCAGAAGGGCTGTGATAATGAGGACCTAGAGGAGGCCTACGCTTTCATGGGGAGCAGCATCAAACGGCTGCTCCGGGTGGTGGTGGATCACAACCCAACCGAGGAGGGAGGACGAGAGGAAAATGAGAGGAAGAGGAGGGAGGAGGAGAGGAAGAAGAGCGAGGACGAGAGAAAGAGGAGGGAGGACGAGAGGTAGACGAGAGGAAGAGGACGGAGGGCGAGAAGAAGAGGAGGGAGGAGCAGAGGAAGGGTTAGGGAACACAAGCTGAATATGAGAAGAAGAGGAGGGAGGATGAGAGGAAGAGGAGGGAGGACAAGAGGAAGAGGAGGGAGGATGAGAGGAAGAGGAGGGAGGATGAGAGGAAGAGGAGGGAGGACGAGAGGAAGAGAAGGGAGAACGAGAGGAAGAGGAGGGAGGATGAGAGGAAGAGGAGGGAGGATGAGAGGAAGAGAAGGGAGTACGAGAGGAAGAGGAGGCGGGACGAGAGGAAGAGAAGGGAGAACAAGAGGAAGAGGAGGGAGATGAGAGGAAGAGAAGGGAGAACGAGAGGAAGAGGAGGGAGGATGAGAGGAAAAGAAGGGAGTACGAGAGGAAGAGGAGGGAGGATGAGAGGAAGAGAAGGGAGTACGAGAGGAAGAGGAGGTGGGACGAGAGGAAGAGAAGGGAGAACGAGAGGAAGAGGAGGCAGGACGAGAGGTAGATGAGAAGAAGAGGAGGGAGGACGAGAGGAAGAGGATGGAGGACAAGAGGAAGATGAGAAGAAGAGGAGGGAGGACGAGAGGAAAATGAGAGGAGGAGGAGGGAGGACAAGAGAAAGAGGGGGGAGAATGATAGAAAGAGGAGGGAGGAAAACAGAAAGATGAGAGGAAGAGGAGGGAGGATGAGAGACAGATGAGAAGAAGAGGAGGGACGACGAGAGGAAGAGGAGGGAGGATGAGAGGAGGATGAAAGGAAGATGAGAGGAAGAGGAGTGGGGACACGAGGAAGAGGCGGGAGGATGACAGGAAGGGGAGGGAGGACGAGAGGAAGACGAGAGGAAGAGGAGGGAGGACAAGAGGAAGAGGAGGGAGGACGAGAGGAAGATGAGAGGAAGAAGAAGGAGGATGAGAGGAAGATGAGAAGAAGGCGAGAGGAAATGGAGGGAGGACGAAGGGAAGACCAGAGGAAGATGAGGGAGGACGAGAGGAAGACGAGGGACTAGAGGATGATAGGAGGAAGACAACTGAAAGAGGAGGGACGATCAGAGGAAGAGCAAGGGAGGACGAGAGGAAGGCGAGGCAGGATGAAGAGGCGAGAGGAAGATGACAGAAGAGGAGGGAGGACAAGAGGAAGACGAGGGAGGACCCGAGGAGAGGAAGAGGAGGGCGCTCATCCGTCACTTTTATGAGCGAGGACACATTCTGAGTTTCCTTAACGCTGACCACTTCAGGGCCACGTTTTGAGATTTGACACTTTTTGTTTTTATCACACGCTGTGTGTGGCATCAGAGGTTCAAAACCCGCTATCACGCGCGGGAGTCGATAAAAACACATCGCTATGACTTGTTAGAGATGAAGGTTTTTGGAATCAGAAATCAGGGTTTGAAGCTTTAGAAGCATTTCCAGACGTTTGCGGCACAAAACACCCATTTAGAAACAGCTGGTGGTTGTGGCGGTTTGGCCTTGCACACGCCATCCGAGCAGCGTTTTCGGCGGAGCTTCGGCACAGACACAGACAACGGGGCTGAATCACATCGGTTAATTGTAGGGAGAGAGCTTGTCGGAAAAAAGCCCGGAGCAGATGGACAGCACGTCACCACGAGGGCTCCTCTCTCCTGAGTGTGTGTGGGGATGGGGGTTTTACCTGTTGTACCTTAGACCAACCGGCGAGCAACAGGCGTACAGCCACCCCAAAACCTGGGCCCCGATATCCTAGACCCACGACAGGTGTGGCTGCTCAAACCACACCATCCCCACACCACAGCGGTTAAAAGGGTTACATTTGGATAGTGCTGCACTTGAGATGCGTCGAATATGTTTTTATGAAATAATATTTGAATCATTCATTTATAAAAAAAATTGGAAAATGCACAATTGAAGTTAATCCTTTTAACGTTAATCCATTATAAGTTCATGCTCACTATACAAGATTGACCCCTCTATTATTCTGTAACTCTTTCCCACTTCCTGCCTTTGTTGTTTCATAACAATGATTTTAAGAAAGTCGCACTATTCACATTGCGCGCATGAATCACCAGGGGACAGCAATTCCAGCATGCAATTGGCAATGTCCTCCAAGCTATTTGCATTATGGGAATTGTTGGTTTCCGGGAGCACCCCGCTCTGCCGCCTCGCTCTGCCAGTTTCGCAATATAATTGGGCTTCGTCCACCCTCCTCTTGTAATCCATAACAACACGGAAATCATGTTTTCACAGAGAAGTTTATTTGTTGCTTCTGGTGTTGCTTCTTGTTATTGTTTCTTTAAAACATTGTTACTGAAGTGATGTTGGCTCTTCTTCGTTTTTTTTAATGACACAAAGTAGACCCGGTGTTATCCGGGTTAATTTATAACCTTATTTCAACAAAAGTGTTTCACATTCTGACCTCACCTCACTTGAAATATGGTTGGATGTTCTTGATTCTTGAGTTCTTGATCTGCATGTTTGATCCAAAGGGAACCAACTGTAAGATCACTGTTTGTGCTGTTTTGAGAGTTTAGCGAGTTGGTGACCTTTTGATGCCCTATGAAATGCCGGCGGATCTAAACAGCCTTAACTTTTGAATGTTTCTATAATATTTAGGAATCAAACTCAGTTTTGAAAATATTTTGAGAGCAGGTTGAGGAATATAAATCTGCTATAATCTCATTTGGCACAAAAAAAGGAATTTCTGATGTTTTTCACGTCTAGTCAAAAGTAGGCTGCCCCGAAATGCGCTGGGTCACCGTATGGTGGGTCACATTTTGATTACTTGCTGTCATTGTTTATCTATTTATGATATTTAATATTTTTACTTGTATTATTATTTATGATTTATGATTTATTATTGTTTATTATTACAAGAAAGGATTTTGTTGCGAACTAACCTATAATACTTATACACAACTTAAAATGCAAAAATAAAACTATGCGTAATGAAGGACTAATACAGGAGGATTAATGTGAAATTATTAACCTCCATATGAACTAATAAGCCACCAATTGATTCCTAGTCTTATTTGTTAAATTTCCCTAAAACATGATTGTTTATTTGAATCTTTGCACTACTTCCAAGTCCAGATGGTGTCACATTTTGGGTGATCAGACCCACCGACAGGACAATGAGCGTCTCTGTGCACGCTGTTTATCACCAGGGGCCAAATGGAAATCACCCGTAACGGATAATTGGATCCTAAAATTAGGATATCCCAGAGCTTGTGCATCATCAACAGGAAGAAAAGGTTAATTTAGCTTTATAACAAACAGCTGCATTTAAAACTACATATGGAGCTGCATCATGCAATACTTACATACAATTTATTTTTTATCATTAAGTTTATTGTACATTACAATTTTTTCCTCATCTTTTGATTCATCATTCTGGCTTATTTCAATAGTTATTGTATATGACCAAGTCTTTCTGGTTAATTTGTTTGTGTCACTTCTATTTTTATATATCTTCTTTTTTCTTGTTGTTCTTGTCATGAATCCTCCCTGATTTCCAAGTATTTATCTTTGTTTTCATGTGTAGCATTATTACACCACTATAATATTTAATACTTAATAATTAACAATGGATAATCAATAATTAATAATTGTCTCGTTTAGGGCACCACCCCCATTTTGGGTTTAGTCGGGGGAAATTAATGGGTTTATTTAAAATAAATTTATGAGCATTATTAACCTAGTTAGTCTCGTACCTAAAGTGTGCAGTTTGTTTCTCTTTCAGGGATCGCAGTTACTACTTAAAGCTAAACATCACAAAACAACATCCTTGATAATAAAATATATTTTTTTTATTCTAAAATACTTGGCAAATAAAATATGATGTAAAGAGATGGCGAATAAGTAAGGAAATATTAGAAAACCAGGTAGATAGAATCATCGCTGATTTGAGAGTGATGGAGAGAGTCTGTGATTGTAGATATAAAAAAGGGACCAGGAGATTAAATACAATTCTAAATTCTAATCTAAAGGTTTAAAATCAACTAAACACCAACTCTGATCAGATGTGCAGCATAATAAATATTCTGCCGGATTCTTTTGCCTGCAGAGCTTATGCTCTATTGTACAGCTGCTGCCTGAAGTGGTCGCTTGTTCCGTTCCTGACATGATGCCGTCCAATGGATAAAAATTCACTGTAGTGCAGTGTCGGAGTTTAGAAGGAAGGCGGTGTTGTTGGGTCTACCGTTATCCCATTCTTGGTCAGCATGAGGAGGTTGCGTTATGGCAAAGCTGGATGATAATATGTTGGTAATGCAGAGGCGCTGATTGCATCCATTGGCGTAGATTGGAAGTAAATTGGTTTGAACTGTTGCGGGTGACTCGTTCAAAAATCACCTGCAAAGCATTGTTGGCTGTTCGCCGAAATTTGTGAAGTTATTATTAACTTGAGAAAATCATGTTGCTGAATTACAGAACTTTTTCGAAAACTTCAGTGATTATTAAAGGGCAAAAAGAAGACTCGTGGTGCACTCCCTAGTTCTAGACAGTTTTATGAAAACCAACAAAAGAAAAACAAAAATAGGAATTTAGAGGATGGAGCTCTGGGTATAAGAAGAAGACGGTCGTGGAGGAATTTGCTCAAGAAAAAGTAATCAATAAAATGACTCTGGTATTGACTATCAAGTGAAAAGGGCGTGTCTTTAAGCCAATCCCTCTGGATTATGTCACTGCCCGGCCGCCATTTTAAACTTTCAATCTATTCATTGTGGCAGAACCCCTGCTGAATGCCATCCTTGTGGCATTTCAGGGCCCTTTGACACAGAGACACAACAAACCCATTTTATTGTAGAGCGTGGGCTAGGTGGAACAAATCCCGGCACAGATGGACAGCATGTCATGACAAGGGCTCCTCTCCTGTGTGTGTGGGGGGATGGTTTTTTTCCTGTTGCTCGTTAGACCAATCAACGAGCAACAGGCGTACGGCCACACTGATCCTGGGCCCAATTACGTACCTAGACCAAAGACAGGTGTGGCTGCTCAGACCATATCACCCCACATTCAAACACTATCTAAGTATCAAATTTACGCAAATATTTCACACATGCTTCTCCATTTGACCGTCAATTCAGAGATTGAAACATTGTTACTAGGTCGTGTCCCAAATGAAAAAAAATTCAGGGATTTCTGAAAACGTCCAGGCATTGCATACTTTTTAAGATAGCACTCATGATACGTACATGATACAAAGGATGAACATTGGTTAATAACGACTTGCACTATTAATAAAAGAGGAAGGATATTAAAGCACAACACTTATGGTAAAATAACAACTTGACTTAACAAACAAATAATTGTACTATTCATGAAAGAAAACGCATAACAACAGGGTTTTAATCCACTTGGATATAAACATTTGCAGATCAAACGTAGTTTTGTTATAGATTGACTTAATTAATAACTCATCTTGATACCGTTCTTGTTCAAAAACAGGTAAGGATTGCAGAGTGCCATCAGTTTATGGTAGGGGTCTGGGAGAGTTCACACCCCATGTGACTTTGTTGAGAGACAATAGGAGAGGTGATGGGTGTGTGTGTGTTTGTGTGTGTGTGTTATCAACACAAAGGTTGTGGTGTCCTGTTGTGAGGATTTTCAATCTCAGAGTCTGGAGTTGTGCCTTTCAAGTGTTTGTTACAGGCCCATCAGAATGAGACGGGGAAAGGGGTATCGTTCATAATAGAGTTTGGGGGCCCTCCCATGGCTTTGTTGAGGGGTTTCACACCTTGTTGTTAATTGCTGGACAGACTTAGCAGCTGTGTTGAGCCCCCACTAAACAGAGCAACGATAGGTAAGATAGCTAATCTAAGATAGGTAAGATAGCTAATCTAAGATAGGTAAGATAGGTTAACAGAGAGTTTAAAGCAGGTTAAAATAGATTGCAAAAATTGCAGAGCCCGAAGACCCAGTCCAGATGTACAGGCTCTAACCTTTTCCTCTTGTCAGTAGGGTTAGGGTTACGCCACAGTTCTGTGATAAAGGTAAGGTGTATGAATGCTTGTTTGCTACAATATTGTATTTTCATCTGTTTTTTTCCTCATCCATGTCACTAACCTCCATGTCATTTCAGATCCGCCCACTCCCTTTTGCTTCACATCTGTCACTCCCTTCCCTTCACCTGGTTTCCCCGCCTGCAGCTAATTCTTTCATTAGTCCCTCAGTATAAATACCAGTCCCATTCGCTTTGTTCTCAAAAAGATTGTCTCTTGCATTACGCTGAGCTAGGCACTACCTGATAGAAAAAATATGCCCTTTGGGCATATGTTTCAGCAGAAATTATTATTATTTTTTTTTTTATGTTGCGTGCATATGTCCACATACATACTCTTTGTGCTTGCAATTGAATGAGCTTTGTCTGTGCGCTCTATTTTTTTTATCCTCCAGCTCAGCAGGTACAGGGACAGCTTCATGCTCATTAAATTAAAAAAGGGTAAAAAAGAAAAAAAAAGCCTGGAAGAGGCTCTATAAGGACTCTACAGGTGTTCCAGGCTCTGCCAGCAGAACGGACTTGGCAGAAATGGAATATTATATTCCTAAGTATGTTTTAATTAGTTTAAAATTCCTATATCCCAAGTGTATAATCATTGTTTTACCTGTACCTTAGAATGAGCCGTTTTTATCTATATAGCAAGCGGGGTATGCTTCATGGAGGCCACCATGTTGCACCGGGATGGGGAGGGATATTCAGGTGGTTGCGGTCTGCAACCTCACCACCGGCAGCTGGGGACCGCGATTGGACGATTGGAACTTTGCATGGTTGCCCAAGCCTAACGCGCAATAAGACAGCGCGAAAGTTGGTCAAATTTTAACATTTTAAAATTGTAATCGATTTTCAAATATATTCCAACTCGTGTTTTTTCAGAAGGAATATTTGAAAGTGATTTTTGGCCAATAAAATGCTATGTGGACTTTGACTGCTTATGGGTCTGTGAGTCAGTATTTTTATGTTATAAGCTGTATCTGACACTGCAATTTCCCACCAGGCATGAATTAAGTATCTATCTATCTATCTATCTATCTATCTATCTATCTATCTATCTATCTATACATGCATCTACCAATAAACATAGTATGTAAACCCTCTACTGACCTCCCTGTCAGGGTGCTTCTGTCGCAATTCCTTAAGGATCTTGGCCATCTCCCTCCTGGTCTCCTCCTCATCCAGGTCTTTGTCGTCCGGGTCCAGACCCAGAGCTCCGTCCAGGAAGTCCACGCCGTGCGAGTTCAGCATTTTCCCGTCCATCTCGATGTCCACCTGACCAGGACGGAGAGGAGGGGAGAAGAAGAGGTGAGAGGGTCCCGAAGTAAATATATATCGTAATAAAACATTTCAAAGTAAAATGACATAAAAAACATGTTCGAAATATGTTGCAAAAATAACTTGAACATTTGTTCAAGTGAGTAAGTAATAAAGTAATAAAATGTATTGAAAAAAGTAACAAAAGTAAAGATTTAAGTACAAATATTAATAAAAAAACTAAGTCAAAAATATATATTACAATTAAAAATGTATGTAGTGTTTAATTGAAGGGAGCCATGGCTTAAAGGTGAAAAAATAACACATTGGTCAAGTGGACGGAATAATAGTAATAAAAATAATTATAATAAATTATTTTAGCAAATCATTTTATCAAAAGTTCTGCTATTTGTACCTGAATTAAATTGTTGTTCATTAAAGTGACATAAACACTTTATTGAAGGTCCCTTTTTATCCCTTTGGACACATCTTGGGGAGGAGGATTGTGAATGCTGAAACTATATTATCATTATAATTATTATTAATTGTCATCATCATTTGCTTTAAAACAAGATGTTTTTTATGCTTAATACTTTATCATCTTTTGAAATCTAAGAGTAGCTCCAAGCTGGATTTTTCAGAAGGTTAATTGAAGCAGCTGATATCATGATATGATGACACATATTAAACTCCTAAACATTTCGATTATTTTTTTCTAAATTTGGAGAGGAATTAACTTTTCCAGTTGACAGAAAAAAAAAATGAACAGCAGAACTCTGACCCAGACTCCCAATGAGGAAATCAAGAATTGAGAGGTCTGTGTGTGTGTATGTGTGTGGGTGTGGGGGGGACAAACGACAGTTTAATGATACTTTAATTTTCCACTCCTCCATCAGACCCTCTTTTTTTTTTTTTTTCTTCTAGAAAAAGGACAGTGGTCAATTTGTAGTGGTACATTAATCCGGATCTGTATAGATTCATTCATTAATCCAGAACTGTAAAAGATTATGTGGTAGAAAAATGCAAATTATAACATTGATTGATGTTTCATATGTCTTACATAAAGTACAAAGTATACTTAATTACATGAAGAATTATTGAAAATAAAAATACAAATAAATCTTGATATAAATATTGATTACAGATTAATTAAGGACAAGAAAAATAATGTCGCAAAGTGTGCCTCTGTGTGTGTGTGTGTGTGTGTGTGTGTGTGTGTGTGTGTGTGTGTGTGTGTGTGTGTGTGTTTGTGCGAGAGGGAGCCAGAGTCAGCGTTTGTGTAGTGACAGTCTATGTAGATAAGAAAGCGCGCCCCCGCCGACAGTGTGTGTAAAAAAAAAAAAGTCAGCAGAAGTAAAGCAGGAGAACAGAAGGTAAGATAGGTTAACAGCGAGTTTGAAGCAGGTTAAAATAGATTGCAAAAATTGCAAAAGAGCAAGAGGGAGCTGAAAAAGCTAGTTGGTAGATTGGAAGGATCATAGGGAGTAGATCAGAAAGAAACAGAGGGTAGGAGGAAGGACAATGAAGGTGGAAAAGTTGACACATGAGTTTATTTTGTGCATTTGCCAACCCCGAGGTGAGGCCAAAAGTTGCACAAATCATTTTGAGTAGGATACTAGATCAACAGAGGAAGCCACAGGAACCAAGTGATTGAACTGAAGAAATGATTGATGTCCCCTCCCTATGTGCAACCAGTGGCCCAAGAAATTTCTCCAGCCCCCGCTTCACAACATGGGCGGGCGGGCCTCAAAAAAGCCTGGCGGCACACACCCTTCTTATCCCTTCATAAAGAGTTTGAGAAGAGATAGAAAACAGTCATGAATCAGAATTATTATATTACCTCAGTGTTTAATGGAAATGGCGCTCTGAATTATTTTGCACCACCTCTGTGGGTAAACCTTTGTTTAATAGCCGGTCCTGCTCAGGGGCCAGGCGACCAGTTTCCACTTGTGGGGGGCTGGATGGAAGATTTCCGCCGCTGCCTGCGTCAGGAGGTCCAGCTGAAGCAGGAGCACCCATGGTGTACCCATGATGAGGGACCTCAGGTCCATGAACAAAGTCTTTGTCGGCAATAGGGAATGTATACAGACGAGCCCGAGGCCAGCGGTGAGCCATGGCATTGTGACCCAATGGGAGGTTGTTGTTCCCCAGATCGTGTCCATGACCAGCGGATGAATGTGCCAATCCGACGTTTGCGGCCGTCCCTTTGATAATAAATTTGTAGTTTGTAGTTTCATTTATAAATTGCTATATTTATGCATTCACCTAGAACTGCATAGATTATCAGATAATTCCTGAACTGTAAAGATTAGTCGATTAAACTAGAACTGTACAGTTTACCACATGCATGTAGAACTGCATTGATTATTCGATTAATCTACGACTCTATAGATTAGTAGATTGTTGTATGGATTAACAGATGAATCTAGTACTCTACATATTATCATATTAATCTATAAAGGTATAGATAAGTACATTAATCTAGATCTGTAAAGATTAGGAAATTCATGTAGAACTGTATAGATTAGCAGATTAAACTAGAACTGTACAGATGAGTATATGAATGTAGAACTGCATAGATTATGAGATTCATCTACAACTGTAAAGATTACTACATTCATCTACAACTGTATAGATTACTACATGAATGTAGAACTGCATGGATCTAAAATGGAATTTGTTAGTAGATAATCTAGAACTGTATACTGTAGACTAGGAAATTAATCTAGAACTGTATAGATTAGGAGATTCAACTGGAACTGTATAGATTAGAACATTCATCTTGATCTGCAGATTATCAGATTCAACTAAACTATAGATTAGCTGATTAATTTAGAACTGCATAAATTCGAAGAATAAACTAGAAATGTAGATAAGGAGATGAAACAGAATTGTATATTATCGGAATAACTACACGTTGGGCTAATCTAGCATGTGTTCATTAATAGATTAATCTAAAACTGTATATAGAAGTCTGAGGAGATAGATTCGATTTGGACATTAATTGTATTTTATTGATCTAGAACTGTGGAGATGAGTGGATTCATTTGAGAGAATGAAACCGCAACAGCAAAAGTAATGAAAATCATTTTGAAGCAATAAAGTTATAATTATATAGAAACATAAAGTCAATGAACCTTTAATTCATCAACCTAATTAAATATTTTTCAAAGGAATAGAAGGTAGAAATTGTTATTTTTAGCATCATCACAAAATGTGAATGTGCAACACGCACATCGCACAGGGCAGTGATCTGAACAAATGAAATGCGACATCGTGGAAACCACACAGAATATTTGGTCGATTCCAAGTTCTTTTCAGGTCGTCCTCCGCAAAATATATGAGACATGCCGAGCATCTGCGAAATCCCAACTGGACCAAGTGGCGTACTATGTGAGCACGGAGGATATTTATTCTAGTCAGACGAGATGACCCTACATCACCTTCACTGCGAGATTAATCAGCAATGTTTACAGACGGTTTGATTTCCCAACAAACCGAAGGGAAATAAATCTCCGGACTCACCAGAGGGAAAACTGGGCTTTGAATGAAGACTGAAGAGCATCCTGTATTACTATCCAAAATTAAGGTCACTCAACTCAACGTCTGGTCGGTAATAACCTCTGATTTAATTTACCACTATCTTTATTTGCAGAGACGTTTGCAGGAGCCTTTACATAATTAAAGTCAAAATGGCGTTATCCGCGAGGGCTTTACCTTGGAAGGCAGCGGGCGGTCGCCCTCCGTCTCGATGATCATGCCTCGCTGCTTGCCAGCCCGGTAGCGCTTGTAGACGTACTTATAGAAGAGCAGCCGGCGGTCGGCCACCCAGGCGAACAGCACGCAGATGGGGAAGAAGAAGAGCGTGAGGAGCCCCTCCCATACGTGCACCACGCCCGGCGAGATGACCGCCAGGATCAGGTAGAGCCAGATGTAGGCGAAGATGCTCCAGCTGGCCGTGACGAAGAAGACACGGAGGTGCTTGACCTTCCTGGTCTCGCCGTCCGGGACCACGTAGACGCAGATGCCGATGATGACGAACATGTTGAAGGCGGCCGAGCCCACGATGGTGGAGGGCCCCAGGGTGCCGGCTTGGAACCCGTGGCCGATGACCTCGATGACGGAGAGCAGGATCTCGGGGGCGGACGAGCCCAGCGCCATCAGCGTCAGGTTGGACACGGTCTCGTTCCAGATCCGGACAGTGGTCGTGGTGGTCTCGCCGTTGGGCTTCTTGATGGTGATTTCCTTCTCCTGCGAGGTTATGACCTCGATGGACGCCATGAAGCGGTCGGCAATGATGGACACACCCAGGAACATGTAGGCCAGCGCCACGAAGTAGACCGTGGCCCTGGCTACCTTGTCTCCGAAGGAGGGGTTCTGGGGCTCCCACAAGGGGAGTATCACGCCCTTGGAGCACGGCTCGGCCTCATTGCACACGCTGCGATTGGTGGAAACCGCTGAGACCGAGCCGTCGGCGCTCGGCTCGATGGGAGAGCCGGCCGAGGAAGGGTGGAGCTGGAGGAGGATCGCCGTGACGACTGAAAGTCTGAGGAGGAGAGACGGAGAATCCCAGCGGAACATAGTGACCAGAGCAGTAGAATAATGGAAGGTGGGTGAATGGGAATCCCAGCCTGAGAGAGAGAGAGAAAGAGAGAGAGAGATTAGAACATGTTGCCTAAAAGAAAATAGACCATCGTCCATCAGGGGTGTCACGATTCTCCAAATCCACAATTCGATTGGACTTTTGTTTTTAAACATATTTTCTTCAGCACTGACGGCCATGCCATTGTGAGACTATCGAGTCTTGATTTGTTAAGAAAAACATTTGTTTCTCGATAAGTAACTTCTATTTGAATGTTAAAAATTATAAATATCAACGTAAATATGAGAATATTTAAACAACACACCTAAACAGTTAAGAGCTTGATCAAAACTAGACTTTAGAATAATAAATTTGGTGGCACGGTGGCGCAGTGCATTGCACTGCTGCCTCACAGCAAGAAGGTCCTGGGTTCGATTCCCGCCTGGGGCGCTGTTGGCACCGTGCTCCGGCGGGTTATCTCCCAAATAGGAGCCTTTCTGTGTGGAGTTTGCATGTTCTCCCCGTGCTCACATGGGGTTTTCTCCACCTCACGTCAGTAAGGACCCCCACCAAAAACATGCACCCATCATCGTCTGACCAGTAATGGACATTTATCACCTGGTCCCCGGGCGCGTCCACGTATGCTGCCCACTGCTCCTGGCTGTGCCCCCGGAGGAAGGACAAGCCAGGATGGGTCAAAGCAGAGAATCCATTTCACCGGCCACCATCAGTGCATGTGTGTGTGTGTGCAAGCGTGTGTTATAGTGTGGTGTGTTGCTTGATGAATAAAGACTGTTTCTTCTTAAACAATAAGGTACTTATTACACCACTTTTAAGTTACTGCTGCTGATGCCATTTTTGCCAGAGGGGAACGCTTGTAGTAAAAGGCAAATGACTACCGGTGTCTTGTCTCCTATTAAAACGCGATCGGCTTGGTCGTCAACTCTCCGCCCTACTGGAGCGGTCCAGATCCGTTGGTGGGCGTGCGCAGTGTGGGTCGAGGGATGCAGCGCAAGGGAAACCTCGGCGGAGCCGGAAATGCAGCTCGTCCGACTCCGAACTTCGTGAAAGCGGGTCCGGAGCCGGGCGACTCACCTCCTCCGCACGCTGCATTTGTTTGCCGGGGGATCTTGACCGCCCCAGTATGGCGATCACGTTGGACAATATTACCTGCAAAAATACCGGGAGAATCGTGAATCCGCTTGGGATTTCGAGGTTCGAAAATCGAAACGCTCATTTCGATCGATTTTTGATTTTGAGTCGGAATCGTCTTCACCTGCACCCTGTCAAAAAACATGAGGAATTAAATTATATACATGCTACATGGCTCAGTGCTACATGGCGAAGTGCTTTGTAGCATCACGCCACATGGTTACATGAGACATAGCATGACGCATAATTGCCAAATACTGCACAGCATCATGCTACATGGCATCATACTTCACAGTATTACACCATGCTAGATGGTGTCATGCTACATGGCAAATATACTACAAACTCCATGACTGCGTGCTCCATTGCCTCCTGCTCCGTTGCCTCATGCTCCGTTGCATCATGCTATGTTGCCTCCTGCTACGTTGCCTCCTGCTACGTTGCATCAGGCTACATCGCTACATCGCTTCACAAGTCGCGGTGCCTGACGACACCACGCCTAGAAACCTCTGGAGGGTTTCATGCAGAAAGCTTTAAAACGCTTCATGTGAAATCCCTGCCATAACTGCATACAACTAAAGTAACAAATATTTGTTTGAAATGTCTGTCCATAACACTGAGCGTTTAACATGTGAACATTTCACACAAGTGGGTGTGAAGTTGACGTTGGGCCAAGCAGCTAAGAAGTCTGTTTGCTCAGCTGTGAATTCAAATACAGAAAGCAAACGGCGGCTCCTCAGGATCCCGGCTCTCCGGAAGCCCGCCAGGTCGTCATGGCAACCTGCTGTTTTCACCAGTTATACGGCCAGACCAGCCATGTTGGCAGCGGAAGGAAGGGCCTGTTGTCTGGCGGCGTCCTGGCCCGGTGTACTGTTCTACAGAGTGTCGGAGACCATCTGAACCACCTGGACCAACTAAACTACCTGAACCTTAACCACCAGAACCACCAGAACCGTCCTCACCAACTGAACCACCAGGACCAACTAAACTACCCGAACCTTAACCACCAGGACCACCAGAACCAGCCTGTCCACCCGATCTATCCGAATCATCCAAACCACCCGATCTATCTGAACCACCTGGACCAACTAAAGTACCTGAATTACCTGAACCATCAGAACCCACCGGTTCATTCGAGCCATCTGAACCACCTGAACCGTTCGAGCCACCTGGACCAACTGAGCTACCTGAACCTGAACCACCAGAACCATCTGGACCACCCCATCTATCTGAACCATCCGAAACCCCAGGAACACCCGATCTATCTGAACCATCCGGACCACCCCATCTATCTGAACCATCCGAACCCCCAGGAACAGCCAATCTATCTGAACCATCCGGACCACCCCATCTATCTGAACCATCCGAACCCTCAGGCACACCCGATCTATCTGAACCACCCGAACCATCCGGACCACCCCATCTATCTGAACCATCCGGACCACCCCATCTATCTGAACCCCCCGAACCATTAGAACCATCCACTATGTTTTTTATTTTTTTTATTTGATCATTTTACAATCTGCCTATTTGATCTGATTTGTAATTCATTCACAGGCTGGAACAGGGGAATGAATCTACTCTGTTGACTTCAACCTGTGCACTGCTTCCTCTGCCCAACTTACATTAGTTGTACAGATAAATTAAAACATTGCTCTGTCTAAAAGTGCAGAATCAGTGGATGTACTATCCGTTGTAACAAAAACAACGAGATTAAATTGTGTTACTGTGGGGCAAAGTGATTCATGACAGAATTAATGTGGATTCAAGACTTCACCACGGAGTGTGTTTAATATGGGATGGCGTCATGTTAAATGTGTTTTTCCTCGACGTGTTGCAGCAGGACTGGAATGCTGCCGCCACTTCTTGTAAAATTCAATATTTTCTGACCACGAGCGTAATGTTCAGTGGGTTCTTCTGCTGCTGACATCTGCTCCTGGAAGTCACTTAGAACGGAGAAAAGCTTTACGAACTCCACTTAAAACATAATAATAATGGAAATTAGCTCCCGTGTTGCAAGATCTAAATTGCTAGGATGTACTCATTTGTGTAATTCTTCTGACTCAAAGTGTACATCGGTCATGTTCAATGATGCCAAAACGCCTCGGCCTTGTTCTGTCTTGTTCGTTAATTGAGTTCCTCAGTTCACATTTTCACTTTGTGAGTCCAAGATTCACTCTTTTCCCAGAGTGACTCCAGACTCCCGACTCCGTTTAAAAGATTTGTTCAACCGATCGTTTGCCAATCTCACATCACTTACTACAAGTCGGCCACGGTGATTATACTAATAATGAAGTTCACAGTTCTATGTGTTTGTGACGTTTTTAGTGGTTGACGGGATTGTGGCGATGATTATTTCATTTGTAAAACATGTGTCGTGGCAGAACAAGGGTTTGAAAACACTGGTCGAAACCTAAAATGTCGGCATGGAAATGCCAATTGTCCCTCTCGTGCAGCTCTATCCAACTTTTGTAGTTGGCCAAAATTTATATATTTATATATTTTTCCCTGAGGAAAATAACTCAGTATACATTAGTATCTGGTTTAGTCACGTACTGCAGTAGCTGGGCTGGCGGCTCTGTGTGTTCCACTCAGACTCAGTGGGAAAAGCAGCAGAACATACATATATATGCACGCTAACATATATGCATACATATATGCATGCACACACATACACACACACACACACACACACACACACACATATATATATATATATATATATATATATATATATTTCTTTTTTTTTTTTTTTTTTATACACTGTCTGAGGAGAGAAGAGCTTCACTAACACTTTTCAAACATCAGGAGTTGACAGTAAGGGTTGCACAGTTGCCCAGGCAACCAGATTTGGGCCATTGCCAACAATCTTGAGCTCTTTGGTTGTAAAAAATAAATAAATTGTAAGAGCACTGTATCACCATGTTTATAAATAATGTTAAATGTTATAATCAGGCAACCGAGAAAAACCTTCGAATACGATCCAACCTCGTTCAAACCGACCTCAGTCCGGGGATTGATTCCCAATATGGATTATAATTATTAGGGCTTTCAAATAATGAAAATAATGAAGACAGAAAGAAAAATCTTTCTTTAGGGTCAAATTTGGGGAATAACCAAATTGTGATTTTCATATATATATATATATATATATATATATATATAAAAATGAATAACAAAAGAAATATAAAATAATAATAATTTTGCTGCAGACCCCCTGCAATTCCTAGCGGACCTGTAGGGTGCTGTGGACCCAGTTTAGGAACCCCTTGGATATGTATAACAAAGTATGTGTAACATACTTCAATTTCATATTCAAACGTTTGACAGACCTAATAGTTATAAAGGACCACTCAACTATAAAATTACACCATTTCGTCAGTCTAGGCAACCACAAGCTGATGCGAGGTTGCCACCTTGGCAACCACTTGGCTTTTAATTTAATTGGGTTTTTATTATTTTTAACCTTAATGCAATTTTCACATGCACAAAAGCACCAGCGCACACAGGGATCATAACACTGTTTGCTTGGTGAAATAAATAAGAATGGGTGAAATTGTTAAATTATGTTTGGGTCGTGACTTAATGACGACGAAGGACAGAGGCCGGGACATCCACACTGACACCCAGACCTGGTCCCATGCGGCCATGTAAATCATCAGCCGTGTGTGTGTGTGTGTGTGTGTGTGTGTGTGTGTGTGTGTGTGTGTGTGTGTGTGTGTGTGTGTGTGTGTGTGTGTGTGTGTGCGCGTGTGTGTGCCTGCGGGCCTATTGATCTCCCATCGACGGACATTGGTTTGATTTATCTCTCTGTCATTGATCTAGCGTGTGAGTGGGACTCCGTGATGGAAAAGAAAAACAAGCATGGACGTACAACCAAATGAGCCACTTCATTAGGACACAGATTAATAATCCCGTAATGAGGTGAGTGTGTGTCTGTGTGTGCGTGTGTGTCTGTGTGTGTAGGTGTGTTTGTGTGTGTGTGCTCATTAATAATTCACGCCACTGGGGAATTCACCTCTTTCACTTACCTCGCAAGCCTCGCCTCTAAGTGGCGTCTCCACAGGAGGGAGATAAGTGTCAATAAAACAAATCAAACTACATTGAAATATTATTTTTAATATTTAATATTATATTTATAAAAAAGAATATATTAAATAATAATATTAAAAATAATATTATTATTATTTTTAACATTATTACTCTGCTGCGTTATTTCTCACAACAAATGAATACATGACAACACTAGGAACCGCCCAGTACGACCACAGTCTTGTGAACACTAGGAGCTGCCCAGCATAACCACAGTTTGGTACTGGGAACACTGGGAGCTTCCGAGTACGACCACTGTCTGTGTTCAGTCAGTGTCCCCAGTCTTGTACTGGAAACACTGGCAGCTGTCCAGTACAACCATTCTGCTACTGGTGGACACTATAAGCTGCCCAGTACAACCACAGTGTGCTACTGGTGAACACTGGGAGCTATCCAGTACAACCACAGCCTGCTACTGGTGAACACTGGGAGCTGTCCAGTGCAACCACAGTCTGCTACTGGTGAACACTGGGAGCTGTCCCTTACAACCACAGTCTGCTACTGGTGGACACTGGGAGCTGTCCAGTACAACCACAGTGGGTTCAGGTCACAGAGGATGGTTTGTGTATCGTATAAACACAGCAGGTTTCCTATTGGCTCGTTGGATTTGAACCCAGAACAAGCGCTGATGAGGGTTTTCATTCCCCTGCTTCTCTCGTTTTGTAGATTGATCAAATATTTATCAACGTATCTCACCATATCAATATCTAGGTATATCAATGTCGCGGACCAAGGGGCGTGGTGAAGCACCAGCTGCAGCCGACAGCACGGCTCCCTTTCCCCGGTCCGCCAAGCTGCCTCGAATCGCCCCAATCAGCGCCTCCTAATTATTTATTATTTACACTTCTGGCCAACGAGACTTTTTCGCTCCTATGTCCAATCTCCTATCTCTCGTCAACATGGCAATAATGAGGATAATTTCCGGCACAGGAGGAACGGCATCCCGCTCTGGCTCCTGGTCGGCTGACGAGCCCGTGCGGCGGTCCCTTCTGCGAGGAAGACGAACATCGAGAAAGCTCCCCGCCCCGGCGGGGATTTGGCCAATTGGAGGCAGGTTGGCGGCCGCGGGCAAGGGAGCCCTGCTACCCTACCCTACCCCTTGGTCCGCTGATTGTAAAGATCTAGAGTACTATTCTACATTTTCAAATAGTATCAAAGTATCTATATAAATATAATATAAATATATAAATATTGTATAAATAGGTAATAAGTAACCATTTATTGAAATATCAAGGTAATTGAGAATGTATGTATGGTTCTAAATATATCAAGTAATACAAGAATTTCAAAGAGACACCTTACCAGTAGAATCACTCCATCTATCAATCCATCCATCTTTCTATCTAAACTATATCTAAAGTATATCTATCTATCCACCCATCCAGCTATCTACTCAAGATTCAAGTCACTGTGACTACTTTCCTCACAAAAACTCATCCATAGAAAAAGAAAAGGGAGAATTTCTTCCCAAGCTGCCCCTTTGTCCAGTGCATTTCTATGGACAGACCACGTCTATTGAAATAGTGACGGCTTTATTATCGACAAAGCGGATCCTGATTGGCTAATAACACGATAACTGCTGTGGAGCGAAATTGAATGTGACGGACTCCGAGGCAGGGTGAAAATCTGATTTGCTGAAAGCAGCTTCCAGAATGCAATTATGTGTCAGGAGACGTTCCCAGAAGTCAATTAGGTGGCCGTAAAACCTGCCTGCAGGAAACCCTTCTCCCGACACAACAGGAGTTCAAGGGGTCGACCGCCTCCATTTGGTTTCTGTCCCCGCGGTCACATCTGTCAATCGGTTCCATTAAGTCCAAATAATAAAATTAAATTGAGTATTGACAAATCTACCATCAATATACTGTATTGATATCTACCTACCAACTGACTTATCTATCATCTATCGTCTACCAACCTACAGTATCTACCTACATAACTATTTATTGTCTATTACACTTATATATGCATATATCCATTATACATATCCATCCATCTGTCTACCTACATACAGTAACTGTCCATCCATCCATCCATCTCACTTAGATTTTTCGTCAAAAAGACTAAAATCCCAAAATTCCCTCTCCCCCTCTCCTCCCTCTTTCTCCTTTCAGAAAACATACAAAACAGAGTTTGTTCCATTAGGAATAACCTTGTTGTAACAAACAGTTCATTCATCGGTCGATCAATCAAACTACATCACAAGGTACTACCAGGTCATCAAGTAATTCTCTATATCACTACAGTACTACCCAGTACTTCAGTTCCACAGAGTACTCCAGTACAACAGCAGTACAGTACTACCCAGTACTCCAGTACCACAGTACTACAGTACTACCCAGTACTAAGGTACTACAGAGTACTCCAGTACAACAGCACTACAGCACTACCCAGTACTACCCAGTAATCAAGTACAACACTACTACAGTACTAGCCAGTACTCCAGTGCCACAGTTCTACAGTACTACCCAGTAATACAGTACTAGCCAGTACTCCAGTACTACCCAGTACTTCCCAGTAATCCAGTACAACACTTCTACCCAGTACTCCAGTACAACAGTACTACCCAGTACTGTAGTACAACAGCACTCCAGTGCTACCCAGTACTCCAGTACTACAGTATTCCCAGTACATCGCAGTGAACCACTCTGAGGGTTGCCGTGCTGTTGTTCATCCATATTTCAGCAGCAGTCCTGTCCTTCTCCACATGCGATGAGCGGGGGGATTCCATCGTTCCAAGCAGAAGAGCACCACCCCGCTGGGAGGCTCCGTGTCACGCGGCGTTACCATCATGGTTTGAGAGAACCTCCTCTCCAGTATGACCCACCAGCCACAAGGCATCCCAGTATAACCCACCAGTATAACCCACAAGCTACAGTGCATCCCAGTAAAACCTACCAGTAAAACCCACCAGTTACAAGGCTTACCAGTATAACCCACCAATATAACCTACAGGCAACAAGGTGTCCAAGTCTAACCCACTAGCCACAGGCCGGCACGGTATAACCCACCAGTAAAACCCACCAGTCACAAGGTGTCACAGTATAACCCACCAAACACAAGGCATCCCAGTAAAACCCACCAGTCATAGGCGTCCCAGTATAACCCACCACTATAACCCACCAGCTACAAGGCATCCCAGTATAACCCACCAGCTACAAGGCGTCCCAGTATAACCAACCAGCTACAAGGCGTCCCAGTATAACCCACCAGCTACAAGGCGTCCCAGTATAACCCACCAGCCACAAGGCGTCCCAGTATAACCAACCAGTCACAAGGCTTCCCAGTATAACCCACCAGTCACAAGGCGTCCCAGTATAACCAACCAGTCACAAGGCGTCCCAGTATAACCAACCAGTCACAAGGCGTCCCAGTATAACCCACCAGCCACAAGGCGTCCCAGTATAACCAACCAGTCACAAGGCGTCCCAGTATAACCCATCAGTCACAAGGCGTCCCAGTATAACCCACCAGAATAAGGCATTATCAGGGCTGGACATTAAGGCTTGTCCGCTTGTGCGGGACAAGTCGATTTTCTGTAGCACAAGAGGAAGAGAAATGTACTTTAGCCAAAAAATAATAAATAAATACAGTTATACATTATGTGCCACTGATGCTCAGCTATGTAACGTTAAATTAATACCGTCAAAGCCAGATGTTGTTTTTTTTGTGTAAATAGTCAAAAAGAATATTGGTGGTGACCTCTGTAGGCCACAGAAAATTAAAGGACTACAATCCCCATGGCGCTCCAGCCTGACTAACAGAAACAGGCGTGCGGCAGCGTCAGGCTGCAAGACGCCAGCCAAACACAGCTCTCCACCGCTTAACGTTTCCCGCCCCCACGTAAACACACCTCATTCCAGTTCGCGCATCATTTTATTCAAGTTTTGGCCTAGGTTTCCGATCATCCCAGAAGGACCTATTTTTTGTCGAAACGTACGTTGAAACAACCCTCCATTTGTTTTCATTAACCGCACGAGTGGCCACGGCGAAAAGGCTTTCTGAAGTTTTGAACCGTTCTTTGAAACCGTCGGATTGAAACCTGTTTGGCCTCTCGGAGCGTCATTCACAGCGCTCGTGGGGGCGTCTGTTGGTCTAATGAATACAGCGCAAAAAACCTGACGACAACCGCGCATATACTGTATATGGATCAACTACTCATACGTGCTCACTGACGTGTGTTTTTCAATATGTTTGAAGAGAGTGGATATTTTTTTTGGACAGTAAATACAAGTTCAGATGAATAAAAGGTACAAGGGTTCAAGCAGATACTGACAGACTGTCACCCGGTCGTCGGGTAGAGGACACTCAGTGACTCGGGGATGTGTTGTGAAATAATACGATGCTATTATAGCCCCATTAGCCCGCCGCCGTTTTTGAAAGCTGTCAAAGGCGATACGCGGCGAATCCAAGCGGTCATGGGGTTCAGCGAGGGAACGGAGCAGTTAGTCCCTTCCGACGGCGTGATTCTCGTGATCGTCTCCGTAACAAGGCGAGCTCCGGAGCGGGAGTTCAGTCGGAGTTACCTGGCGAGTCGTAGTGAAACACAGTCTTACCACCGCCACCGTTACTTTTTAAAATAATAATTCCCTAAATCTGGATGCGGAGTTGCGGTGAAAAGAAGAGACAAGACAGATGCTGCTGTGTTTGACTCTGACGCGCGGTGATTGGTCAACGGTGCGTCCCGCTGTGCGTCCGCGCGTCCGCCGTATCGGAGCGGTCAAGATCCACCCGCAAACAAATAGGATGTGTATGGAGAGATGCAGACTTCTCCGCAAAAACCGACTGCAACTTGTGTAATTCTGAACCGATTTCCATAAAATTCACTTTGTTATGCGATTCAGTTCAGTTTCTAGGGACTGACCCAATCATATTTTCTTCATTCACTACCATGTTTAAAGGCGGTATCATGCGTGCCTCATATTGTACTTTAATCCAATAATTGAGTATTGAATATTTTATATATTTTAAGATTTTATTTTAACATTGGACATCTTCAATGTTGCTTTTTTATTGAAGATCATGGTCATTGGGCATTACTTTCAGTGTTTTACAAAATAAATGGAAAGCAACTTCATATTTGTCTCTGATCCGATCCGTGACTCAAAGGCTACGATCTGAACCGTGAGTTTAGTGATCCGTTGCACCCCTGCCAGCCAGCCTGACAAGTTGAGCAAGTCACCACAGCCGTGAGTAGAGCAAAACAAATTACTTTAAGACAACACGCTGCTAATGTCTGTCTACAAAGCGTCTGAAGTGGCTTTATGAAAACCAGCTGAAGGAAACCGCGACATAGTGGAGCACTTTCGTTGTGTGAAATGCCTGTCTTAGAGCAACTGGATCCAATTGTAATATTGAATTCATTGAATAATCAATTAAAATAAATGGATGCGAACGGACAATACTCTGGAGTTTACTAAATCTCTGACTGTAAATAGGAATGGTGAAGGACTGCATTGGTTACTTCCTAAATTGTGATAATGTGGATTTCTGTGGAACGGGCTCACGCCGTTTCATGTGGCTATTGCAATTGTTAAAAGTCTAATGCTTAAAGTGGATCATTTCGCTAATGAATAATGTGTGAAGAGGGCAAACTCAACGATACTTCGAAAGCGTGGCGCATTGGTCAATCGATCCATTTGCCCTGTTGGCGGAATCGAAGGCACCTATAACCAAACACAGTGCAACTTCTGTAAGGACAGCTGTTTATTGGTGGATGTTTAATGACAATTTAAAATGAAAATGGCTGAAAAGGAAAATGTTGAATTGAATAAAACTGTTGTGTACCCAACCGAGAGAGTAAAGCCATGCCTGGGGAAAAATGCGATGGCAAGCAAAAGAGAACAGCTAAGCCTAAAGAGAAGGCTTCAGACGTAAAACTTGCTCAGTTTATTAACAAAAGAAAGGCGAAATTAGGTCGGCTCACAGCAAAAAAGGAACCACATTGATTCACTTATGATTGATTATGGAAATGTTCACACATACATCACTCAGTGCAAGAAATGCTGTCAGAATAAGAACAATAGAAGGACCATCTCAACTGGTATCTCCCAAAGACTGCATATTTCAATGAATTTCAATATGCTGTGAGGAAATGGATTGCCACAGCTGCCGCTTATGAGCACGAGCCTTCTCCGAAACATGGCTCAGATATATCAAGTCCAGATGAAGTGGCATCAGTTGGCCTGATCAGCCAGAAGGGTTCTACAGCTACACTAGTGGCAGAAAAGGGTCTTCTATAGTTTCATCAATACGAAGAAAGGCTGAGGCTGAGAGAGCGGCGCTCATGGCACAGGCCGCTGCTTTACAACGGAAACATGCGCTTAAAAAAAGGGAGGTCACCTCGAGGCAATAAAGGCAAATCTCAGAGCTGAAAAGAAAAAGCTTGAGCTTCAAACGTTGGAAGCCTTTGAGGATAATAACTGTGATCCTGAAATGTATGTTGTGGAAGAGTATTACTGGGCAGAGAAGTGGTGATGATGATGATGATGATGATGATGATGATGATGATGATGATGATGACCAAGGTAATACCATGGAGCAAGACAACCAAATGGTCTCCATGGACTCTAAATTAAAGGCAAAGGCCTCAGGCCACGGTGCCCCTCGTGGTGAAGTCCAAATAATGCAACCAAGGCCCACACAGGCCACAAGCGTATCAGCACAACAGTATTACTCCAGCCAAGTCAGACAAAGCTCTCAAAGTCCCAATTAAAATGCAGGAGGAAATGATGACTTAATTAAAGTAGTGCAGCATCAAAACAAAGTTATTGAAATGCTGATGAAGGAGCAACGCTGAACATCACTTCCATCAAGAGAAATACCCATCTTCAAAGGGGATCCATTACAGTACCTTTCATTCATCAGAATGTTTGAGCACGCAATTGAAGAGAAAAACAGACAATTATAAAGACAGACTGTTCTTTCTTGGGCGGTGTACGGAAGGCCAAGCTAAGGACTTGGTGAGAAGTTGTCAGTACATGGACTCTAAAAAGGATTATCTTACAGCAGAGAGATTGCTCAAAGAAAACAATAGGAATCAACTCCTAATTGCAGCAGCTTGCTTGGACAAATTCTTGAATTGGAATGCTATTGAAAGTGAAGACAGAAAAGCACGCTTATGCCATTTTTCTTCGAGGACACAATGGAAGATATTGAAATTTTGAAAAAAATAATTACCGGCCATCAAACATGAAACAAATGATCATGAAACTCCCATTTTAACTCATGGAAAAGTGGAGAGCAACTGCCTATAGTATGAAAACCACAAAAAAAGAGCAAAGTTTCCAGAATTGGTTGACTTTATCGAAAGACACGCCAATAAGAATTGAATCAATTAAGATTTTGTCTTATCGATTAAAAACAGTACAATCTGCGGTCTTGTTATTGTATCAACTGGATTCTTTGTGGGGCGCAGGGCATTACGAGAATAAACATACCCAGCCAGGAAGTAGTGGTACTCATCCGAAAGACAGGGGGCAGTAGAGAAAAAAAATGCCCAGTGGAGTAGGAGGAGTAGGGAGTGGTTTCCAGAAGAATGAAAAAACAACAAACATGCCTGCGTGAGCATCAATGCAAACGAGGAAACTCAGATGGAACACAGTAGACGTTAACAGGATAACGCCACTTTCTGAATGGCCCATGAGGGGGAAAAATAAATTGGAGCAAGGGAGAGGTACAACGACAAGACAAAACAAGCGATATGTTGCTATGGAGATGCCTCCAATAAAATATATTAAACTCAATTATTTTGTGTCTGTTTATACAGTATATAAACATTTTAGTAATTTTTTATTTTATTAACGTCTCCTTGTCCAAATCTTTACCAGACTTGATCTGCTACATAACACCCAGCTCATTCCGTTGCAGAGGATGGCAAAAAGTGATGACCAAAACCTTCCAAAAACGCCAAAGCGGACAAGACCATTATTGTTCAAAGGCTCTGTGTATTCTGGGCAGGAGAACAAACCTTTGAAACCTGTAAGATAAACAAAACATTTCACAAAGAAAAGACTGACTGTTTCAAAGTACAGGGAATTTGTTTCGACCGTCTAACAAAAGGACATCAAAGCAAAGATTGTCAAAAGAGAACTTAATGTGAAGTGTGTTCATTAAAACGCCCAAAGATATTGCCCATATACAAGAAGAGGAGTGAACAAAGAGACAATTCTGACAAAGACACACCAACAACTTCCGTAAGTATTGCATTAGTTTCCTGAGATGGTAACAACCACACTAGGGCCAGAGATCCACAAACCTTATCCGCCGTACCAATCCAAGTAAAGTTGTCAAACTCAAACAAGACTTGTGCATAATTTGATCGGGGAAGCACTGCAAGCCTCTGCACTCAAGCACTTCAACAACAATGAAAGCCAAAAGAACAACAATCCTCTTAAACAATGGGACAAGAGAAAACAGTTGACACTTCTTTTTCAAATGTCTTTAAGTGAGTAGCATCGATGGAAAGGAATTTCTTGAACTGCCTTAAGTATACACTGAAGATGAAATTCCTGTTGGAAAAGAGTACATTCCTACTCAAGAAACCATATAAAGATAGAATTATCTGCAAGAGGTAAAACTGCCTGAAATCAAGAGCCGTGGCAGATAATAAAGAGCCAAGACAGGGGACCCTGTGCTGTTAGGGTGGGTTGTGAATGGATTGAGAATCTGAGAATACATCATGTGTTGTAAATCGAATTTCAGTGACTTGTATGAGCTGTTGGATCAGCAGTACAACCATGACTTTCCAGAGAAACAGTATCATGAAAGGAAAGAAATGTAAATTGAAGACAGATAATTCTTAAAGACCATGTCAAATTCAGCTGAAATCAACGATGGACATAATCACCTTGAACTCCCATTCAAATAGGAAGACGTCATGATGCCAAACAATTGCCAACTTACAGAGCAGAGAATATAATCCTTAAAAAGGAAATTCAAAAAGAACAGGTCTTTCATGATGAATATAGAACATTCTCTGAAGGTTCACCGAGAGTGGAAAGATATGGAATATACCACATCACATGATTAATCACCCAAAAAGAGTCACCATCCATATAGTCTTTGATTGTTCTGCATCACACAAAGGAGCTTCATTGAATGACACGCTCATACAAGGTCCCAATCTTACCAACACGCTATTTGGTGTGCTTATTCGATTCAGACAAGAACCAATAGCCCTCAATGCTGATTGAAGGGAGGTCCATCAGGTGAGGGTTACTCCTACACATCAAGATTATCTTTGCTTTCCTTGCTGGCCAGGGGGTCAGTCTACCTCCTGCTGAGCATAGGATGACGGTACATCTATTTGGTGCCACTTCATCATCAAGCTGTGGAAGCTTTGCTCTTGTCACAACTGCAGACAAAAACAAAGATGACTTCTCTGTTGAAGCCATTGACAGTGCCAAAATACATTTCTACATTCGATAATATCTGATAAGCAAGCTGTGACGTTGTGTAAAGCACTCAAGGATCTTTGTGCAAAGGGAGGATTTTCCTTAACAAAGTGGATAAGCTTAACTCCATCCAAGAAAATGAGAGAACCAAAGAGGTAAAGAATCTGGACTTAGAGACTGAAGACAGCCTTCAAATAGAAAGAGCCCTGAGGATATAGAGGCATGTGGAGGAAGATGTTTTTAAGTTTCAAGTTTGCTTAAATTCTCACCCAGCCACAATGCAAGGTATCCTTTCAAAGGACAGCTTAGTTTATGACCCACTCGGATTGCTTGCCCTGTTTGTCTTTACTGCAAAGCACATTCTCCAAGAGTTGTGCAAGGGTGGGATGAAGATATCCCAGAGGCTCTAAAGAAGCAGTGGCAAAGATGGCTCATGGGATTAAAGCACAAGCAAAACTTCAAGATTGATCATTGCATCAAACACATGACATTTGGATGAATCAAGTCTGTACAATTGCAGCATTTCAGTGATGCAAGCGAGATCGGTTTTGGTGTTTGGTCACATACCTTTAAATGGCAAATGAAAGCGATAACGTTCACATAGCGTTCATGTTGTGCCTCTGAAATAGTCACTATCTCAAGGTTGGTGCTTACAGCAGCAGTAGTAGCAGTATGAATGGATAAGATGATCACTACCGAACTGCAAATCCCTCTATGTAAATCTGTTTTCTGGACAGATAGTACATCCAATTTGAGATACATCAAGAATGAGACTCAAAGGTATTAGACAATCATAGTCAACAGAAAAAGTCTCATAAGAGAAGCAACAAAGAAAGCACATTGGAATTACATCAACACTAAGCTAAATCCACTGGACCAGGCTTCTCGGGGGTTGACATCAGAATCTTTCTGTGATGAACGGTTCACTGTTTCTGAAACAACCAGAGGACGAATGGCCTGAACTTCCATATGCACTAATTTCAGTCAATGCCAATGATTCTGACGATCCAAAAATAAACAGAGAAAAATTCAATTGAAATTGACCAAGAGTTGACAAATAAACTTGTTTATTACTATTCTGAGTGGAAATTTTTTTAAAGAGCAGTTGCACGGTTTGTGCATTTGAAAAACATATTACTTACTACTTCTGAGGAAGAAGAGGAAAGAAGTACTCACTTGTACTCACTGTTCAAGCGCAAGAAGATAAGGAGAATCGGCTACAGCTGATTGAAAAAGGGATGAGCGTGATGAAAGAGTCTGGCAGAAGTATGTTTCATTCACAGTCATTTCCAGAAGAATTCAAAACATTAAAAAGGGGAAATCCTCTCAAAAGAATGAGTGTACCGTATAAGTTGGATCCAGTGAGAATTGACTTATTGGAAGAAGGCTGAATAAAATGGCGATGCCAGACGAAGCAAAATGGCCAACTGTTCTTCCAAAAAACCACCATGTCTGTCAAATCCTACTTCAAGATATTCATCAACAAGTTGGCCATGGTGGACGAAACTGAATGTTATCCAGGTTAAGATAAAGATATTAGATACCATGTGCAAATGCATTGCCAAGAAGAGTAATATCTTAATGTACTATGTGCAGATGCATGCATGGGACTGCGGGAGAGAAAAATATGTCAGATCTACCAAAAGACAGTAACATTGGACCTACCACCATTCACAAGTGTCAGAGCTGACTAATGTGGTTCATTGGAAGTAAAAAGAGGATGAAGTGTTGTGAAAAAATATGGAATTTACCTGCATAACAAGCCGAGCAGTGCACTTGGAATTTGCTCATTCATCAGATGCAGATTCTTGAATAAATGCCTGTAATCGTTTTATTTGCAGAAGAGGCCAAGAAATGGAGATCAGGTCTGGGAACTAATCAATGCCACTGAAAGGGAGCTGAAGGAAGCTGTTAAAGAGTGGAATCCAAGCAAAATTGAACATTTTTCAGCAAAAAATGTGAAATGGACTTTCAATCGCCACTTTGGAGTATATCATGGTGGAGTCTGGGAAAGACTAATCAGACTAGTCAAGAAAACTCTGCTCTCAATCAGAAAACAACAAACTCTTGATGATGAAACCCTTTCAACAGTTCTGTATGAAGCGAAAGCAATTCTCAACAGCTGACCAATAACTACAGTGTCAAATGATCCAAATCTCTAGAACGTCTCATACTGAACCATTTGCTTCAGCTCAAGGTCCAGCCCGCGCTGCCACAAGGTTTATTCCATCAGCAGGATACATACTCTAGATGCCGTTGGTGGCAGGTTCAATACATAGCAGACTTGTTCTGGACCAGATGGGGCAAAGAACATCTACCGCTTTTGCAAGAAAGACAACAATGGAATCGCATTAAGAGAAACTTTATACCTGGAGAAATTGTATTGATCATAGACTCAAATGCACCCCGTGGATCCTGGTTAATGGCAAGAGTTCTGGAGACACGACCCGGATTGAGAGGACTGGTTCGAAGTGTTCTTCTCAAGACAAAAATAATACACTGGAAAGACCAAAAAGCTAAATTTGCTCACTGGTACCTGCCTCAGAATAAGTCATAAGAACTAAGGATTGACAATCAAGACCATTTGTCTATCACAACTCAAGAGTATGCACCCTTAAAGACTGAACCATTCTTGATTCAATCTGGCTCTATTTTAGTATGTTTGTTTATTGTTATAAAAGATGCCCATAACAATAGGCACCGGTATGTTAGAGTCAGTTTTGTTTCGTGTGAATAGTCGAAAATTATATTGCTAACTAGAAAACTATAGGACTAAAATTCCCACAATTCTCACAGCGGCTTTCACGCACTGCGGACAATGTCAACGTCAATAATCAGGTTCGGACAATGTCCGGAGATACCCTTTCACACAACCGGAGAAAGTCCGTGTCAGGCGCGTTTACAATACCTGGTTTACTACTACTGGTTTGGACGAGGGCCTGGATTGAGCTGGCTTGGACAGGACACGACGCAATGAGGCAATGAGAGTTTTAGCACACAAGATGGCTGAAAAGGCTAGGGACTTATCTTTACTGGCGTGGATACCCCATGTATTTGGACATAATATAAATGAAAGAGTGAAAAGGAATATAAAGGAAAGCAGCTACTCTCCATGCACAAAGATCCGCACAAATAACTGGCGCATGATAGAGACGTCATCAACATGCAACATGCCTAAACGCTTGCTGTGAATGTTCTGGGCAAATACCTGCTCTGTTCACACATACCGCTCAATCGGATATTACATAGACTTTGTTCTATTGTGCTAGCTGTGTAAAGTCCGGGTAATGTCCAGTCCAAATGATTTGGACATTTGCGTTCACACATACAGCTCCTCGGGGTAATGTCTGAACAATTTCAGGGTTGCAGTGTGAAAGCAGCTTGATTATTGTAAAGGCCTATTTTATGTTGAATGTGTGTTGTAACAACCTTCATTTATTTTGATTAACCGCACGAGCCATTCGACATCAAGCCAGCCTGACAAGCCAAACCACAAGTCACCAGCCAAGTCGCCAAATCGTGAGTAAAGCAAAACAAATTACTTGAGAGATAATACATTGGAAATGTCTATATCAACAAAGCTTCCGAAGTGACTTTAAGAAAATAAGTAGAAGGAAGCCGTGACAAATACATTCACGATACCAATTTGAAACAAATGCCTCTCCGATACTCAAGCCTGATACCAATGTAATCTAACATAGTTGACATTAAAAAAAGAGTGTAAGAAAGAAAATCTAGGCTGTATGGGGGTACTTCAAGGTAAACAAAGAACATAAAAATACAACAGAATCCAAGCTCTGCTTGTTGTGTCCTACTAAAACTCAGTGAGAGTTACAGGCTACATTATACTGAAATTTGGATTATACTGAAAAAACTTGATCCATTAGATGAAGATAAAAAAATGTAAAGGGGGGAAACTTTGAAAATACGAAAATCATACGATTTTAGACACTAGCAGACATCCATATATTCAAGTACACAAAGTAATCAAATAAAATTAAAATGACTAATTATTAGTGGGCAGTTAACAAAGATAATCCATTAGGATGACAGTGCAGAAATAAAAACAAACCCTTAAACAGCTTTCCTAAATTGTGTCGATAGCAAGTTTAAAATATGAGATGGCAGAGCATTGCACATCGCTGAACCTCTGTAAATTAAACCAAACTGTAATTGAGATTTTTAAAGAAAGGAGACCAGAGTTCATAGTCATTTCAGTGGAATAATTGCGAATTTATTGATTGTAGGACTACTGTTCATGAGGGAAGGGTACTGTTCAAAGAACTGTATACAAATAAAGCTGTATAATAAATGTGTAGTTTTTTGACTTGGTGAGGTGAGGAGTCTTTGTCGTCCTCCCTTCTTTTAACTAGCTGCTGATAATTCCCTGACTAGTGAATGTAATTTCTTTACAAAAGTCACACAGCTTGACACAACACTGTGTTCAAACCAATTCATGTCTTCAAAACATAAACTCTTGTGATAATGTTTACATACAAACAAAAATAAAAAGAAACACATTGTTCAGACATTGGTCATCTATCAAAACCATTCTCTCAGTAACATAACATTTGTGGCTAATTAACTGTTAAAACAATTTCTAATTACTAACTATTAAAACATAACTTCAACACTCCTAATAAATGGCATACAATCATTTTTAATCCGATTATACTACACACAATGGACATTGTGAACTCGGTGATAACCACGATATCTACATGTTTGCCACTAGATGGAAACCTGGCACATGAAAGTCAATACATATTAAATTAGGTTGTTTAATGTCGCAATTTATATCGTACAGTGATGAGAGTTGGATTATTTTTCATATAAACATCTGCAGAAATAATGTTACAGGCTCATGATCATGAGAATTCCTCCTTTCTTCTCGTTCACATCAGAGCTGGTGACTAACTCAAAGATGTGGTGGTTCAGTTCATCGTAGAAGTGGCTTGATCTTGGCTCAAATCTCTGAGCTCTGTGGTCACATAGTGCTGAAGGTCTTTGGCAGACCTGGCCCTGGTGTCTTCATTCCGACTCTTCAGACCACTTACAAACTGCTGCAGCGCAGTGGCTGTACCCGACATGATAACCATTTGGACGGCTTGTTGTTTTCAATTGCTGACTGCTGAATTGATATTATTCGGTCCCCGGGGGCAGTCTGTCATCGCAGAACTCAATGTCGGGACCAGCGAGCCGCTAAAGGGCACTGGGGGTTGGAGATTTGTTGTGTAGCATTGTGAATGCACAGCCAGCATATCAAATCTCTTGAATCTCTTGAATCTCTTGAAATACTGACGGATTTGACATTGTTTCATATTAATTCAAACTTCTTAACAGAAGAGGGACATCTCCTCCCAGACGTGTGGTGTCTGCCTTGATCACAGGAGAGAATGCGGTAAAAGCGAGGCAAAGAGAGAAGGGTTTTGTTGACCTTAAATTGGCCAAGATAACAAAACAGACCCCTTGGCCCCCTCGTCCAGTCCCAATTGGCCTTTTCGGTTGTTTGGGAATACAGATAAGACTTAGCAGATCTGGGTCTCAGCAGGGGGGGGGGGGGGGTTGTACCACCTTGTGTGAATCTCTGGGAAAGATATTCCAGAGAGTCCTGGCTGTTTCCCCTACATAGGAGAAGATAAGAATCTCTCAGAGGAGAGATGTGAAAGGTTCATGAGCTTGGTGACACTCCTGAAAGTGTACTTGTTCCTGCCAGTCAGCACAGCTATGTGTGAGAGAGAGTTCTCATTTATTAAACACATCAAGTCCGACTGGAGGATCCGCCTCAGGTCAGTCCAGCTTCAGAGGCTGCTTTTTCTGTTTGTGGAGGACCAACAGTTGCAAGACTTTGATGCTGGATTGGTGGTAGACACGTGGCGGGCCTGCAGCCAAAGGCGGCGATTTAACCCTTGGGAGTCAAGGCGTCAGGCCAAAGACACAGAGGAAGTAGATGAATTGGGTTCCAGATGCGTTCCAGCAGCAGTTGGATGCGTTCAATGACAACTGCAGACGCCCTGAAAGTTTTACTTGTTTTGACGCAGAGGAAGTTTTCACATTTATGTTGGCTACCCTCTTTGAAGCTCCTGTATTTATCCCTCGAGTGGTAACGTGTGTTGTTGTCATTTGTTTAAAGATGAGGCTGCTCTTCAGAACCACTGCGCTCCGGCGGTTTATCTCCCGATTAGGGGGCTTTCTGCGTGGAGTTTGCATGTTCTCTCGCTCACATGGGGTTACCTCGTAACATCAGTAATGACCCCCACCAAAAACATGCAGAAGATCCTCATCTGACCAGCTATGGACTCTTGTAATTGGTCCCCGGGCGCGTCGCTGTACTATGCTGCCCACTGCTCCTGGCTGCCCCCCGGAGGAAGGACAGACCAGGATGGGTTAAAAGCAGAGAACTCATTTCACTGTCCATCATTTGAAGCATGTGTGTGTGTGCGTGTTGGTCGCCGTCACCACGAGTGCATGTGTTGTAGTGTGTGTGCGCCGTGTGATAAATAAATAAATAAATAAATAAAATAATCTTCTTTTCCACAGAAAAAAAAACCCTCAAATAAAAACTACAATAGCCATATGGCATCTTGAATACTGGTCCCTTGTGAGAAAAACAAAATTCCGAAAGCAGGTCACTGAGGGGCTTATCTGAACATTCATTGGTATCACTCTGCATTGCCTTTTGTTATATGCTACAATCTCAATTAGTATGAAAATGATTTGCTTCGGTGAAAATAGCCACTTTAATAAAACAATTATTTATACGTTGACAATGTGTGGATGCTTTCAACTATTTGTTAGTCTGAATTCTGCATATTGCATCGACAAATTAAATAAAAAAAGTTTATTAAATTAAAGTAAATTTACCCCAACGATTTACTTTTATGCCTGTCAAGTGAAGGGTAAATTTACTTAAAACTCAAAAAGTTTATGTTGAGCCCTGCACCTTCCACAAGGCGTCTCTGTATAATCTATCAGTCTAAGCCACCGGCCACACAGCGTCCCAGTACAACGCACCGGTATAACCCACCAGCCACAGGGCATCCCAGTACAATGCACCAGTGACTCTCTTATTGACGTCTGCATGTTATTCTAAGTATCACACTAACTTCCAGCAGCAGATCATCCAGTATGAGTAGTCTGTAATCAAGTCGGCGACAGGCATCGACTTGGTTACAACTCCGTCACAATGGACTCACGCCATCTCTATGGATTTCAAATGTACGTTTGACTGTGTGGCTCTAGGTTGCACCACAGAGTCTAAAACTCAAACCCAACATACAGCGTTACACAACACCACACAGCGGGCACTCCAGGCCTACAGCGTGATATCCACCATGTGCCCTATCTGACTGAAAAAAATCAACACTGTGCAGCTGAGAAAACAGAACTCCAACCGGTGAGGTTTGGAGCTTCCCGATACTGGGATGGTTCAATAACCACTCTATCCAATGACTCTCGAAAATATTCGCTCCATGTTGTTCATTTGAAATAATTTACCGAGCTTCCGCACTTCCATTTCTTGACCGGGTGCTTGGTTCTATAGGGGGAACCTGCGTCATGTCGGGGGAACAAAGCAGCAACTTAATTGGATTGAGTCACTTTATCGGCGCTGCGGACGCTTTTCCAGCTGATGCCACGATCCCAGATTACTGACAAGGAAGAAGTGTTTCAAAAATACAAATTGTTTTATTACTATCGCTCTGATGCAGTGATTCCCATCCTTTCTCAATTCAAGGACCATTTTGAGCCGCATCGGGCCATGGACCCGTTTAATCCCATTTAGTCCCCTTTCAATCCAAATCTGGAATATCTGACTCAGTGTCCCTCCTCCAGTTAGGGAGAAAATCGTGAAACAGGAGCCAAACAGTCAACAGTGGACATTATTTGTAATGTAAATGGCGAAGTAGAACTATCAATCAGCTGGGGACTCCTTAGAGCCTCTTGGAGGATCGGCCTGGGGGGGTCCCTGGACCTCACATTGAGAACCACTGCTCTAATGGAAAAAAAAAACCATCAGATACTTACGACTCAAATAACTGCACAAATGGTTATCTATAAATCACAAACACATGATAAAAGAAAGCACCTTGCAGCTTAACACTAAATAAAAACAACAAATAGTGGGCTTTTCTCTTCTTGTTTTATGGACCCGTGGATCTGGTGCAATGGATCACAGGAAGACCTGCAGAATTGCGCAAATTTAATTCAATCCCCTCTTTCCATTTCCACAAAAACACCAAAATGAGGCTCCAACGTTCCAGGTGTAAATGTCACGGTTGCATTCCATCCTGACATAATACTATAATTTATTCTCTTAATCACGTGGAATGTTTTGGGCTGTTTTTCTTTTTTTTTTTTTTGTCGCACCACTTCCATCCGAGCAGAAGGTCTGAATGGAGCCCTCAGAGGACGTGCTCTGCATCCCTGATTAGCAGGCATGGATGGAGGGGAGGTGGAGGGGTGGATGGATGGAGGGAGGATGGATGGGTGGGTGGGTGGAGGGTCTGGAGCCCCGAAGACAAGTCTGAAATGGCGCTTTTTGTTTATGGAAGAAGAAGAAGAAAAAAAACACAATTCCAAGCAAATCAGACAGAAAGGGTGACTCTCATCCACCCATCCCTCCATCCAGCCATCAGGGGAGGGAGGGAGGGAAGGAGGGAGTCGGAGGTCCGATGCGCCGTGTGGACCGGGGAAAACTTGCCAAAAAAACCCCGGAAAAGAAGAAGAAAAAAAAACACCACCCTGCCTGCCTTACCTTGGAACCGGATCCGGAGAAAGATGAGGGAGGGGGGACGCGCAGATCCTCACGCCGCCGCAGAGCTCGATTGCAGCGGAGACCCGGCGTCCGGAGCCTCCAGAGGAACCGGAGGAAGAAAAGCGAAAAAACCAGGAAACTAAGAGACCCAGGAGAGAGAGAGGGAGAGAGGGAGCCCGAGCCCGGTCCGGGGCAGAGGGGGGCGCAGCAGCGGGAGGAGGAGTAGGAGTAGGAGGAGGAGGAGGAGGAGGAGGAGGAGGAGAGGCGTCCAGGACCAGGATCCGGCGTCCAGTCCGGACTCCCGCTTCCTTCTCCTTCTTCTTATAGGAGCGAGGGAGCGGATCCGCGCGGCGGGGGGAGGAGAGGGGGAGACGGCCGAGCGAGGGACGGTGGAAAGAGAGGTGGAGGGATTCCCATGCAGTCGCACTTTCTCTTCAGGTTTTTCCTGTTTTTCTTCTTCTCCCTCTCCCCTGCTTCCTTCCCCCCCGAGCAGAGCGACGGAGAGACGCGGATCGGCTGCTGCTGCTGCTGCTGCTGCTGCTGCTGCGGCGTGGGAAGAGGAGGGTCACTCTCCTTCCTCATTCCTTCTCCTCCCTCTCTCTCTCTCTCTCCCTCTCTCTCTCTCTCTCCCTCTCTCTCTCTCCCTCTCTCTCCCTCCCTCTCCCTCACTCTCTTTATCTCTCTCTCCTTATCTCTCCCTCTCCTTATCTCTCTCTCTCTCTATCTCTTTCTCCATCTTTCTCTCTCCCTGTTTCTATCTCTCTCTTTATCTCTCCCTCACTCTCTCTCTCTCTCTCTCTCTCTCTATCTATCTTTCTCTCACTCCCTCGCTCTCTCTATCTCTCTCTCTCTTCTCTAACAAGGAAAGCCGGCGCTCTCTTCCTCCTTTCTCTCTCTCTCTCTCTCTCTTTCTCCTTCCTCCTCCTCCCCTCCATTTTCCTCCTCCGCCTTCCCCCACTCTCCCTCCCACCGTCTCACACACACACACACACACACACACACAGATCTGCATCTTCCTCTCTCTCCCCCATCTTCCTCTCCCTCCCTCTCTCACCTCCCTATTGCTCCTTCTCTCCCCCCACTACTTCCTCCCTCTCGCTTTCACACAAACTCTCCTCCCCCTCTCCCTCCTTCAATCTCTCTTTCCTCTTTCTTTTCATTCACCTACATACATCCCCCTCCTTCTCTCCCCCCTCTGTTGCTCTTTCTCTCCTTTATCTCAAACACACACACACACACACACACAAACACACACTTTCTCCCCCTCTGTCCCCCATCTTTGTCTCCCTCTCGCCCTTTCTTTGTTATACATACATATATCTCCCTCTCTTCCTCCTTCAATCTCTCCTTCCTCTATTTCCCTCTCGCTCTCCCCCTCTCCTTTTCTCCTACACACACACATCACCCTCTCTCCCTCCTTCCCTCTCTCCCTCCCTCCCTCCTTCCTCTCTCACGCATAAATCTCCCCTGCTCCCCCCCTTTTCCTCCTTTGCTCTGTCCGTCACCCCCCTCTCTTTCTCTCATACATTACTCACCCATTCTCTCCTCTCTGTCTCACCCCCCCCTCTCTCTCTCTCTCTCTCTCTCTCTCTCTCTCATACATTACTCACCCATTCTCTCCCCCCTATCTCACCCCTCTCTCTCTCTCTCTTTCTCATACATTACTCACCCATTCTCTCCTCCCTATTTCTCTGTCTCACCCCTCTCTCTCTCTCTCCCTCACTCCCTCTCCCTCTCTCATCCCTCTGTCTGCAGCGCGATCGGAAACACGGAGGGCGGCCCCCTCCCCCCAGGTCTGAGAGACAGGCAGGTTAGTCTGTCCTCCCACAGCAGCGAGACAGGTGTCGGTCTGCCCTCCCGCAGCAGAGAGACAGATAGCTGTCTGTCTGCGTGTCTTTCCCGAACAGCCCGGAGCCTCGGCGTCTGCTCTTTAATTTGATTTAATTTGAAAACAGCCTGTCCGTGTGCCTGTCCAGTGCCTCTTTTCGCTGAACGAGTGTTTTTTTTTACAAAGTCCTCCTCCTCATCTTAACAATCCGCCCCTGACACAGGAAGCTCTGATTTCATTATCTCTTAGTATCATTATTATTTATTTACCTTTATGTGCTTTTATTGCTCAGTGACAATAGGTTTCCTTTGATATTTTGGTGAATGAAATGAAATGATCTGTCATTACAGTATAGAGGGAGAGAGAGAGAGAGAGAGAGGCGGAGGGAGGCAGGAGAGACAGAGGAAGAAGAGAGGGGAAAGAGAGGAAAAGGTAGGGAAGGAGGAAGAACAGAGTGGAAAGAGAGCAGAGAGAGAGAGAGAGAGAGAGAGAAAGAGGAGACGGGGAAAGAGAGAAACTGGGAAAGGGAGAGAAATGTAAGAAGAGGAGAAAGGGGGAAAAAGAGAGTGGGGAGACACGTAAAAGCCTCGGTGGATTCATTCATAATTCACACCGTCTCCCCGCCCTGCCCCTCGCTCTCTTTTTTACAGACTTCACATCCATCAAATGAGCCATTCGTCATATCTTTGATGCCTTGAGCGTTGGACAATATGAGAGACATGAACAATATCAAATATGAACAAACAAAGATTCCAACACCCGTGGTTAAAAGTAACTGAAGATAACTGAAAGCAGTTTGATTTGAATGGTCCACAGGCCGGGCGGATTGCGTTTAGTTTAGTATACCTATACAGTCCAGGTGTCAGATGGTGGATTTTAGGGATCAAATAATATCCATCGTTTGGTGAATCTCACGATGAGTTGGAAAAAAAGAAAAAAATAACTCAAAAGCAGTTTCAATTAGGTTATAGCTCATAAAATGTCAATTTCAACGTTTTGGATGGCAAAAAGACAGAAGGACAGACCGACAGACAGACAGACAGACACACAGCTCCTGGCTTCATTGTGGGTTTGGGTTTCTTCTGTGGCTGCCGTGCTTTGGGCTTGGAATGTTCTTGCAGCCACGGGGTGTCTGTGCGGCTGCTGTTCTCCTAGGTGCCTTTCTGGTTCTCAGAGGTACTTTGATAAGTTCCTGACCTGATACACCAGTACTTACTGGGAACAATCCTGTGCACTCATGGGTGGACACATCACACACGCACAGGTGGACACATCATGCACCCACATGCACACACACACACTGCCAGCATCTGCCCTTACACACTCCCTTGAACACCCTTCTCATTGTGTCGTTTTCCCTTCTTCTCCTTTGTTGCTATGGTTGTCACAGGAGGAAGCCACGGTATTGTCATTTGTTCCTATGTTTCTTTGTTTCATGTGTGGTGATTCTCCTTCTCTTGAAGAAGTATTGATGATTAGTTGTTGCGGCAGACGAGGGGGCATGGTTAAGCCAGGCTCCGCGGGACCCAGCACTGGCTCTGTTTCCGCAGCGGCGCGCCTGTATCGGGTCTGGCTATTCGGACCGCTGGCCACTGGTTGGTCCGACTCGGCGGGGGCGAGGTTTCTTATGGGTTGTTTGTCTGTTTCGGTGAGGAGAAACTTGCTGACGGAGCCTGACACGGCAGATACACGGACAGACGACACACGGGCACTCAAAACTACGCCACCGAGGCTCCTCACCTCCAGTTCGACTCCATCTCCCTCCTTGGACCCGCATATGTGGCAGGGGTTTGGTCACAGTTGTGTAGCTGATGAAGGCATTCTAAGGTTGTCCCCTGAAGCGGGGGGTCGGGGGTGGCCGTAAATGTAGAACAAAAATGCCGTGCTCTTGTCTCGTTCTTCCACAGGGCATCCAAAGACAGAGCCGGCCCGTCCATTAGGCAATATAGGCACTCGCCGAAGGCCCTGGAATGGTCAGGGGCCCATGCGTGTTCCGGGCTGTTCCTATAGGCGCCCGCAGAGAGGCAGCTATCGGGGCGGAATTTGCACACCTGTCTCCCTCTGCGACGGTGCCTACGGCGTGCCGGCAATAGGGCGGCCGCACTTGGACGGTTCTGACCCAAGCACGGTCGGCGTGCCAGGATAGTATGTTTTCATTTAAGATGCCGTTTATTATATTTTCCTCTGTTTCCTTATTGAACGGAAGAAACACTGTGCATAATGTGGAGTTTCCCCATCACTCTCGTGGTCCAACCGCGTTGCCTTTAGCCAGTGCCTTCAAGAGCGAAGGAGTGCGTGTCAAGTTGGGGTTATTGTTTCGAGTTCAGAATTATTGGCTGCCGGGACAAATTTTGCTGGTTAGGAGTTAAATTATGTTTGGGGAGGGTGCCCATTTTCAAGATCACGCCTGTCCAAAGAAATTATTGTAAGCAGTTCTTGATGGCCCTTAATTAACCCTGTGTGTATGGCCAGCCCGCTGACAGCACAGGTAAAATAAATGAATAGAAATAGAGTCAAAATGACAGACAGTCCATCTACCTCCCTGGTTTGAAATTTTAATAAATAAACCGCTCTGTTCAACACACCTTTATCTCTCTTCATCTCTTCCATCAAACAAAATTTCTTAATCTTCAAATCTCTGCCACCCTGGTTACCCGTTACCACGGAAACCTCCCTAAACAACCAGCGTCCGACAGACCTGATATCGAAGCTTTAGTACCGTGATAAATAACAAAGATGCCGATCAAACAAGTTTGACTATCGCAGAGGACTTTTGTCGGGTTGTGCTGAAATTGTGTACAATTAACTGATCCTCAATTTGACCCCATTTGATCAGATTTTGTTTCTGGCCCCAATCTGAGCAGAATTTTTATTATTAGATCTGATGCGGTGGATGTCTCGACCCTAGTGACGGAGATAACAGTGAAAGCGGGATCCAATCCATCCATCCATCAATTAATAATCTGAAGACCCCGTGGAATTGCTTGTCTTGAAGGACCCCTGGGGGTCCCCAGATCACACGTTGAGAACTGCTGTGAAAATAGGTGAGTTCTCCTCAAAGGCTGGAGAGTCAGATTGCAGATTGTGTTGATGGAGGCATCATGGCTGTTGGTTCCTTCCTCTCCGGCCTCCGTCTGAAGTCCCATGTGTTTTGTTGTTGTTTCGGCCGCTCTATGTCTTTTCTGACCTCGGTCCGACCGGCCGCCAGGTTGGAGCTGGTCCCACAGGAACCCAAGCCCTGGTAGCCCTGTCGCCCGAGGCGTCCATTTTGTTTGACCTTTAAGCATTTAGTACAGAGTGTTAATTTAATTGAATATCAATTAAATCTGTTTACTGGGCAAAGTACATTTTAATGTACAAGGAATTTGTCGTAGTAATAATTATAGTTTGTGCATTGTAGTGCAAACAAACAGTAGAATAGAAAATAAGCTTAACAGTCTAAAATATATATATATATATATATATATATATATATATATATATAACATTTACAAAATATAGAAAATGTGCTCTATTCACAGATAAAGAGATAAATTATTGCAATAGGGCTTTAGGGCTAAGTGGTAGTAAGGATGCAAGTGTTGACTGGGTATTATATAAATATATATGTGAATAATGTGTTCATAATAAACATTGCAGATTTATAGAGTGTGTGTGTGTTTGTGTGTGTGTGTGTGTGTGTGTGTGTGTGTGTGGGTGTGTGGGTGCGTGTGTGTGTGCGCGCGTGCGTGTGTGTGTGTGTGTGTGTTTGTGTGTGTGTGTGTGTGTGTGTTTGATTGCTGCCATAAAGTCATTTTACTTCCAGTTCATTACAAAAAGAAGGGAGATGGGCATAAGGGGAGAGGAGAGAAGAGAAAATGAGGGGACGGAGCAAAGACAGCAATAGAGAAGAAGGGAGAGCAGACGATAGGGGTGAGAAAAGGGAGGAGAAGAGGGTGGGAAATGGGGAAGAGAGGAGGAGAAGAGCAATAGAGAGGTTTGTAGCAGGAGGCGAGAAAAGAGGTGAAGAGGAGAGAGGAGGAGGAAGAAAGGGAAAGAGAGGCGAGGAGGCAGGAGCAAGGGGGAGGGAGGTTAAGAGAAGGGGAGGAAGGGGGGAGAGCATAGAGGAGAGGAGAAAGGGGGAGAGGAGAGGAGAGGGAGGGGAAGAGGAAGAGAGAAGAGGAGAAGAGAGCTGGAGGAAGGGGAAAGGGAGGTGGAAGGGGGAGAGAGGAGAAGAGAGGGGGTAGAAGGGGGAGGAAGGAGAAGAGAGAGGGAAGAAGTGGGAGAGGAGAAGAGGATGGGGGAGAGATGAGAAGAGAGGGGTAAGGGAGAAAGAAAGAAAGGAGGACAGGGGAGAGAGCAGAAGAGGGGGAAGGGGGAGAGAAAGGAAGAGAGGGGAAGGAAGGGGGAGAGGAGGAGAGAGGGGGAGAGATGGGGAGGAGGGAAGAGGAGGAAGGGGGATGAGGAGAGGAGAAGAGACAATGGAGGGAGTGGCTCATGTTTACACTCATCACAGTTACAGTGCTGCCGAGGTCAAAGGTCATCGAGCATGTCATGCATGTTGGACGCCTTCCTGCAAGATAGTGATTCACTATGACACTGTCTGCGAGAGAGAGGGGGGGAGAGAGGGAGAGGGAGAGACAGAGAAACTGAGCGAAAGACAGACAGACAGACAGCGATACCGAGAGACATGCAGTCACACAGAGGGCCAGACAGCGAGACCGGACAGACAGAGAGAGAGAGAGCGACGGATGGACAGACGGAGAGGTGAGCAGACAGACATGCAGGCGGAGACGGAGGGATGGGCGGACAGACAGACAGACAGACAGATGGACAGACATCCAGTCAGACATATTGACAGACAGAGACGGACAGACAGGTTCTGAGCTCCAGTGACTCGTCTTCGGCCCAAGATTACCGTGGTGGGCCTTAAGCCTCAACAACTGCGGTGCGTGTGTGCGTGTGTGCGTGCGTGTGTGTGTGTGTGTGTGTGTGTGTGTGTGTGTGTGTGCGTGTGTGCATAGGTAATGTGCATGCCTATGACAAATATCTGATTCTGCTTACGTGTTTGTGTGTGTGTGTGTGTGTGTGTGTGTGTGTGCGCGCGCGCGTGTAAGTGTGTGTGTGCAGGCGCAAGCGGGTGCATTTAGTGCACGGGAGCACGTGCCCGGGGCTCGTACACGTGAGCGTGCGCCCTCTTGTACTGAATGATAAATGACTGTCTTTAGCCAAAGCCCTGGTCCATATTTCAGGCTGCCACATTCAGATTACACTGAAATGTAAATGAGGCCATTTCTAAGCAGCGGCTGCTTTTATAACACTAATGTTGACACTCCAGTAGAATGCCTCCCCTGCCGTCACCTTCCGTCCGGCCGACGGGAAACATACTGTACACTCCGAAAAACTGATCTCTATGTGCTCCGCATGTGTGCGTTGGCGACGTGTTTTTCTAGTAGAGAGTCCGAAAGCTGCAAGACGACCGGGAGAATAGAAAGCGGTGCCGCGAGGAGGCGAGCGGGGATCTTTTTTTTTTTGGGGTGGGGGGAGTGACCTCCTCGCGCCGCCCCCGGGGAGGGCGTCGTGGCAGTAGAACCACGACAGTAAACTAATTAACCGGACCGCACCGCTGGAGGGATGTCTGTTTTTCCTGGGGACCGGCGCGGGATTTCGGGCTCCAACAGACTGGACCAGAGCTTCCCAAAGCGTGGCTGCAGGCGGAGGTGCTGCAGGCGGAGGTGCTGCAGGAGGGGCCGCAAGAGCTCATTTACAATAAATAAACAAAACGCTTTAAATTTTTCAATTTGATAATTGAGTTTGAAATGAGCCTAGGATTGTGATTATTCAATAAGTAAATTTTTTAAAATGTAATCAGAGCTAATTAAACAAAGCCATGGGATTTAAATGACCTGTTATTCTTCATTGATCGGACCTATTTCTGACCCAGATCGTATCTTATATCTCATCACTGCCGAATTGTTCTGCTTATGAATTAAAAAAAAAATCGGGAAATACTTCATATTAGTCTGCGTGTTGATCGGAGTTGTGGTGAAAGGTTTGGGCGGGCCGCACACCATTTTAGGATTTCAAATGGGGGCCAAGGCATCCTTAAGTTGGGGAATGCCTGGACTAGATGGTGCTGAATTTGCCCCAGCGTCGCACGGCGTTTTGGAACTGGAAACAGCTCGGTGCTGCTACCCAGCGTCGGCCTGATGCGGCGTCTCCTCACTCTCTTCTCTCCGATCCCCCCCCCCGGGGAATAATAAAATGTTATCTTGTGTCATCTTTATCAAGCAAATAAAACTCCCAGAAAAAAACCCCAAACAAACACTGGAGGAACCGACCTCGCTGTGGCTGAACCTGGCGACCTCCAGGAAGGCAGATTCACCAAATCAGCCAGTGATTATAACATTTGGGACCAACAGGGGCGTTTCAATACAAGGACGCTCGTTATTTAAGTCAACCTCATGCAGAAAACACCTTTTCACAAGACATTTTATCCAACCACTATGACGTCTCCCAAAATAGCGGTCGAGGTGTTTCCCCTTAAATCCCATTCGCAAAGCTGTTGAGGCCAGAGTGGGGAGAAACGTCAGCCCAAGGGAAAGGGCGGGTCCCACCTCGTTGATATGGATGATGTCACGTTTCGCGAACAAGCTTACTGACTGTGCCCACGGTGATTGGCTGATAAGAAATGGGGATTTCATCCTAGAAATACCATAGAAAGACATTATCATGTTGCCTTCAGGATTTTAAAATAAAAAAAATGTCGGCCAAGCGCCACTGATTACACATGAAACCATGAATAACATACGGAGTAGTCCAGTACAGCAGATATTGAGCTAATTCAGGAGCCTCTTGCATCCCCCGTATCTGGTAAACAAGCAGCGGATACGCATATAAGCAGCATTTTAATGACCTAGAACATGCACGGCGGATAATAAGAAGACGTGCGACGCTACAGCACGTTGCCCTGCAAACGAAAACAAAAAAAACAAAAACAAGAACAGCTTTTCCTTCTTGCCCGACTTGTGCATTAAAGGAAGGGCGTTTGAAATGAGAAAAATGGAGTTGGAATAGCTCCAAAAGCCCAAAAAAGAAGCAGGGGGAAAATATACGTTTGCAAATAAATGCGGCTTTCCCACTTCTGTCCAGAACCACCACAACTGCCACAGGTAACAGGACATGATTATTATTATTATTATCATATTTATTATTATTATTCACCATCAAAGCATGTGCATGTGTGTGTGTGTGTGCAAGCATGTGTTGTAGTGTGATGTGTTGCGTGACGAATAAAGACTGCTTCTTCTTTCTTCTTCTTCTTATAATTTTCAACGACACTCAATGAACCTCGCTATACATGTCGTCGCAGGTTATCTTGACATGTAATCTTCAATTCAAAATATTTATTGCATTTATTAGGGGGAGTCTCAGCACCCAAAGCTCCATCGCCTCTTGCCTCAGGGGTGGAGGGTCCTTGGGCTCTCAGACACCAGCAGAACAGGACCGAACGGGAGCATTGACCCTGCAGTGCAAATGCTGACTGAATGAACTTGATGTTGAATGGTTTTCTTATTCAAGATTTGCCATCCGCTGTAGTGTGACGTCATCATTTTAGTCATTTTAGGTACGTATTACATTTTGATTTTCTGTAATCCGGCATCAAACTACGAGAATTCAGTATGATTCCTGACCTGAATATTTTAATTGTCCGACGATAATAGTCGTCTTTATTCTTTGTCCTTGTTTTATGCAGTGTGACATAAGTGATGTCTGCGACAAAAGGGCAATTATTTGTACATTGCGGCTATTACAAGTTCTTCATGTTCGTAAAACACTTTTTTTGTATTGACATGAATTCCAAAATTTCAAATTCTTGAATTGTGAATGTTAGACCAGTTGAACATATTTGAGTCAAAACCTTTAGTGTTTGTGAAATAAAATGCATTGGGAAATTCGGAGGAAAGACGGGTCAGATAATTGTTTTTTCAAACAGTTGTCCAAAACATCTGGACAAAATAGTCAAACTAAATATCACATTGATTAAGATCACACCACATGTATAAATTGTGTAATATTAAAAATGGCAATCTCCAGTTATTCCAAAAAAAAAGGTGGGAAAAAAAAGCAAATTTAAATATATCAACTTGTCAAATAAAACGGTGTTCATAAACATTGTGTTGTATGTAGTTACTTAACACAAAAAGACAATGTTTGGAAATCTAATTTTTAAAAAGACAGCATGACATTTGTCGTGTATTTATTACAAAAACCAGGCCATCTTCACAAAGGTAAATAAATAAACTATTAACTGTAAATGTTCTGTTTTTACCATTTTCTCTCACTTTGGCTGCGGCTGTTTTTATCTGCGAGTTGGAATCCGTTACGACCTCGCCGCTGGTGGTCTTCATGGTCGGCGTCGAAGCCTTCCCGACTTCCCCCCGCCCGTGATGCACGCAGCGGGTGTTTGTTTGTCGAAGCAGTGGATGTTATTCCCGCCACTCCCAACGGTTCCTCCTCTGGCGGCTTCACGTCGGTTTTTTCGTTCTCTGTGACTTGTGCGTCTGATCCCGGTGCGGTGATGGTGTTGTTGGTCGCGGCGAGGCGCGCGCAGGCGTCCCGATGGCGTCAGCGTCTTCATCGCGTGCGAGTGGCCTTTTGGGCTTAAAACTCCCGAAATCGGAGCTTCATCGCCGTCGTTACGTCAGCCACGCAGCACTCCAGTAATTCCCTGTTTTCTCCGAGAACACTCATTATTCGGGTTGGGAACTGCGTCTTCATGAGTTTGACATTTCTTTGATATTTGTTTTTTTAATGTTTTTTTTTTTTCTGCCTTATTTTCAATTTGTGGTTCATTTTTTTTTCACAGTCTTTTTCTTTAGTATTTTTCTTTTTGAACTGTGCGAGTGACCTCCCGGGCTGGATGTTTGAACAACTGTTTCTTTATTGCCTGCGTACACGTTCTGCAATTTTTCGGCTTCTGGAACAAGCGTGAACGTCAACTTTGTAATTATTTGATAACAAACACACTAAATACATGTTATTGTGACATGTTGCCTCTGAACCAAACCTGGTCATTGTTGTAACTCACCGCGCTGTCTGCGTAAATACAGCTGCAGTCACAGCGACGGACAGGTGACGCTTGTTGTCGTGTAGGGCAATAATGATGAACGTATTCGCGGAAGTATGACGGGCAATTGCTGTGTGGGGCAACAATGACCCAGTAGCGTCATTTCAGCCGTCACGCCTTTCTGTGGATTAAATTTTCCGATGTGTTACGGTTCCACGAAATCCGAAAAGCGCTGACATCTTTCTGTGAGTTATTGCAATCTCACGGGAACTCGTTTTCCAAGGATTTCCAAGTGCTCGAAACGCATCATTCATTCACACAGTCGGGGTGGTCTTGACTCGACTCGTCGTGGTGGCGACTTCCTGTGGACTCACGTTTTTTCCTGTGTCCAAGTTTTCCGATGGGTTGCGATTCCATGAAGCCGGAAAACGGTTGACGTCTTTGTGTGATCGCGGACTCACAGATTTTGTGTCTTACGACTTTCCGCGCACCCTGCAAAGTAAGGAGGAACGCAACGCTGCATCCAACACGGGGTTATATCCGAACAGAACCTCTTCATTAACTAAAAGACAGCGGAGATAAAACCAGGTAAGACGGTACACAGACACACACACATGCACACAAACACACACACACACACACACACACACACACACACACACACACACACACACACACACACGTATAGTTTGTAACCTATAACCACTAAAGAGCGATTGACTCTACACCACGCACCGTGGACGACGCCAACGGGCGTTCAGAAGCACAACCTGCACATTTAGAAGGCACTTTTTGGAAACGTTGGCGTGTCGGTGATGTGCGAAGGTTCGGCTACTTCCGGTCAAATTTAGTCGGTTTTTCACAAATTTCTGCTTGAAACTAGAACCACGAGATGTCTGCGACGCAACACCTCAACCACGTCTGTATCTCCAGCGGTTGTCCAGTGGTTTACATGACAGTTTTAGCCTGAAAAGTGCCAAGGAGTATAATAATAATAATAATAATAATAATAATAATAATAACAATGGGGGGCTATCTCTACTGGATAGACCCCTAAAAAAATATAGCTGCAGACAGCAGCAGGCGGGGTCTGGGCTGGTTGGCTCTGCGTCGGTGCTCTGCTCCTGTGTGTTTTATGACTGCAGAAGGTAATTCATTCCGGCCTGGTAACAGTGTAATTTTATGACCGGGCGGTGTTTGCGGCTGTGGGTGGGTTTCCTGCGCCGCAACTAACGGCCGTCATCATTCTGAAGTAGGGCTGCATGATCATGGCCAAAATGAGAATCATGATTATTTTAGTCAATATTGTGAGCACGATTATTCATCACAACTATTGATCCAATCTGAGGTACATAAGTATTTAATGGCACTTTGTGAATCGACAGAAAACTGTCTTCACAACAACACTAAGGTACAAATCTTTGACTCAAAATAGGACTTTCTTCAGATGAATTCAGGCTATACATAAATTACAGCCAAAAAAGAAAGTCAGTTACATTAAACCTGCATTTATATTAAGTTTTATGTTTATTTAAGACAGATAGATTGTAAATCTTCTCCAAACAAAACAAATAAAAACGGCGTGTTTTTATTATTTTAGATGTATTTACTTTTTCCTAATAGAACAAAACAAAAAAACACACACACACACACACAGAGGCAGACATGCAAAACCCACACAGTGTGTGTGTGTGCGCGCTCCACCAAGCCTGCAGCTCCGGCTCCCGCTGGTGCACGGATACATGGATTACATACTTTGCCACACATGGATAATTGCGATTAGATCAGAAATAACGGCCAATTGTACTCAGCTGAAAGTCCAACTGGCGAGCAGGCCGACTGGAGCCGACAACAGCGCCTGCCCCGGCGTCCTGGCTACCTCCTCCGGTATATTTTATCGGGTACAGTATAGTGCAGAAGTTCATTGTAAACGACGCGGTAGACTTCACCGCAGTGCTATAACATGAGCTGTGTACTTCATCAACTTGAAGAAAAGAAAGAAAGAAGAAACAGTCTTTATTCGTCACGCAACACACCACACTACAACACATGCTTGCACACACACACACACATGCACACGCTTTGATGGTGGCCGGTGAAATGAGGCCTCTGCGTTTAACCCATCCTGGCTTGTCCTTCCTCCGGGGGCAGAGCAAGGAGCAGTGGGCAGCATACGTGGACGCGCCCGGGGACCAGGTGATAAGTGTCCATCGCTGGTCAGACGATGATGGGTGCATGTTTTTGGTGGGGGTCCTTACTGACGTGAGGTGGAGGAAACCCCATGTGAGCGCGGGGAGAACATGCAAACTCCACACAGAAAGGCTCCTGTTTGGGAGATAACCCGCCGGAGCACTTGCGCATGCGGGCAAGGATTTATACCTCTGTGAGTGTTGGCGCCATCAATTTGAGGTTGTCAGTGTCGATCGCAAACCCCATCCACAAAACTGAACCCATCTGGATGAAACTCGAACTTCGCCATGTTTGTGTGACCGATATCATTTAAAAAGGAAGGCAAACATTTTGTGAGCGTACCTTTTTTATTTGAACTGAGGTCCCGGTTGTGGGCGGACGTAGAGCGTGAGGAGCCAGGTCCGGCCACGGTCCCCCACCGAGGGACATCCGGCTGGGACATGATGCCTCTCAAACAGCAGCCTGAGGGCAACGTGGGCTTTCTTTCTTTGTAGTTGACAGCAAGAGGAATCCGTAGGAATCGTGGGACGATGTGGGTCTGGAGAGGGCGTTTGATGTTTGATGTAATATTCTACTGACAGAAGACTGAGATATACCTAGTTTGTCGGCGCTGCAAAGCTGCATTTTCCCCGTGGCCAAGTAGAATAGGGTTGTCAGAACCTGGGTCTCTGGACAAGCTCTACTATTATCATAATACCCTCGCCATTAAGGCGATACCTTTTTAAAAGCTCAGTATCATTAAATGCTTCTAAAATGTTGGCCGGAATGAATGGCAGCAGCGGCCATTTTCGGATTGTTTGTGACTGGGGCCCTTTCTCAATCTGCGTTCTTGTCTGTACTTGTGTTCTTGTGGACTTGTGAAACGTCATCAGTCGCAGCACAAGTGCTGTTCCAATACAAAGTACGCATCAAGCCAAGTCCAGGCCAAATGCCCGGATGTGAACTTGCTCCGCCCATTTTATCGAGGATGCATCGGTGGTGACTCGTGTGGACTTGGGACAGCCAAATATCCCAGAATGCATTTCGCAACAAGCGGTGGTAATGGTATTGGTCCATGGGAGTCTGTACTCCCGAGTCGAACTTGCCAAGTCTGAACTACCAAGTCCACAAGTCCGGACTTCGCGTACTTGGTATTGAGAAACGGCGTTGGTCTCAGTGATTTAGGAGTCCTCTTGACTGCCCCTAACCTTTCACAGATTTAGTGCTAAAACTATCTGTGAAATACTCTTGGACCAAAAATGTAGGGGTCATGAAATCAGGACTGACACACCCATTCTTTTTTAGAGTTTCTCCTAAATCAGCACGTTGTAAGCTACTTTTAGCCTGAAGATGTTTAATGTTTAATAGCCTGAATATGTTTAAGATGTGGAATATGGGCCATGAGCTGCTTTTCATAATGGAGGGATTTTACCCATCAAAAACACCTGAGGGTGGACTTTCCAGGGAACTTTCTCATATGTAAATGGGGAAAGTTGTTTCTGAGGTTATGAGGTAAAAACAGGTGAAGCGCAGTAATATGAAATTGTTTGCATTCGACAGCCTTTACAGGCACAAGATTTGTAGAATGATTAACAACAAAATAGTCAGTGTAAGCTCCAGCCTCATCCGTTTTGTTTGGAACGGGCCCATTTTCTCTGATAATTGAACGGGGGAATAGAGTGGCAGAGTCATTTTAAAACGATCTCATGATTTTCGAAAACTCTCGCTCCATTTCCGGCCCAGTTTGAAAGAGAACACAAATAACCCCGTTCCCATGCTTTGTGAAGTTCTTCCATTCAGTTTTTAGTGCCAGGATACCTCGCAGGCAACCGAGATTTGTTTCCATTTTGAAGGGTTATAATGAGTTCATAAGAAAAATACTGATTAGTCCCGTTTGTTTTTTTCTCTATGTCTTGTACCGAGGATGTCTTGCTGTTGTAGCATTCAAGTCTGGTTCAGGGATTGAGCTGGATCCTTTAACATTGGAGTGAAATGAATCTGCAGGCAAAGTTCAGTTTGAGTGTCCGGGCACCAGGATCGCAGAAGGTTTGGGCGTTCAGGAGTGAGATCTACCGAACCGTGTGGGAAGAATCTGGGAATAGAAACAGTGATATTTCCGTAAAGTAGGGGTGGAGCCGAATCCAAATAAAGCACAGATAGTTGGCTTTTACAAATATTTATTTCGCACAAAAATTCAAAAAAAAATTATCTATTTTCCCATCGAGACCGTAGTGCTCGGCTGCAAAGATGAGAAACTGAAACAAGTCCAGGCTCTACAGAGACAGGTCTTATGTTCTTAAATATTAGTCTTTTTTCTTAGAAATGCCACTCAGACCCTAGACGTGCTTTTACAGCGCGAGGTGCGGTGCCGGGACATTGGGCACGAGCGCTTGGCTCTACAGCACGGAGCTGGGGAGGGACGCGGGTGGACAGGGAGGGGTAGAACAGGTGGAGAAGGTTCCTTCTCCGGAGGCAGAGAGTGTAGGACAGGTTGAAAATGATCACACTGATTTAATAACATTGGATTAGGGTTTTTGTGTCTGGGGACGAGGGCTCTGGGGCTTTACACTTCAGGTCCAGAACAGATTCCATGTGGGGAAAGGAGCTTGCGTTTGATCCCACTGACACACTGAGTCAATATTGCCGTGCAGCACTATTTTATTTGGTTCAAAAGTAGGCTACAGCTTCTTGTTTTCAAGTTTTCAAAAATGTAGATGTAGACACGTGATGTTGCTGACAAACTGAATCCTCAATCCTGAACGAGATAAGATAAGATAAAGACACTTAAAAAAAGAAAAAAAAAAGATACTGTTCCCCCACAGGGAAATTCCAGTGTTGCAGCAGCAATGACATCCATGACAAAACACACATAATTTACAAAAGCACATGTTGTTTTTGAATCAATTACAAACGTACTATATATATATATATATATATATATATATATATATAAAGTACGTTTGTAATTGATGTTTTTTATATATATATATACACACACACATATATATATCTACATATATATATCTACATATATATATACAGATATATATATATATATGTATATATACAGATATATATTCATAAATATTTACATATGTGTATATACATCTACATTTAAAATAACTAATGTTAATGTTTACTGTAACTGTATAATAATAATAATAAAATAATAATAATTAATAATTGTTTTCGGAAAATAATAAAAGTGATAATTCAACATTTTATGTTATTTTTTATTAAAACAACAACAATTACAACGGCTATACAAACAGTTCTTCCTTTGTCCTCCCTAATGGAGCACTTCCCAGGCTGGGAGACCGTTCCCAGTGTTTTTGTCAGGGTGACATGTTAAAATCCCTGGAGATTGCAATGAATATTCGCTCTCCCACCCTCCCTGCCTGGAGCGCAGAGCTCCACAGCTCTAGTGTCTTCACCCGAGGCTACAGGGTTTATTCAATTAAATCATTTTAAATCATTTTAGATCTTTAAATGACACGTATATTAAATCAGTGTGATTCTCCTCAACGGTACAGTATGTTCTCTGTCCCACTGCAATCGGGGGGGCGCAAAATCTTTTCTGGAGGTCGCCAGATTATTGTCTGAACATGTACAAAAATACAGAAAAGGTTTTTTTTAATTGAATAACTTTTGTTATTCAGTTAATTTTGTCCCGCGCAAATCGGGACGTTTTTTTCACCCATCAAGTTGTGGAAAGTTACATGACATGAAATATAATGTAAAATATATCAAAATCCATAGTGGCACAAATGAGCACAAATGGTAATCATTGTATTCAAATTCTAATCACAAGGGTGTCAACTCCACGGAGATTTGTACGAGTGCTTAACTATGCTGTTGTTAGATCCAACATTGGCGAGTTGGAATGACGGAGGTGCTAGACTTTTACTGTTTTTGAGTGGTCGCCACAACAAGGTGTGAGAACCCCTGGTCCGGACTACTGCTACGCCTTTAAACTCATTAATTCAGTGAAACAGCGCTTTCACTTTTCACTCTTAAGTCAGTGGGTTGTGATGGCAAATGTTTGGGCTCCGTGTGACCTCTTAGGATCGCGTAACGATTGCACATTAAGTGCAAATAAAAAGGTACACTCAAAGGATGTATGTATATATTTATATCCAGACAGACAGACATAAAACCTGATACCATGATATACCCAAAATTCTTATACTGAGTAGTACAATTATTGTACAGGCACATTACAATTCTAAGCACTACTTTTATGTACATTATCACCTCTAAAACACATATTTGCTGTAACAATAAAGGAATATTTTTGTCTCAAGCTCATTAAATCATCCCAGAGAACACAGGAATGTTTCTAAAAGCTTTATTTTATTTTATTCAAGAGTGTAACCAGATTCATTAGATACTGTGTGTGTGTGTGTGTGTGTGTGTGTGTGTGTGTGTGTGTGTGTGTGTGTGTGTGTGTGTGTGTGTGTGTGTGTGTGTGTGTGTGTGTGTGTGTGTCTGAGCGTGCGCGCACGTGTGTGCGCATATCATCTGTTATTAAACCAAGATTATTAACACATTAACACATTATTACACTCTCTGCCTACGGAGAAGGAACCTTCTGGGATGGCTGGGATGGATCCCTTTTTATTTCTGACTTCTCTTCAGACACTCTTTCTCTCCTTCAACCTGCACCCAGCGCTCTCCTCACTGCCCTCTCTCCTCTCCGTCCACACTGCTCTCCTTCCACTCGTTCCTTGACCCCTCCCCTCCAATCAGATTAACTTATGCACATTATAATAATGAAGTTAAACACCCCTTCACAGTCATACACACACATACAGTGTATTTGTTCTTTGTATTTAAAACGGGTCTTGATCAAACAGCAAACCCTACAGCAGCTCCAGGTCTCTGGTGCAATGTTGGCTGATATAAAACGCATTCAATTGATTGTGCTCTTTACAAAAACATTTCAATGTAGTTTTATCTCCTGTTTCTATTGAATAGGCTTGCATAGCTGCGCGCAGTTGTAAAAAGAATACACTCGTGGAGCGAGCCGGTGGAGCTGCAGCAGTGGATTAAAATGGATTTAATAAGAAGTGCACACTTACATCATGCTGCGCCGTGGCCGTATGCTGCACCAACGCGTCCGGTGGACTTAGACCATTACGGATACATTACGTAATGCTCGTGCAAGAGGTGTCTAATATCCCGCCAGACAAGTGAACAGAATCGTTTTTCAGACCAGCGCTTCGCTCCCTGTCTCCCAGCCTCACTGACTGTTCCCTCGGCTGATTGAGAGGGGACAGAGCCCTCATTCCCAGATGCAATAACTCTAACCCAATGTTATTAAATCAATGTGATAATTTTCAACCTGTAATTTTCAACTCTCTGCCTCCGGTGAAGGAACGTTCTCCATCCGTTCTACCTCTCCCTGTCCGCTCGCTCCCTCTCCAGCTCCGCGCTGCGTGACAGCTGGTGCAGCTGGTGCTAAAAGACACGGCTCGGATCTGAGTGGCGTTTTTGATGAGAAAATAATAAAATGTAAGAATGTAAAGACCTGTCTCCGTAGAGACCGGGCGTGTTTCAGCCACAGTTGGGATCGGATGAGCTTTTTTTTTTTCCCGAAAACAAATCATTTTTAAAATATTACTAATAAATACTGGTAAACCCACTCACTATTTGTGCTTAATTTGGATTACGCTCCACCCCTACTTTAGAGATATGTTTCTGTTTCCATTCCCACATACTTCCATTAGCAGCTGTACCAAGATTTCCCAAATGATACTAGGGAGAGGGTTAGGAGATTTAGGGAACTTTTACAGAACATGGACACCAGATCCCTTTCTCACATGACGCCAATATGGAACATATCCAGTGGATTTACGGCTTTCAGTGCAAGTGGGAAAGTGGCTGAAACACCAGTAGGAGTAGGACACTGCAGAAGCAGGACTTTGGCGCATGTCTTAGGAGCACAACATAGAAGCAGAACTTAGGCGCAGGCGAGGGTGGTTCTAGGCATGGGAACAGAGGTGCAATGTCCACCAAATGCTCCGACTGCACCCCAAACCGACCCTGCTTCATTCCAAAATAACTTTAAACTATTGATTTTGTCCTTGTCGATCACATCTTAAACAATTCAGATCGAAATAATCAAAGTTTATTGATATCCAGGGCTCGAAGTGGGCCAGTACTCATTGGTATAAAGTACTGGCACTTCTACGTTTTACTCTTTGGCGTACCGTGACTTTTTCTTGCAAACAGGCACTTCTCACAAACTGCCGGCACTGTGTTCTGCCCTCTTAAGTGAACAAATCAAGTGGATATATTGTGAAATATATCATATTTTGTTGAGTCGGGGCACACTTTCTTTTTGAATTATTAGTCATGGCAACCCCCGAGCTGAGGGTTGCCATGACTAATTGACCTGGGGTCACCAGGACGTCATTGACAATATACTGTATGGACATAAATGGGGGATATCTTTAGATTGTGGGCATCTGTGTTTGCGCCTTCTGTTTCGATTTCACCAGTTCTGGTGCCATTGTTGGTAATGGCTGCTGCCCACGCTCTCTGGTTCAGGGGGATTAGAAAGCGCTCCAAGTTTGCATCGGATTGAGAGACTGCAGGAAGTTATTCTGCGTTCCACGGGAACTCGGAAAACTGTAATTTGTGTCGGTCGTCCCCATGTTAACATGACATCAAATCTACAGAGTAGTTTGAAATGATGTTATACAGTACGCGTTAAAATAAATGATAATCTATACAAAGGGAATGTTGTTCACTGTCAGCGGTGCATGCCACCATGTTGCTGTGACGTCAGGTCTGTTATCTTGGTAAACTCGGGCGGGTGCGGTCAGCTCTGAACTGCAACATAAATAGTCCCCCGCCAACATGTGAAATAGATGAAATTTCTCACTGCCCCCCCAAATCAAAGCAGTCTAGAACCGGGCCTGAGAGCAAGACTTAGGAGCAGGACTTAGGAGCAGGACATAGGAGCAGGACTTAGGAGCAGGACATAGGGGCAGGACTTTGGAGCAGGACTTAGGGCGTAGTAGGAGCCACAGCACGCTGGAAGGTGGGTCCATGGGGGACAACCTCAGGGTCGGATGGAATGGGATCCTCATCACGAGGGAGAGGAACAGCAACATGAGCCCTGTTCCGGCTGGCTAAACTAATGAGATTGCTTGAGATCACATCATGATAAACGGGTGGAAAAGGTTAGTTCAATTAAGGTAGACTGAGGATGACTCGTAATTAGAAATAGAGCAGAGGTTCTAAGTGACAAAAAAAAAACTGGAGGTGGAAGCAACATATGTATATTTTTGACAATGATTGTTGCAGAACACTGTATACAAAGCATGTCAATTAAGTTGTTGTGCTATTAGGTGCTTCTCGTGAAAATGGCATCATATCATCGCCGGTGATTTCCCAGTTGAGCTTCACTGGCGTTAAATCACTTTCCTTAACAGCTTGTAATATGGCTTAATACCTTCAACAAAAGGGCCGTTCACCGCAGCTTTGAATGGTGATTCGATTAGTGTGTTGTGTGATTAGTGTCTAGCTACTGGCTCAAACTGGACAGAAATCATCGACCTTCAAGGTTTTTATTTATTTGGGCCAGAATTCCAGAGTTACCGTACATGGTCAGGTCTGTGTCTCTCAGTATCTGTTGGTCTTTTTGTGTCCGTTTCTCCTCCTTGGTCGTGGTCCTTCTGTCTCTCTATTGAGGACAGTCTAAAATAAGGGAACTATTTGGAGCCGAAATAACAGCCCCGGGCACTTTTTTTTTCCTTTTTTTTTTTTTTTTTGCTGCTCTGTCCATTTGCAGCCTCTCTCCTCTCTTCTCTCCTCTACTCTCCATTTCTCCTCACCCTTCTTTCCGTTCAACCCCGCTACTAGAGGTGTGCGTATGAAGGTATTTCTTGCCAAATGAACGGGCAGTCTGGAAATTTGAACGAAAGAAGACAAAAGGGAAGAGATGTGAACTCAAAAGTTACTATTTGCACACTCAATTTGAGCGTCCAATTTGAATTTGAACCACAATATAATTTTGGCCACACATTACAGAACGGCAATTCACAACACAGACACTTCATAGAACAATCTCTTTAAGAATATTTAAAATACTGAGCGTCCAATATTAAAGGCACCTAATGCCGGAACGCAGCGCACAAAGTTGAGTTAATGCCCATTTGGTAAACAATGGAAGACGTCCACTCTGGCCAGTGCGTCTTCCACGTCCTGTACGTCCAATGTGTGCACGTGTTGTGCGCACGTGGGGTTGTGCTCTCTGTGTTATGTTAGCTTGTTGTTGGAGCTCGCTGCGACGGCTAATTAGAAGCCTGGGTTAACAAGCACTTAACGAGCGCTTAACGAGCTCTTAACGAGCACGCTAATTGGAACTGAGTCCGGACAACGTTGAGTCAAATGTTCCTCCTCCGCTTTCTCTCTCTCTCTCTCTCTCTCTCTCTCTCTCTTTCTCCATCCTCTTCATCCCAACGCTCATGCTTTGCTTCTACCTCGGTCTTTCTATTCCTTTTTAGTCGTCTCTTCATCTTCTCCTCTGCTCCCCTCCCTCCTCTCCTCTCTCCGTTTTTCCCTCTGCACAAAGTGTCCCACTTATGGAGGGAAGAAAAGAAGCCGAGCAGAAGGGCGACTCGCCGAGAGAAAAGAGGGGGATTAGAGTTTTCATAAATCTTCATTTAAACCTACTCATTCAGTAAGGCAAAAAAATAAATTTGCATATAGACTTCGAGTTAAATACCTTGTTGACAATTTGGGCATGGTTTGCCAGATGGTGTTGTACCCGTCCTGCTGAAAATGGTCGGATGTTCCCGGTCATCCAGCACCGGACACCTTCTTCGCTCGGTGACCCAACAAGTCTTGGCTCGTGTCCAAGTAGCACCGCTACCAATGAATCACATCAAGATCTTCCAACCCTGGCTGGCCCTCCACCTGCTGGGTCCCTGCCATTGGCCAGTAGCTTAGAGGCCCCAGATGGAGTGCCGAGTTAACCCTCTGCAGTCCGATGGATACACCCTCAATTGGACCTGTCCTCTCACCCATTACTGCAGCACCGTTCCACCAGCTCAGCATCCTTCACCATCTTGCTCCTCACTGCGGTCATCCAAAAGGACGTCAAGGTCCTACTTGGTGGCTTCAGACTGCGGCGCCACATCTGGCCTCAGTGACGTCACCGGAATGGTATCTGGAAAGTAAGAAGTTGGCTTCTCTCCACCTCTGATGAACACGATTTTTTTTTCACTCTGAGGCACTTGGCTGATTTCCCCACAGATGGTATCAATATGGCCCTTTGCACAGGTCCATGGACCAGCAGCTGGTGGTCTCTAGGTAATCTGTCCATGTCTGTTTCTTTACCTGGGGCCGATTTGGCCCTGCTTGGCTGCGGCAGCACCATAGAGGGCAGTGTTCAAAAGCCACTCAATGCCCCCTCATCTTGGCCCCTGCTGCCTCCTCCCCATCGGTTGTGATTCCACTGGTTGGGCTCCATCGCCTCTGCTTCCCTGCAAAGCTTAAATGTTTACGCTACTTCATGCCACCCCAATTTACATACACCGTCTCATCATCCCTCCTTATAACTCTGGATTGCACTTTGAGCGTTTGTGATGGAGAATTTAAAAACACCAGTTTCTCAGTCTCCAGAGACAGTTATTTAATTTCACATCCCACCACTACAGATTTACATGCACGTGCGACTCCCTCTGAAGCAGCGTTGATTTTGCTCCAGCGCTCCCCTTTGAACAGGGTACTGCCAGCAGTGACCAGGTAAAAACACAGCAATCAGAAATAAATCTGTTCCCAATCTTTATTCATTCTGGATGAGTGCGACCAACTTTCATAGGCAAGTACTCTCCAGCTGCAAGGAGAACCTCCTCCAGCATAACAGCTGGGTCTGGAACCATTCCCACCCCATGGCGGAGGAGAAGGATGGAGACCCCCGCCAAGACCAGACACCAAACAGAGCATATAATGTTCATCACACTCACTTAAGTGTGTGTG
>NC_137202.1:18951117-18976117 GCF_960531495.2 Zeus faber
GTGTGTGTGTGTGTGTCAAAGATGCCTGGGGATAAAGCAAGCAACCAGGAATTGAATGCCTCCAATGTGGTTGGAGGAACACATTTTATGAGAAAGTTGATGACAATTGTTGAAGCTCACCTGATCACACTCAGCAAACATGTTAATAAGTGATGCTTGGAGTGTACAGTATGTTCTCGTGACTAGTTGTGACTGGGGCAGCTGGGAGTCGAGGGTGGACAAGGGTGGCAGAGAGTCAACATGGCTTTGGACCTGAGAAAGGCTTTGACTATGTAGGTGGAGAAAGATGGAGGCAGTCGGTTCAGAAAGGGAAGGAGAAAAGCTGCAGCTTTGCACACGTGCACGGACGACAAGCTGCTCGCCAGTGGAGGGAGCAAAGGGCATTGATCCGTTGAGAAGTCGGCCAATCAAACCAAAGTACCCAAAGTTCACAGCATATCAGTACATACCGTATAGCAAAGGAGACAGGTTCTAGTACCGTGTTGCAGGATGGGAAGGGAAAGGGGAAGAGATGAGTGGATGGTAAATAAAGGTTTGATTGCCAGGGGTTATCGAAACTAAGGAATGGAATTCAATCAATAGTGATAGAAAATTGAAGGGGACATCTTCCTCTCTCTGTACTGTTTTCACAGTACCTTTGCATGTGTGCATGCAAAAACGGCGACAAATCAACAGAGAAAAATAACACATCACGACGAGAGGACAGTAAGTTGTGGATGAATTGCACTGACATTATAGTTTGGCTACAAGGTCCAAGTGAAGAGTGTGGAGAACTGTCTGTAGGTGTTTAGCCACATGCATTCTCCCTGGCCTCAGTTTGGTGTCAGGGTATGTGGTGTGGGGATGGTGTGGTTTGAGCAGCCACACCTGTCCTGGCTGCATAACTGTTGCTCATTGGCTGGTCTAACAAGCAACAGGTAAAACCCCCATCCCCACACACACTCAAGAGAGGAGCCCTTGTCATGACCTATGTCCGTCTGCTCCGGGCGTTATTCTACCCAGCCCACTCTCGACAATAAACTGTGTCTGAAACCCTGACGTCTGTCTCTCTGTGCCGGAGGTTCCTGAAAATGCCACTTGGATGGCGTGTGGTAGGCCAAACTGCCACACACACTTCGATGGTTTTAATATGTGATTTTGGATGAATAAAATAATTTGTTCACGAGAAGAACCTTGTGTTCCCCACAACTGAAGTCACAAGAATTATTTTGTCTTTGTCTTGACACAGGAAGCAGTGAATCAGGGTAACTCAATTGAATCAATGCTTTACTATGTGTGTGTGTGTGTGTGTGTGTGTGTGTGTGTGTGTGTGTGTGTGTTATACCTTGTGATTAGATTGTACTGTTCAAATGCCAATCCAACCCCAATCCCAGTTATCGTTAAAAAATACAGTGTTTGCAGCATGTGTCGTACTACACAGTCTATGTACTAAAACGGTCAATTTGTATGTAGTTTTCCATTGACAATGAGAGACATTACGTGTAAATGTGATATTAATGGAATCAACAAGGAATTAAAAGATGTGTCTACCTATCTGCCCTTCTTTCTGTCTACTTAAATGAATTCCCTCAGAATTGGGGTGTAAATAATCGATCCATCTATCTATCTATCTATCTATCTATCTATCTATCTATCTATCTATCTATCTATCTATCTATCTATCGATCTATCTATCTATCTATCTATTATCCATCTATCTATTATCTATCTAATATCTAATATCCTTAGGGGTTTACTGGAGCCTCCTTTGATGCAAATTTCATAAATACTTGGACAACAAAGCTGAACAGATTAAGTTGATTGATTAACTTCTGTTTTTCTTTCGTTTATAGTTTTCTGTTGGTTTACGATATTAATCAAAACCATGATATTATTCAACTGCCTGAGGCGCCAGTCAGACAGTTACTCCCCAACCATCACATTTCACTTGTTAAGTTCATATCATTATATGTCATATGAGTTATAAATTATTGTGTTTATCTGTCACTTTGGTCTGAGTGGAATAGGTGAGGTGTTGACTCACTTATTACCGAGGCGAACAGGAGCAGATTAAATGTTTAAAAATGTACTTCAGACGCCAAACAAGGACAAAACAATTGAGTTATTGTAATGTAAGGACTTTATATTAAGTATAAATGGTAAATGAATTATTTACAAATCTTGCAAAATTAAGAGTGAAAACATTCTCTTCAATAACTATAAAGTACGTACGGGTTGTCCGAAATATGTCCAACCCGGCTAAAACCATCTGGAAGACATACTGTACTTCAACGTAAGCTAGTAATCACTTTAACTGCTATGTAACAAGGATCTCGTGGGTTAAATTTAGTTGAAATCGATCCACATATAGAACAGATATAAGTGAAAACCAGACAACTTTGACTCAAAATATTCAGTTGGTCTGATTAACTGACACGTCACACATCACACGTCACACGTCACATGTCTCGTTCGAAAATGAATGAGATGAGATTTACAGTAAGACGCTTTATGACCTCATCATATTTTTAACTATACTGTAAATGTACAGATTCCGATTGAGAATCTCAGATTGGACTGTGTTCATTGGGCGGCGTGGAATCAGTAACTATGTTGTCTTTAGAAGTTACCAAACTATCGATTTAAGTGTAAATTTATATAGCTTCTTACCTGGTAGATGTCAGTAGATCCGTTCAATTGATATTTTAAATTCTAGTCCACATTACTTTGCTGGATAATTGGAAACATGAATAGAAAATAATCCTTGAAATGCCGTCCGAGCATCCCTCGAAAACACTGTAATGTGTGACCCAGTGATGTGTTCCAAATCCCAGGTGGCGTCGGAAAGATTTAGGCTGTAATGGTATGTAATGGTAATTACCCACAGAAATATCACAATCTGTGTCGTATTTCATGGAAACAAAACTTAGCGGAAACCGAAGTCAACTTTACTAAAGAAATACGTTCAATTACACTGCTATCGTAAATAATTACGTAAATATGTCATAATTGGCCTATACGACACACAACATCTACCTTCACAGAAAACCAGAATGTACTTAAATTCAGCAAGGGTTTAGTTTGAAAACGAACAAGATGAGATTTACAATAAGATGCTCTATGACGCCATCATATCATTTAATATAAATGTAAAGAGTCAGCTATTTAGAACAATTATTTAGAACTCACCTATCTTTGTAATTCTTCATGGGTCATATGTAATGCCCTGAATGTTGCATACATGCAATTCAACGCATGTAGTTATGCTGCGTTTATATGTCCAGGTCACTCTGAAGGACGTAACTACCCGATTAAAGTCCACAATGTTTGATGTTTATACATTTAGTAAATTGTTATGCATTTCACATATACACAAATAACTGTAATACGTACTTAACACAAATAGGCTGGACAGTCGCAATATTGCTGCCAGCAGCAATTTTTATTGCTATTATTATTATTATTTTATCTTATGTTAGCGTGTTATACTGTACATGTTAATAAAAGATAATTTCATGACTGAATAAGTCCACACACACAAACACACACACACATGAGAACACAGCATCGGCTACTGCTGTCTGTCCTCTCGAACCAGCGAGAACATGCACATGAACTAAAAATTGGATGATGATGTCACAAAGCGCCCGCTCCACAAACTAATCCCGGTATGGACTTCCAATAAGTTTGCGACAGTTTATCATTAATTCCTGCTCCAAATACAGATGGGTGTGAATCAAACTTGACCCACAAGATGTCTGAAACACCACGATTCCAACGAGACCTCAACCATGTCCGTGGGGTGTCCGTCTCTCTCCTTCGCCTCCATTTTCTTTCTCTCACTCCCACCCTCCCCATCAATTTTCTGTCTCTCTCTTCCCTCCCCCCGTCACTATATCTCTCCATTTCTCTCTCTTCTCACTTTCTCCCTCCCTCTCGCCCCATGTCTCTCTCTTCACCTCTCTCTCTCTCCTTCCCTCTCACTCTCCATAACTTTCTTTTTCCCCTCCTCTCCATGCGTATTCTCCCCCCCTCCCTCTCCTCTAAATGAATCTCACCCCTCTACTGTAGAGAGAGAGAGAGAGAGAGAGAGCGAAAGAAGAGAGAGAGAGAGAGAGAGAGCCCACTGCCCCCCTCTTTCACTCTTTCTCGCTCTCCTCTCTCTGTTGACAGTCCTGACAGCTGAGCAGTGACATTGTGTCCCCGAACCACTGGCATGTCCTCACACACACACACACACACACACACACGCACACACACACACACACACACACACACACACACACACACACACACACACACACACACACACACACACACACACACTCTTCTCGACTGTGCAGAGCAGAGTGCATGGCTGGGTGAACTATCGGTGAAATGTAAATTCAATATAATTTGTTTTTGTGACTTGGATTCAGTAAAAAAAACAAAAACATTGTATCTGTTGTGTGCAACAGATCAGGATTCAATTCAATAGATTTATTGGCGACGCAATTTCAACGCAATTTTATTCTACCGCCAGTGTAGACAGGAATTATTAGAATTATAACAGAAGCTTATTAGAAAGTTAAACATCTGACATTCAGTCAGCCACTGCTGGAAACGCTGGATGACAGAGGATGGATGGACAGATGGACTGACGGAGGGGTGGATGGACAGACGGACAGATGGCTCGGATGGAATGATACATGTATGACATAAAACGGATGGACAGACCCAAGGCTGGATAAGCAGCCCCAGGGGCCATAGGGCGCTGAGGCTCGCTTTATTTGGAGGACACGCAGATCACACCCCGATCGCCCCTTCTCCATTACGCAGGCCGCTCCCCACCACGCCCACCCCGCCCCCGCCCCACGCCGCGACACCAACTTTAATTTCATCCCCACTGGATGATTATCAAGATCCAGGGAGTGGTTCAAGCTTTCTGTCACATTTCTGCAGAGCCCGATGTAAAAATATTAAATAAAAAAAAAAGGTTTCGTTTTTTTTCCCCCCATCGCAGGGGGCCCTCGATTACAGAGATGGTGGATTCGGGCTTGGATAGATGGATGGTCAGACTAATGGACGGACAGATGGGTGGATGGACGGATTGCTGGATGGATTGATGGAAGAAACGGATGCTTCCAATTATCCTTGCGGCTGCAGCGTTCCTCAGAGGAGGCTGTGGATCAGCTCAGAGTGACGGCTCTGAAGGGACGGCTCAAAACCCTGGATCAAAAGGAACATCTCATGTTCTCTCTGACATTTTGATCTGTTTGAATCACTTTTATCACGGTATCTTGTGTCATTTTCAATAAAGAATTGTGAATTTCTGTAGACAAAACATAAAGATGAAAAGAGGATAATTCTGTGAAGCGAGGGAGTGTGCAGTAAAACATAATAAGGAAATATTTGGGGTTTTTTTTGCTGAATACCTCAGTCTCATGTGAAGAAGAATCAATAACTCAGGATTTTAAGTGTCTGTGAGTGTGTAAACCAGAGAAATTCCTTTGAAGCAGAATTACTTCAGATCAATAGGGAATTACATTTTTTTCTTCTTCTTCTTCTTCTTTTTCTTCTTATTTTTACTGCCACGATTTTGTTTCATTATGTTATATAGTATTGTATTATTATTATTTTCTAAATTGCATTGAAGGCGACCTATTGTGCTCCTTTTCAACAAGTTATTGGAGGTATCTGAGGTCCATTCCGTGCCATTCTAACAATGCCTCTAACCCACCCTGTTCCAAACCTGCCTGTTTCTGTGTGTGCAGCTTTAAATGTAAATGAGCTGCCAGGCCCTTAGTTCTGTTAGCCAATGGGGTTTGAGCTTTAACGCAGGTTCCATTGTATTTAGTCATGAGCTTTCACTGATCCCACCTTATCAGTCGAACAAAATCTATTTCTGAAAAAAATTGAAGCGAGAAATAAGCAATCCAGTTGCCGAATGTTCACTCGTCTAAGATTGACAAGGCCTCATTTAAAAGTTTGTTCTGACTTTCCTTGTCGACACCTCACTGGGGCACCGCACTGGAGTTTTTTTGTTTCATGTAAACCTTTGAAAATGTAATAAAATAAATACATCTACAATTAAAAGACACGATTTTTTAAATTTTTTGTTTGGAGAGACGCACAGTGGCTCGCAGCCTGCGGTCTATCCACTGCATGCTTTTTTTTTGTAGAAAGAAATACACAGCACAATTATTTTTTAAACACTTTCATTTCTCTCGTCTGCTGTTTTGCCGTCGATAGTTGCTATAAATTCATCTTTCTTTTAAAAAGATTGGTGCTGGTCTCTGCAGCCAAACACAGCACGTCCCATCCTTAGTACTTAGCTTCGATGCCAGCGGGTCTGGTGGTGCTCCGGCCGTGGGTGGAGTTACTCTCAGATGGAGGTTCGGTTCTCTGGCTCCAGCCATTTTGTCGCTCTAGGCAAACCATAATGCACGGTGCTTGTCTGAGAGGTACCAACACAGACGTACTAGCGGTGTCCTGGTGGCTCAGCTGGTTAAGCCTGCACGCCATAGGCAAAACAGCTTCACTGACCCAAGTTCAAATCCAACCAGCCATGTTCACTCACTGACACCTTTTTATTTTGGCGGCCCCTTGGAGATGTTGCCCTAGGCGGCCGCCTATGTCCCTTTTAGGAAGCGCCCTGCCCCTGGCGGCTCTAATTCTACTGGAGCCCTTAATGATGTGGATAAGGGCTGCAAATCTGAACGCTTTATTTCGCCACATGCTCTCTGAAATAGACTGCTCACAAAAAGTGACTGGGTTGTCTTATTTCACAGATTGTGTGTTCCCATCATATATGTCACAGGCCCTGACAAAGTGAGTTTTTTTTTGTCTCTGTGTAACCATGTGACGATGACATTTTAAAACCTGTCGGTCGTTTCCTTTGGGCTCAGCTTGTCCTTTTCCAACACCCGCAGTTAAACTTCAACTTAGAATGATATACCACAAGTCACACACAGACACAGACACACACACACACACACACACACACACACACACACACACACACACACACACACACACACACACACACACACACACACACACACACACACACAAGAGTTACAGTACAAATAGAGAACCACACACACACACACACACACACACACACACACACACACACACACACACACACACACACACACACACACACACACACACACACACACACACACACACACACACACACACACACACACTAGCCGGCTGCGTTGATAGATGCTGGCGTGTAATTCCAGAACCTTCCGTATAAATCACACAGCTGTCTGTCCAAAACCAACACATATACACATGCATGCACGCACGCAGGCATGCAGGCACGCACGCACACACACACACACACACACACACACACACACACACAGAGCTAGAGGTCAGAGTGTCCACTGGAGATATTGATTAAAAATAAAAAACAACTTAAAGACTGCACACACACACACACACACACACACACACACGCACACGCACGCACACGCACACGCACACACACACACTCACACAGTGGCTCTTCAGCAGTTTGGTCAGAAAGCAGAATGCTTTTATTTATTGTTCACTTCAGTGGAACAAGGGAATGAGGGGGTGGTGGTGGAGGTGGAGGTGGGGGTGGGGGATGCTGGTGGAGGTGGTCGTGGGGGATGTTGTTCCACGCAGAGTGGAAGGGGTTAAATCCCGGGACACAATGGGTTGAACTGGGGATGGACACGGGTGGGTGGGTGACAAACAAACAGGCAAACAAACAAATAAGACCCCTTTCCCACATTGAATTCATAACATTGCCGGATAAAAAAAGAGACTGGACGCGCTTCTGTTTCTCGTCTTTGCAGACCAGCGCCACGGTTCGGATCGGACTCGCCATTCGTCCGAATTATTTTTTTTTTCCTTCCCAAAAACAAATAACCATTGAGATATGAGCACGAAATAAATATCAAACCCGTATAAACCCACTATTTGTGCTTCATTTGGATTCGGCTCCACCCAACACGCTTCCATTCACAGCTTCCGTTCTGGCATTTTCCCGGAAATTATACAAGGTTGAAAGTGGGTAAATGAATGGGAGGATTTTTATGGAACATTCAGACAAGCTCCTTGTCTCCGCATGACGCCAATACGGAACATTGCCAGCCGATTTACGCTTTTCAGTTCAAGTGGGAAAGGGGCTTAAAAAAGAAAGAAAGAAAGAGAGAACAAAAGAAAGATAGTGAAGGGGTTCCTGTGCCAGAGATTCTGGGAGAGAAGCAATTCACTGAGAACTGAGAGCTTCCAGGACTCCAATGGAATTCCCATGATTTGTATATGTATTGTATATTTCTATATTTTTGGATTTGTATCTTGTATATTTCTATATATTTGTTTCGTTTACTTTGTATTTTTTTATTTTTATAAATTTCACTTTGTATTATTATGTGTATTTTACTTTGTTTATTATGAATATATGTGTATTTCCTTGAATATGAAAATGCACTGTGCTGAATAAATTAATTGAATCTGATTCTGAAGTACGCAGCTATAAGGGTAATTACGGTAATATCGATTGCGTTACTGAGAAAGGTTTTCTATCTATTTCTATCATTAAAAAAAATAGATCTGCTGATTCTTAAGATAGATAATTGAACTTCTAAGCCTAACAGGCTTCACCATATGTGGAGATTTTTCCAAGTGTTTCCAGGTGTTGGACCTCTCATGAATACCGGGAAGGGAGGAGCCCAAAAAGGATGAAACATTGAAGGGTTCAAGTGGAATATATGCTTTTCAGGAGAAAACCCCGGAGGAGGGGCTGTCTTAATCGGCCACCCATAAACCATCATCTGATCATCTCATGTTCCATCATGCTTCCTCTGTGAAGAGTCTCTGGAGGGTTTCCACTTGTTCAACAAGATGCTGAACGCTTGGCGCTGCCTCCCCAAGCCCTGAGCTGGGGATGCACCGCAAGACTTTCAAAAAGACTTTCAAAAGACTGATCAAATCAAGACTTTTTGCTCCTTTCCAGTAGGAACACGTATGAAAGGATTTCTCGGGACGGGGATCAAAGAGGATCAGACATTTCGGTGATTCTAGCAAAACACTGAAGGAGCCTTAAGACTGTGTGGATTATATCAAACCAAGCAGATGTGCTCAGCCTCAGACCGAAACTGATCCCTACAGGAAAAGTAACAATAAACAATTAAATATTGCAACTATACAATTAATTTATGAATTTATGATTCAAATTACATTGAATTGGTAATACATTTGTCCACTGCTTTGTGTCATTCCCACTCGTTTGGAGAATAGAATTCATTTGATTTTATTTGTATATACTTTATTTCTCTATCTGGGACAGAGGAACCTGGAGGAAACCCACGTGAACATGGGAGAGGAGAACATGCGGAACCCAGAACCTTCTTGCTGTGAGGGGGATAACCACTGAGCCACCGCGCCCCCGTCCCGAAACCTTAACTTCTCTCTTTGTGTGATGGGGGCACCGATAACATTTATTCAGCGATTTTGTCCAGAGCACCTTGGAGCAAGAACATTTCAGTCATATCTGATGACACTTCGGGTTTGGAGAACACGAGCGGTTTGGAGGACATGGTTGAACCCTGAACCATGTTGAGCAACAACGACAACCGAAACCTGCACCTGTACTGCGGTATATTGTAGTACAATGAGAGAGAGAGAGAGAGAGAGAGAGAGAGAGAAAGAGAGACTTTTGACTTTTAAAGTTCCTTTATTTTCAGTAAGTCATGTCACAGAAACTTGATTACGAAGGAACCAAAAAACAACACAAACAGAGACAAACCACAGGAGAACACAGGTCAGTAAGACACAGACGTCTCTCTTCAGAGACAACCAGGTTCACAGGGATCTGCTGATGTCTTCACCAGGTCTGAGACTCCTGTTCACTATAAGGACGGCTCCCTTTGTAGCCCGGACCTCCTCCTTTGTATAGTTTACCTCCTTGGAGAGAGAGAGCGAGAGAGAGAGGGAGGGAGAGAGGGAGAGAGAGAGGGGGGAAGAAAGAGGGAGGGAGAGAGAGAGGGAAAGGGAAAGAGAGAGAGGGGGAGAGGGGGGGGGGAGAGAGAGAGAGAGAGAGGATCACAGCTACCACAGGAAAATCACAGGTTAAGAGTGAGGGCATCATCCTGGACAGAGCACAGCACCTCCCCAACACCCCCTACACTCCTCAAAGGGTCCAATTTGCCAGTCAGAGAGAGACAGAGAGAGAGAGGGAAAGAGAGAGAGGGGGAGAGAGGGGGAAAGAGTGGAAAAGAGAGAGAGGGAGAGGGAGCGGCAGCGCTACCGGAGGATCATTGCCACATAATGACGCTCTGTGCTCCTCTGACCGCTCCTGTGACCGCCGTGCTCCAAGGTCGCCGCCGCTCGTCCCTGGAGGGCGGAGCAGGGAGGACGCGCTAATCACGGCAGCGCCAACACCACCACAACACCAGGGCGCCGGAACAAAGCAATTATACAGGAGCAGCCACGTGTGGAGGAGTCTGCTGCGTGTGGGCGGAGGAGAAACAGGACTCGAAGTTAGTGCCTTGCTCTAGGGAATGGAACCCCTAAGCCTGGCAATGTTAGTGCCTTGCTAACACACTGAGCCCCAGAGGGATTAGAACCCCTAACCCAGGCAATGCTAGTGTGTTGGTCTGGGGAATAGAACCCCCAACCCTGTTAGGGTTGGTGCCTTGCTCCACCCTTTAAACTACATAGGGAAGAGAACCCCCGACCCTGTCAGTGTAAACATCTCTTTACACCACCCCATGGTTCGCTCTATTTTCATCTATCTCATCTCAGTATCTCTGTCTCTATATACTGTATCTCTATGTTTCTAATGTGTCTGTGTCCATCTGTCTGTCCAATCTCGGTAAGTAGAGTACGACGGGATGATAGAGCTGTTTACAATCGGCAAATAGCTGGTGTGTGCGTGCGTGTGAGTGTGTGTGTGTGTGTGTGTGTACATACAATTGTGAGCATTGCTGCAGGACTAACCTGAGCGATAATGTTCCCACACAGACGCTGCTGCCGTGGCAACCGTGGCAACAAGTCATCAGCTAGGGAGAGAAGGAGGGAGGGAGAGAGAGAGTGAGAGGAGAGATTTACAATCAGCGCTTCCAGGGATTCCCCTCCTTCCCATCGCTCTGCTGTCACGGAAACTGTTACCATGGCGCTCTCACTTCTCCACTTCTCTAACTTCAGGTCATTTCTCTCCTTCCTCCCCTCTGTTCACTGGGCAGAGCTGAACATCCCAGCGTCAACTAGATTCAACTAAACTATAAGACTAGATTTAACCAAACTATTTAATTAGATGAAACTAAATTATTGAACTAAACTTAATAATGGAACTAGATGTAACAACTATTAGAGGAGATTATGCTCCTATTCTGCTCCTTTTCAACAAGTTGATACACACAGATCAGCCACGACACTAAAACCACCACTAATAACCACTAATATTGTGTAGCTCCCCCTCTTGCTGCCAAAACAGCTGTGACCCGTGGGGGCATGGACTCCACAAGACCTCTGCAGGTGTCCTGTGGTCTCTGGCACCAAGACGTTAGCAGCAGATCCTTTAAGTCCTGGAAGCTGCGAGGTGGGGCCCTCATGGATCAGGCTTGTTGTTCCAGCACATCCCACAGATGCTTCATCGGATCAGAGCCTAACCCCCGACCACATCCACGTGATGTAGAAGAAAATGTGATTCAGCAAAGCCAGGCCACCTCCTTCCATTGCTCCATGGTCCAGTTGTGACGCTCACGTGAGCGTTGTAGGAGCTTTCAGGGGTGGACAGGGGTCAGCATGGACACTCTGACCGGTCTGCAGCTACACAGCCTCATAGGTATGTGATGCACTGTGTGTTCTGACACCTTTCTATCATAGCACCATGACTTTTTTCAGCAATTTGTGCCACAGTAGCTCTTCTGTGGGATCAGACCAGACGGGCTTCACTCCCCACCTGCATCACTGAGCCCATGGGCGGCCATGACCCTGTCACCAGTTCATCAATTGTCCTTCCTTGGACCACTTTTGATAGGTACTAACCGCTGCATACCAGGAACACCCCACAAGACCTGTCATTTTGGAGATGCTCTGACCCAGTCGTCTAGCATCACAATTTGGCCCTCGTCAAAGTCGCTCAGATCCTTACGCTTGCCCATTTTTCCTGTACGTGGCTGAGTACGTGGCAGATTTGACCATTCACAGCAAACTAACAAATCAATTCCTGCCAGTAGGGTGGGTTATGACCATAACTCAATATTGAAAGTTTGGGGCAGATTTGTTCAAGTACAGTACAGTCAAGTAACAAACCAGTTCCTGTATCGTGGTTGAAAGAAAGATGGAAATTCAACATGGCCACGCTGTGTGACGAAAACTCAAGCTGTTATTAACTTTTTATTGTTAAGGTCTTTTATATACTCTGATGAAGTGAGATAATAATATAATGTAATAAATTAGTGTATTATTTTGTAAGTTGTAAGTTGTCCTCAGAAGCGTATATATTTATGACATTTAATTCGCTGCACTTGGTTGAATTCAATTGTTTTCACTTTGCAACTTCGTATGGTGAAGAGTTTTTATCTTATATTTCTTACGTTAAAGTCCATTTGTGACTAGTACTTGACAGTATTTTGGCAAGGTTCAGGTTATCGACTCACGTGATTTGTGTACTCAGTCAACTCACGCCTGCGCACAACGATTTCTCCCTTCGCCATCTTGGTGAGGTGGCGATTGTTGATCACAAACTCCCTCCACAGTTTTGAAACAATTTGGATGAAACTCGACTCCATATATTTAATAAACTTTCATATTTAATAATTAACAATCAATTAATTAATTATAATTAACAATTAACAATTCATAATGAATAACCAATAACCAATAATCAGTTAGTGTCTCATTGGGACGCCACCTTTGTTTTGTTTAGTCGAAGGAAGCTAATGTGTTCAGTAAATCAGTCATCAAGCTTAATCAGTCAATCTCATACTAAAAGTGCGGAGTCCCTTTCGTTTTCAGTGATCGCAGTACTCACGGGAGCTAAATATCACAAAACAACGTCCTTCATACGAAAACAAAGACTTTATTTTTTATCTAAAATACTTGGAAAGAAAATGTAATGTAAATATTTGAAAAATAAAGAATGCAAACTGATCGCGAAAGCACTTACCGGAAATAATCTCATCGCTGATTGGCAGTAATGGAGAGTTTGTGATTAAAGATATAATAAGGGGATCGAGGGATTTCGTTTTCTTTAGAAGTATATTTCATCTCTCGATCCCCTTAATCTAAAGGCTTAAAATATATCAAACACCAACTCTGCATCACGGTGCCCTTAGAGTATTCTGCTGATCTGCTATTCTGATTCTGTGATCAAAGATTTCTTATCCTTGCAAATGTGAGATGGGTTAATGCCTGATACTGGAAGAAAGTCCAGTATTCTGAGGCACTGTCTGCTACAATCTCTAGACTGCAGTGCTATCATGTGACCTGTGCGAGCCGTTATTTGCGCATGCGCCCGTGTTGCGCCGATGGGAAAAGAAATTCCCATTTTTACCAAATCATTCCACGATAATGCACCGATCTGGACCAAACTTGGATGACGGCAAGTTGGGACCGCCCCGAATACACATTTTATTAATCTTGTCTGTGAGCACAGCGCATCCATGAGATCCACGCACCACTGATGTGATTTTTTTTCATTAACAAAAACAATAGGGCCCCTCGGCCCCTTCGGCGCTGGCCATGATGTTTGTCTGGTATGGAGCACTGAGTTGGTTACCCTTACAGCTTTTACGGCAGGGGAATTGGGCGTCAGTGTTGAAGGTGTCCGGTTTCCTCCCACACGACAGGCACAATATGCTTGTCGAAGCGGCTCAGGTTATTTAACGACTGCTTCCCCCAATCCCTCCTCTTGGATATTCATTTCAGTCACAGTGTAAGTGGACACCTCTATCATAGTTCTTTGTACATGTGAGGTACACGGTGCTACCCTGGCCCGGGGTCGTTAGGGTCTTTGTTGTGTTTGATTGTCACTCAATGACTTCATCTGGTCTTCCCAGAGACTGAGCTTCGTTGGCGTGGTGTTCTCAGCGATGGAGCACCCTCGCAATTCAAAGTCCTTTCAATGAAATTGCACCACTTTGGTTGCTACAGACATCGTTATGACTAGGACATAGATTTCACCCATCGGAAAAAGACGTATCTCAATACTTAGAAGAGGTATTGAGAGGAGTAGCGCCCCGATTATGACTAACTCTATTCTTCGTAGGAATGGGAAAATAGAAGGAAGCCGTTTGATGACAAGGTATAATGTGAAGCTGTTTGTGGTGGGAGGGTGGAAAGGTCCTTCAACGTCAGCTTTGGTTCTGAACTTAATAATAATAAAGGTCAAGTTAGTTGGTTCCACAGCCGAAACAGCCTGTTACGATCACGCACAAGCACAAAGTAATTAAGTAATACATGTCTCTGTGTAATATGGTATGGTTCTTTTACCACGATTCAGGAAGATTGTATACATTGATATCTCTGGAATGTCTAAAAATTATGATTATTGAATATTGCGCAACCAAAATGAATCATATTAAACTAAAATTGTGACAATTTACCTGTTGAGTGAACACGCTTCTTCCTTCTCTCTTATTTCCAAAGTGATGTTGATCATCTGCATGGAGAGCTCTGAGGGTCCGTAAAACGATCCGCTTGTCGTTGAGAGAGTGGTGCAAACGTTGTCTCTCCCCCCTTAATGTTGTAACTGGTATGATGGCTAATGTTAAAACTAAAACTAAAACTACAACTGTAGATGACATGTGACCAAACGAACTGTCTGTCATGGAACGTATGGCTTCTACCACAACTAACTACAATTCAGGACGGTAAAAGTCGCACCGTCTGACATGACGTCCATACACTTCAGATGTCAATTTTGTATAAACAAAAACAATAGGGGTCTCCGCCTTCCCCTTCGGGGCCTGAACCCCTAACAATGATAATAATGATAATAGAAGACTTTATTTGTATAGCACCTTTCATCCACAACCGCAACTCAAAGTGCTTCACATTAATAGAAGGCAAACATACAGTATAGTAACAATCAAAGCAAAGAAAACAACCACAATGCATTTCATACAAATAAATAAATATTAAACTCAATTCCAGTTTTGGTTTCAATTTAGACCTTAAGGGATCACAATCATTCCTCGACAAATTATTTTCAAATCGTGATTTAATGTCATCGTTTTATCAGTCTAAAAACCTCTACAAGCCGTTCTCAAATAATTCTCACAATATATTGGGAAAATGTTCAGTACATTAAACAGAGGACGCTGGAGTGTCACTGTCATCTTCTCAGTGAATGATTTATTTTGAATGATTGGTTTTGGATATCCTACATTCTTTCTAATAATTCGTATCACATCATTCTATGGTGACTGGAGGAGAGCCAAATAAATTTAATTTATAATGCACTACAAGAAAAAGTGCTGCAATTTGCAATAAGTGGAATAATATACAATTTTAATAATACTTTCTAAATACTTTCTTGCAATGTACAATAATCCTGTGTGGACACTAGCAATATATTATGGGATGGTGGTGTCGAGTAGCATGTGTGGAGTACTTTCTGGAAGTTGCAACTCTTAAATTTCCCAGAAAATCAAAACGCGTGGCATTATGTTACAAAGGTCGCTGTGAAATCTGATCTGAAGTAATTTCCCCTTGACTCAGGGATCCAGCACATTCCTCCTGCTGATACACATCATACATCCATATTTAAAGGCATTTCGCTCGTTTGCTTTTTTTATATTTGATTGCCTTACTGAATCCAAAGCGGGTGATATACAAATAAAGGTATTATTATTATTATTATTATTATTATTATTATTATTATTATTATTATTTATAGTTGTTGTTATTATAATTTAATTATTATTACTTATTCGATTTTTTTTTTATTAACTTTGAGGAGAATGTTGTTTATAGAAGGGTCTTTACAAATATTATTATATATATATAATATTTAATAATATATAATATTATTATAATTTGTTTTTAATTAAAGCCTGAAGGGGTAGAACCATATTGTTTTCTTGATGCTTTATTATTCTTCCTCGTTGTCTTATGCCGCATGAACGAGCTAGAAACATTAACTTGGCTCAATAACTGGTAATGATGACAAGACATTAGTCCAATTAGCCAGATGGTGGCGCTGTAATTATGGCCCAAAAGTGGCCACGCCCCTCACACTGTGACACCAATTGTCTTGAAATTTGGCACACAAGTCCACTTCAATGTGCTCGACAAAAAAGCCACTTGGACCATAAACGTCCGCCATGATGGATCTTTCTCTAATTTGCACAGTGTGAATAACGGTCATGTGATGAAATGTGTTTCCTCGTCGACCAAAGCGTTTGAAGCCCGACCCACAGGCGGCGTGACAAATGCCACCAACGTGTATCTGAAAAACTGATGTTTAGAAAGTATAGAAATTCACCTATTTTGGTGCACATGCTCTGGGGGCAAGTGCTGACTAAAATCTGAAGTCTCCCTTTTGATTGGCGCATGCCCACCCGCCCCTTTCCCCTGCGGAATGGAAACCACCGTCTCCATTCCATCCACACAATGCAGACTGTAAACAAGCTGTCGCCATCAATTACCCGACAGTCTCTACCGCTCAGGCGACTGCCACCTATGCTGCGCTGCAGCTGTGGAACATCACAGACTTGCTGCCACGATGCTTATTTAATATTCCTGCGGAAGCTGTGATGGCGTGTGCATATGGAGAGAAGACATGAGCCGTTTATGAGACGTTTAGCGTTTAGCGAGATTTCTACGCCTGTTTCACCTGAACGGGTCATGTTTCATGCCGGAGCAAATTAACTGGGACGGCGAGGTCAAGGAAGGAACCCTTGGCGAAAAGCCCGGTTTGACGGAAAGTTTCACCCAGTCAACTGCAGCCTCATGCCCCGCCCCCCCAGGCCCGTTCCCTACGGGCGTGGTCGGACTGCACGCCGCGCCAGCCGACGCGGACAAAGCTTTTGCACTGTTATTCACTTTACAGGGGAACTGAGCGCTTGAAGGGGGCTGTGCAATCACTGACATTACAGACAATTTCCAAAACCAACTTTTTTTCCCTTTATTCACGTTTAAACGATGAATTGAACTTGGATGGGAGTGTGCAACTCGGGAAACAAACGTTTGCACAAAGTGACTTGCACTATATACACCTTAAAGTGTAGGGAACTGAAGAATTTAATGGGATTTTTGCACTTATGGTAATGTTGGTATTGATGGATTTACTCAATTGAAATCATTGATTGAGAGGAATTTAAATAATATTATATATTTTATATACTTATATCAATAATATATGAATTGATGGACTGATTGAGAATTGCGTGCCCTGATATTTTGTCTGTCTACCTTCAATAGAATTGTCATTGCTGTTCTGAGAATACTCATTCTTTATATTTTCTTTATTATATATATATAGTTTTCTTTTTATATATTTATTATTTTTTTATATATATATATTCGGTAGTTTTTTTCCCTTGGTTTTAGTTTGAATGTTTTTTCGTTCCGTACCTGAATGTGCAATGCAACCGCTGATGCTATGTCATAATTATAAATATTTATTCATTCAAGTGTTATTAATCTCATAAGTGCTACGTGCGCCGCTCTTGAAATGCTGCGTGCGTTGTGATGAGACAAGTGAGTGATCGCTCTCCCTCCTTCTTTAAACAGGGTTCAACTCGCTGAAGTGACTCTGCTCGCCCGCTGCTCGCGGCTTTCACTTTGGTCGACGGAGCTGCTTCCTTTCGTTTGAGCCCCGGGAATTGCTGCTTGTGGCTGTATTTATCGTCATCACTTCCTGTGAGGCAGAGCCGCTTCCTGTCGGTGTACTATCCAGTGCGCGCTCGGCGGCGCTCGGCTGTCGTCACGTTGGATTTGAGACGCTGCTCTTTGTTTTCCTCTCCCCATCTCTCACTCCTTTCTTTCCCTTTTCACATTGCTCGCACTCCATCTCTCTCTCACCCTCGCTCTCTCTCTCTCTCTCTCTCTCTCTCTCCATCTCGCTCTCTCGCTCTCTTTCTCTCACTCTCCCTCTCCTGCCATTCTTCCTCTCTCACCCCTTCTTCCTGCATCCTGTTATCTCTCTCGCCCCCCTCCCCGTCTCTCTCTCTCTCTCTCTCTCCCCCGCCTTTCTTCCTCTCTCACCCCTTCTCGCTGCACACTGTTCTCTCTCTCTCTCTCTCTCTCTTCCTCTCTAAACAGGTCTCTCTCTCTCCATCCTTTGTCACCCTCTAATGCCATCCTGCCCTCTGCCCTCCCTCTCGGTCGCCCTCTCGCCCCCTCTTAATCCCCCCCCCTCGCTCTCCCTCCCTGGAAAAGCTTCAGATGGTTAAATGATGAATAAATTAGCAGCTTGGAGTCTGTTAGCACTCAACACGGAGAGAGTGGCTGCGTGTGTGTGTGTGTGTGTGTGTGTGTGTGTGTGTGTGTGTGTGTGTGTGTGTGTGTGTGTGTGTGTGTTGTCGACACAACTGTATGTGTGTGTGAGTGTTTGCGTGTGTGTGTGTGTGTGTGTGTCTGTGTGTGTGGTCCACACAACTGTATGTGTGTGAGTGTTTGCGTGTGTGTGTGTGTGTGTGTGTGTCTGTGTGTGTGGTCCACACAACTGTATGTGTGTGTGAGTGTTTGTGTGTGTGTGTGTGTGTGTGTGTGCGTGCGTGTGGCTGTACAGCTTGTCTGCCAACATGTGACACCGTCCCACTGGTGTGTGTGTGTAAGTGTGTGTGTGTACGTGTGTGTGCGTGCGTGCGTGCGTGCGTGCGTGCGTGCGTGTGTGTGTGTGTGTGTGTGTGTGTGTGTGTGTCTCATGTTTCTGAGCATTAATTTGTTCTGCTCCACGGCTGTTTGCCTGTGTTAAATTTGGACGAGCAGCGGTGTTCAGCTCGAGCTGAAACATCAACCCAGAGCTGCCCGACTGAAATAAAATATATCTAAATATCATATATAACATATTATAATATAGAGGCATAATAAAATGCCTAAATAATTATAATATTACTATAATATAATATGTAAATATAAAATAAATATGATCATAATATAATATATAAATATGATAAAAAATAAAATATAATATGTAATTACTATAATATATACATATAATAAATATGAAATATAATATATACAATATATTATCAAATAAATATAATATACACATATAATATAATATGTAAATATAAAATAAATATGATCATAATATAATATATAAATATGCTAAAAAATAAAATATGATATGTAATTACTATAATATATACATATAATAAATATGAAATATAATATATACAATATATTATCAAATAAATATAATATACACATATAATATAATGAAATATAATACATTCATAAAATACAAATTAAATATAATATAGGTCAATTTCAAGTTCAAGTTCAAGAGATTATTCGTCACATACTTACACATACGGTCACATCCATATATGCAGTGAAATGTCATGACACCCGGTGATTACGCACAAGCTCTATAAGCTCGGCGCCACAATCGCGATTCTGGGTTCTATAATTATATAATAGAATTAATAGAAAAAAGTCTGTTGTATTAAATATACATCTAAATCCTCCTAAATGAAACTTTACCATAACGCACACACACACACACACGCGCACACGCACACACACGCGCACACACACACACACACACACACACACACACAGACACACACACACACACATACACACAAATACACTGGTATCAAAGTCAATTCCAACTAAATAAGTACAGCTAAGGCAAATAAAGTACTCACAAGTATAGTCAAACACACACACACACACACACACACACACACACACACTTTACATCACACTCACATGGCTTGTACATACATATATAATATAATATCAATGAAATATTATATATACACATAACATGGGAACACCAGAAACAAAAGTACTTCATAACTATATTTAAGTAAACACTGATACAACATTTTTTTTTTAAATATATATATTTACTTACTTTACTTTTTTCACTCTATTAAATTTCTTGCACTGTCGCGTAACTTTGTCGCTTTTTAATTTATTCATCAGGATTTTATTTCTACATACAGAATATATCCAAATCCAGCCAAATCAGGATCTGCGCCGTGGCGGTACTTTACGAAGTAGGCTGTTATGCACTTTCCACTACTCTGCTCCATGTGACTGATGAGGAAATGTGATTCTTTTATTTGTTGATAAAATACTTCATAAAATATAAAATGTCCATTCATTGATCGTTTATGTTGTTACACTAATCTCTGTCGCAATGTAGCTGAATGTTATTCTCCCTTGTAAGTCGCTTTGGATAAAAGCGTCTGCCAAATGACTAAATGTAAATGTAAATGTAATGTAAATGTAAGGTTCTGTTGGTGTTTCATCGGCGTCACGACGTGACACTGATTTAATGAGACCACGTCGGCAGGAGAAATATTTCAAATCCCTTTCAAAGCAGAAAATAGAGAAGTGCTTTTAAAATACTTTTACTGGAGTAGACATGTCAACATGGTCCTTCCACTTCCTTGAGAGTACTTTTGTTTGGGGTAATTTGGACATTTTCCGAAATAAAGGGTCTTAAGCGGTTTTAACCACCGCTGCTGCTCTTTCCTCTTCCCAGCAATCGTTTCGTCATTTCAGTTTGAGTTTTCCGAACCGGACGGAAGAGGGCCCCCAGGCCCCGGAGGCCCCGCCCACAGAGGCCACGCCCCCCCGGAGGTTCCCGGCCTCCCCGCTGTGTGCAGATCAAAGTGCGGGCGGCGAACCCCTGACCTCAGACCCGCCACCGAAATATTAATGAATCGTGGTGGAATTGTATTCCCTTTTTCTACACCGTTAAAGTCATTCTGGAACTGGTAAGGATTTGGGATTTCATTTGAATGAAGCGCAGAAGCAGATCAGTCTCGGGAGGTCGTTGTCGAAATGTGGTGCCGGTGAAACTTTATTTTTTCGTGGATGAAACGAGGATTATCGAGGGAATCAAACGTCAAAATCCCTCGACCGGAAAATAACAGATTTACTGCAAATGGAATAAGAGAGGAGCGAGGCATTCTTATGCATACGAGTGTAACCCCTTTCTATCCTGCTCTACTCCACCTCCCGCTGCTCTGCTCCATCTCGACCCTCCCTCTGCTCTACTGTACCTCTATACCACCTCCACCTCCCTCTATTATACCTCTACTCCACCTTTCTCTTCTCTACCTCCCCCGACTCCACCTTTTGCTGTGCCTCTGCTCTACTCTTCCTCTACTCCACCCCTATGGAACTGATGAGGGAATCCATGAGTTTCAATACGCTGGTCAAAATATTTGCCGATCATAATTTCATAGTTTCTCTGTTTTCATCGGTGTCAAATGTGACAATTCAAGTCCCTTTCAACGGTTTCTCACCATTGTTGTGGCACAGATTTTTTGGGGGGCGGCGCTAAATCATGACTCGATGACGTGGCGCGGTCATACTTGGCATGGCCCCTCCCCCTAACGCTGAATAAACACCAGGTCGGGATCAGAGCATCACTGTCCAAATCGGCTGAGCTCAGAGGCCGGAGTTTGGGATTAAAATGCTGTTTCGGGAACAAACGCCTGGAGTAAAAGGCGTCTTCAGGGAGACCGTGAACTCACGCCACGGACGCCCGGAACAAAGGAGAAAAAGAAAAAACGTCCTGCTGGTTTGACTGCGTGGGATTTGGTTGAGCATTAGCTGCGCGCTAGCAGGCCGTGGAGCCCCGACCTGGCCTGTAAGAGGAGCCGGCAGGGGGCACCGGAGAGCGGGGGGACCCGCAGCCAGACAGCAGCGCTTTGAGGTGAGCAACTAGACGCGGAGGACTGGGTTTAGCGGAACATTTAAACATGGAAGTTACTTACTCCAATGTAAATGTAATCACCGTTAATGCGATCGGGCGTGGTTTCCAGCGTCTCAGAGCAGAGGGAAGCTGCCTTTGTTTCCCCAGTTACAAATCCTGATTTTATATACTTGGCAATTTTTTTTAATCATTCAAATTGGGGCTGGGTCGTCCAAAAACAAATTTTTTCTGCGGTGTGACAAACTCAGAACATATTTATGTTTGCTTTACAGGGACTTTAATGAGACCACGTTGGAAGGAGAAATACTGTATTTGGGGCGTAAGCATCGTCGAGTCTCTTTCTTAAAAAAGGAGAGCAGAGATTTTTCGCTCCGTTTTCGCTGAAGTCCCGAGGCAGCGAAGATGGGAGGCAGAAAAGAGCATCCCCTCTAACCTGGAAACCTGCGAAGGAGAAGGTTCCTGTTCCAGAAGAATGAGAGGCCCCAGAACGGGGGTAAACAAGCTGCTCTGCGGTTGCTGTTGCTCTCCCGCGGCCTTGTCTTGGCTGCACACAGGCGGCTGGCCCGGCGAACGCCCGCAGAGAAACGTCAGGGCGATCAACCACCCTCCCCCTCAACCCGTCCCGAACCTAAAAGAGCCACGACAGCCGCCGAGGAGAGCCACCGTCATGTGACCTCGGCGGTTTCGTGTCTCCGCGTCAGCTGAAGCTGCAGTCGAAGCGCTCCGATCTTATCGTCCGTCAGCTGATCGTCTTCTGACGTCTCTCCCAAAGCCAATATTTATATTGTCCATGGCTAGGAGTGTGAAGGTGTGATTGGGGACACAAAAACCCCAGAGGAAAGGAACGTTCAGAAGGAGGAGAAGAAGAAGAAGGAGGTCCTTTCTTTTCATCTGAACTTCATTTCATCATCGACATGAGGTTCCGTCTTTGTTCTCAAATGACTTAAATCCAGCTCCTCCAGGAACGACCCCGATGCGAATCTGTTTGAACGCTTGCTGGTCACGGAGGCCTTGAGTTTAGAGCACGGTCGGAAAACTCCAATTTTTACAAATGAGTCGGAACGTTTTTGTCCGTGTCTAATCACTGTCCCATTCTGGAACGAAGCTGTGAAATGATTTGGTCTGAAATCCGGATGCGAGCTGTGTCCCATGGAGCTCTGCCCTGTTATCTGCATATCAACACTGTTATGATAATACTCAATGGCTCTTAAGACGAGAACTAAAAATGTTAAAATATAAATTTCACACAATAAGTGTGTGCGCCGTCTGGTTGGTGTCATTGGGGTGTAATAATAATATAATAATAATAATAATAATAATAATCATAATAATAATAATAATAATAATAATGGTCATTGTTGACACATCTTATTAGCTATCATCAGTTTTTTTTTATTAAATAGAAAGATATATTAAAAAAAATATTTTTTAAGGTGCAGCTGTAGGATTATTTTATATATAATTTAATTAATGAAATGTTATTTTATTTTTTTCGGTCCTCAATATTAGTTCAGATGCAAATATTGCATTCAATACCAGATTATGCTCTGACATTTTGTTTAATATTATTAGATATGAAAGATGCTTAACTATGAAATAAAATGTGTTTAAAACCTATGAAACCATAAAAAATATGGGCGCTATTTTTGTCATTTGTCCTAATTAAATATCTGAGCACACACGCTGATAAAAATCTATGGTTTGCTTATTATAGGAACGTCATGAAATGAATGAAAATCAAAGGTTAAGAACTGGAAACGAGAAGATGCAAACATTACGCTTCAGAGGACATTGGCTCCAACAGATGAATGGAAACCCAGGTGTGACAGCAGCTGCCGTGTGCAGAAATACATTTTTCGTCTAAAATCACGTTGAGAGAAATGAAAAAACATGAAAAACTTTCCTCTGGCGACTCTGCGCTAAGCTGCGTCATTATTTATAATAATAATGATAATAATATTCCCTCTATTCAACAAAGACCACAGAATATATAGTGCTAAATATATGTGATTACAATAGTTTTTTTATATAAGTAACTTTATATAAACATACTTTAAGAATAATAATGATACTTAGTAAGTACATAGCATGATTTATAATTATAATACATACCCTATATACTCATAACAATAACTTATCCTGTGCATATAATCACATTTGTATATTGTGTATATTTTGTATATATTTGACTATGTCTGGTTTGTATTTTTCAGCTGTTTCAGCCATATTTGACAATTTTTATTTTATTTATACTTTACTTTTTGAGTCTATATTATTTTCTAAATATATATATATACTGTATATATTGCCCTCTAGAAAAAATGCCTTGGTGAGTGTTGAGTATGTTATTTCTTTGTACTGGATGGCCCTTGGGTGTAGTGGGGTAATTTGGGGTGTGTACTGGAATGTACTGGTGTATCCTGGGATGTTTCCCTATAGATATCGATTTTGTTTTCCAGACAGTGAAGCTTTTTTAATGCTTATCGTCTGTAGAGAGATGCACCGATCCATTTTATATATCCGAGGAGTGGAAACAAAGCAAGAAAATAACACAAAAAACTCTTCAAGTATTACACAGCTATACTAACTACCAAGGCTGGCTATTCATATAGGCAAGCCAGGCAGAAAAAGATAGATAGATAGATAGATAGATAGATAGATAGATAGATAGATAGATAGATAGATAGATAGAAAGATAGACTGACAGACAGACAGATAGATAGACAGACAGACAGACAGACAGACAGACAGACAGACAGACAGACAGACAGACAGACAGATAGATAGACATAGATAGATCCAGTGGAGAGGGAGAGAATAAAAGAACGGAGTGAACAGAACAGGATCAGAGAAGAACAGAGCGAGGGGATCGAGAGGAAAAATGAGAGAGAAAGCTAAAAAAAAAAAAGAAAATGAGAAAAGAAAAACTGACTCGATCCCAAACAAGCTGCCAGCGTGTGTGTGGAACATGAAGTCATTTTCCATGGACAGCATTTAGTCTAATATGAAGTTGTATCAGTAAATGCATTCCATTCAAATACATTTGACTCAATGATTGATAAATAAATATTAATGGAACATAAAAAAAGCAAGAAACAAAAATAGTGACACCTCCATCCCTCCTTTCCACTCACTCTCTCTTAATTTGATTCCTGTACAGTTGCACATCCTCCGTCATTGGCATTCAGTTTGTAT
>NC_137202.1:18978617-18993617 GCF_960531495.2 Zeus faber
CGACTTGTTCTCCTTGTTCACGTGGTGCTTCTGTTATTTTGTCCTGTCTATATACTGATTTTTGGAGGAAATTAAACCTAACACTCCTTCTGCTTTCATCTCCTCAGTCCATAAGATGACAGGAACGTCAGTCCCCATTAGAGAACCTGTCTGTGTTTTAACTTTGTGTGTGTGTGTGTGTGTGTGTGTGTGTGTGTGTGTATTTCTACCCAGTCATTTGCCATTTGTCATTTGCCAGTCTGCCTAACAGTGGGGGATTGTGGGTAATTGTCAGTTCTAGACCCATTAGAGTGTCAGACTGGTGAAAGCCGTCAGGGGTCCGTCCCTGTGTGTGTGTGTGTGTGTGTGTGTGTGTGTGTGCCTGTGCGTGCATGGTTTCCTGACTCCTTTCATGTTTCTTTCCTCTTCGTTCCTTTTTGCTCCCCTCCCTCTCCCATTCTATTCAAATTCTATTTGCTCTGATTTGACATTTTCAGAAGCTGTTACTGATATTGCGGCTTTTCTTGTGCACTAACATGTTATTGATCCAGATATTGATTGATCGGGGCAGAAATGAACAGCGTAGGTCACCGGCTCACGCCCCGTCCATGCTCGGTGTCCTTGGTGCGTGTGTGTGTGTGTGTGTGTGTGTGTGTGTGTGTGTTTGCATGTGCGTGTGTTTCTCATCCTGTCTTGTCTTTGATGTAGCACTGATTTGTCAGCAATAAACACACTGCAAACTGCTGACTGTGCGTATGTGTCTGTGTGTGTGTGTCTGTTTGTGTATTTCTGTGTTTATCAGTGGCCCTGTGTGTGTTTTAAAATGCCTTGGTGAGTGTTGAGTATGTTGTGTCTTTGTACTGGATGACCCTTGGGTGTCGTGTGGTAACCTGGGGTATGTACTAGAATGTGCTGGGGCAACATGGTGTGTACTGGGGTATACTGGAGCGCGCTGGGGTATCCTGGGGCGTACTGCAATGTGCTGGGTCATCCTAAGGTGAGCCGAGGTATCCTGGGATGTTCCCCTAGACTGCCCTTGGGTGTCGTGTGTCATGTAGTGTGATGGTGTGAGAAGGATTTGTCTGAGGGGGCATGATGAAGTGACAGGGCTCACAGAGTGTGTCAGGCCATTTATCACCATCTCAACGGTCTGCACTTGCATTCTTAGGAACTCAGTTGAAGTCTAAGGCTGGCTGGCTGGGGATAGGAGGGCATGTACAATGAGGGCCTGGTGAGCCTGAACAATAGGGCACTGGTCAACCGGACACTGGTGACCTTGATAACCAGGGACCTCAAAGATGGCTAACTCAGGCCTGCTGAGCTTATGGAGGTTCATCAATTCTGAGAGGCTAGACGTCTGGCTGGCAGGATGGCAACCTGATCACAAAGACCCCTGGACTGCTTAGCAAGGAGCTTGGGAAGATGGATGGCCAAAGGGCTGAGCTGGAGAAACATGGGACCAAACGGAAACCTGCCAAGACTGGCGGCCATGTACTTGTATTGACTGGTGACTGGACAGATATCGTGCTCCAGGGACTTGGCTACGATGGGCTCCAGGATGCTGGGCACTGCATACTCTGGAGGCATAATTTGCGACGCTGGGCACCTCCAGCTCCAGGATCCCAGCAGTTGTGTACCCTGTGAACTCCACCCACAACCAAATCATTTCCTCTATGGCTCAAAACTTCTCAAATTCAGGGTGTTGTTTGAGGGGTGTTGCTCGGCCTCTCTCTTCCTCCAGGTGGCTAAGCTTGCATTACCAACTCACCAATACTCGACAGAGGACTCTACTGCTCTTTCTCTCTCTCTCTCTCTCTCTCTCTCTCTCTGCTGGGTCCATTTTTGGCCGGGTTGCTGTGACAACTGTTTATAAGAAAGATCCAAGTGCAGAGAAGGCAGACGAAGGTGGATTGTTGAACACATTTTACTGAGCAGCTGCTGAGGCAAACACGTTCAACACTACTGCCACAAACACTGACAGATAATACTCAAGCACCCCCTGTGTTATGTTCACTTTTTGGACCCTTTGGTACTGTACGGGTCAAATTGACTTACTGGGGTTTTAAAAGCAATACAGAAATACCAATTTACATAAATACTCTTTGACATATATTGTCTTTATCTCAATTCTAAAAAAACATAGATAAAATATATGATTAATGTTTGCAAATAATCTCTGCTAGATCACATTTAACAATGGAAATGTCATTTGTTTTTTTGTGGTAAAGTTATAATTGATGTAAAAAAAAAATCCACTATTATAAAGACTTGGGGGCAGTGGCTCAATCCTCGGCTCCTCCCTGTAGTGTGCTGATGTGTCCCTGAGCAAGACACTAAACCCCCTAACTGCTCCCTGGTCGCCGCTATATGGCGGCCCACGGCTCCTAGATATGTCAGTTACTAAAAATGTAAAATGCAGAGAAATATCTTTCGCTGCCTCAGTACTTGTAATGTAATGTGTGCCATGACCATTCGTTGAATCTAATCTAAACTTATCGAGGAAAATTGGAAAAAAACAATGTTTTCATTGAAGCTTATTATTTTGAATTGATATTCTCAACTGATTTTGACCTTTATGTTATTATAATCAAAGCCGAAAAGCAAATACAGGCGATGAACAACAGAAACACGAGAACCCAACTCAGATTGTTACGGTCAGTGGCTTTGAGGTACATCTACGACATTCAATCTGGCCATTCTTGGACATACATGTGCGCCGTGGGGCTCTTCCTACGGCTGGCTGCGTGGCTCCTTCTGGTGCATGCATTTCAAATTCCACCTTCATACTCAGAATTTATTTATACATCATCCTCATATTCTTCAACATCCTCCCCTTCCACTTCTACATGTGTCTCACTCTCTTCCAGCGTTAGCTCCAAGGCTCTCTGAGCAGTGAATCGTTTGCTCATATCGCTGGTGGGGGATTGTAGCTGAAGTGACCTGCAGTGTACACCTTGATCCAGAGTTATTCATCTGTTTTTTCCCTCCCCCAATTTGCAGGTGGGAGGGGTAGAGTGTGAGAAAATGTTAAATGTTTAGAATGTTTTGGAGGGTTGTGCATTGTGCAGGTTCCCACTCTACGGAAAGGGAAAGGGGAGCGGGGAAGCGGGAGCAGATGGCTTCTTGATGCTTGGATTGTGAAGATGTAGCAGGTGTACATGTACGTGTGTGCGCACGTCTCTCTCTCTATCTGTGTGTGTGGGTGTGTGTGTGTGTGTGTGTGTGTGTGTGTGTGTGTGTGTGTGTGTGTGTGTGTGTGTGCGTGAGTGAGTGAGTGACTGGATGTTTTTGTGTGTCTGTGTGTCTTTGTGTGTATGTGGGTCTAATTGACCCAAACATTGTATGAAGGACATGAATGTGTGTGTGTGTGTGTGTGTGTGTGTGTGTGTGTGTGTGTGTGTGTGTGTGTGTGTGTGTGTGTGTGTGTGTGTGTGTGTGTGTGTGTGTGTGTGTGTGTGTGTGTGTGTGTGTGTGTGTGTGAGTGAGTGAGTGAGTGACTGGATGTTTTTGTGTGTCTGTGTGTCTTTGTGTGTATGTGGGTCTAATTGACCCAAACATTGTATGAAGGACATGAGTGTGTGTGTGTGTGTGTGTGTGTGTGTGTGTGTGTGGGTGGGTGTTGGAGCATGTGTACTCAATTCATATTTTTCTTTTAAATGTTTCTTCACAGAAAATAAGCCAAGGCCATGGAGTTTCAGGTTGAAAAATTGTGTCCTTGGATAATTTTTCTTTTTGTGAAAATTCGAAATGGTTCAGTTTGGAGCAAACACCGCATAAGGGTTAAGGTAAACTACGTCACACACAAAAAAAAAATCATCAGATTCAAACACATACCCCTTTTCCACCGCAGCACTCTGAGGGCCAGTTCCGAGCCGGCGCCTCATCTCAAACCAGTTCTTCGTGTTTCGACAGCAGAAGAACTGGCTTTCGGCCAGGAAAACTGGTTCCAGAGTGGCACCACTAGGCTGTCTGGACTAAGAACCGCTTCAGCAGGGTCTGGGGCGGGGATAAGCCAGATCAACCGAAACATTGTGACTGCCATTTTTATTACCACTTCAGCAACAGGGAATTCATGGACGTGAAATCTGGTCCATGGAGATCTCAAGTGGACATATTGTAAAATACATCATGTTTCATTGAGTCGGAGCGCACGTTTCCTTTAAGTTATTAGCACGCACAAGCTGTGGGCTCCGGTGATCGCCTGCTCTGTCTCGCCCCCAGATTTCAACATCACCTACCAAATTGTCTCCGTTTTCACCACAAATACAATAATAATAATAATGTTATCCTTGTTTTTAGCGCTTACGTAGACATTTATCATGTTCTGTTCATCTCATTACCTAACCCAATAAAAAAGAACAGTTGGTCACGCACGGTGCAAATGCTGACGGGGGGCCTTGTATTCGTGTTAGTTAGGAATGACTTTTTGAAGATTTTTCCGTAATGAGGCATCAAACAAGGCATCAAACGATACAGATTCACGGCTTTTCATCAATATTAACCTTTTTCATGGTTATCATTTCATTTCATTTCTGTTTTCAGTATTTTTTTCCGACTTTTATTTTATTTCTGTTTCACAGATTTTTTTCATGTTGTTTTTCTTTAGTGTTCTCTTTTAGACCAGAGTGATTGACCTTGAATGCTGGATGTTTGGACAATTGCTTCTTTCTTGTCTGAGACAATAATAAATAGGTGTTGTTTCACAACCATAATTAATAAATGTTCGTTTTAATTAGTACTTTGCGGTATTTTTTCTGCTAAAAATGTGCAAATTAAAAAATTCAGTTTAATTGAATAAACTTATATTGTAATGCAGACAAAATATATTGTACATTAACTTTCATTTAGAATTTGTCACCACTGTATTTCACACCTTCTCCCCTTTCATTTAAGTCTGCTACGTTTATCTGTTGGAAAATGTACATGCAGTTGTTTATCTTTGACTCTAACCTTGTGTGGGGCAATAATGACATATTTACAGAGGCTTACGAAGGGAAACCAATTTACATGCTTTTAGTGGTGACCCCTTTCCGTGGACTACATTTCTGATAGGTAACGGTTTCATGAAATTCAAAAAGCGTTGACGTCTTTCTGTGAGTAATTACAATTTCACGGGTTCTAGTTTTCCCAGTACATCAAAACATCATTCATTCCCACAGTCGGGTGGGCTCAACTCAACGTGGTGACCACTTTCTGTGGATTCATGTTTTTTTCGTGTTTTTTTTGCGAATCCGGGTGTGGTGTGGGAATGGTGGGGGTGTAGCCGGGCTTGGCTGTTGCGGGGGCTGCTTGAAGGGGTGGCCTGGCTGCTGGGCAGTGCCAGCGGTGGCTGCAGGGCGGAGCACCTGGCTGCAGGCGGTTTGCAGCAGCTGCTTCTCCCCCGGTCCACACCCCGGGTGCTGGGGCCGCCCGCTGACCCGCCGGTGGCTCAAGGGCGACTTCGGACGGCCCTTCTATGTCCCTTCCCCGTGACGGAAAATCTCTGTTCAGGCGCCACTGTGGCAGATCCGCCTTTCAGGGCCCTCGGGCACTGAGACACAGGCGATGGGGTAGAAGACACACAAGTAGTTTTTTGTAGCGAGTAAGCAAAATGAAACCGGAGGAGATGGAAAGACGTGTCATGACAAGGGCTCCTCTCCTGTGTGTGTGTGTGTGTGTGTGTGTTTGTGTGTGTGGCGATGGGGGTTTTAACTGTTGCCAGTTACTTATTCTAATGAGCAACAGGTGTACAGCCACTCTGATCTTGGGCCCAATCACCTAGACCCAGGACAGGTGTGGCGGCTCAAACCACACCATCCCCATACCACACCAGCAAAGTAAGGAGGACAATAGTGCTACATCTGACATGGGGTTATAACGGGATACAGTGTCTTCAATGAACGAAAAGACCAGAGAGATAAAATATAAATTGAACAGCCCCGCACACATCAACCAGGTAAGACGGTACATTAACACACACACGAGAGCAATGGACTCCACACCATGAGCCGCACACGACGCAAATGGACGTTCGTAACTACAACCGGCACATTATTAGTAGGTTGGATGAGGATGTCACAAAGCGTGTTACTCTAAACCGCATCTCATTCCATCGGTTTTCGAACACTGGATTGTGGGTGAAGCATCATCTTTCGGCTCCCTTGGGTCATATTTTTGTTGGTGTTTCACTATGGAAGAAACAGAACAAGACCACGGCCGTAACAGTTGCATGTAGAGTGAAATAAAGACAGAATACGTCCAAATTAAATTGGACTCACTCGAAAAGACAGATGGTTTAGACAAACAGGAGGAGAGATGGAGGGATGAAAAAAGAGACGCAGTGGAGAGACAGAGCGCCAAGAATGAGTGATTGCACAACAACAAAAAAAGAAAACAAGAGACAAAGAAAGGGAACAGAGAGAGAGAGATAGAGGAAAAAGATGACGCTGAGAGAAAAGTAGATAAAGAAAGAAAGGAGTGGGGGAAGAGAAGAAGAGAGGGAAGGGAGAAGGGGCGAAGGAGACAGATGAGTGGAGGAGATTTAAATCTGCATCTGTCAGGAAGACAAAGGATTTACTGGCTGACCAACCTGAACACACACACACACACACACACACACACACACACACACACACACACACACAGCCACACAGGCTCTAGCCCATATTTACTATAAGCTCCTCAAGTCAGTCATGTGCGTTTCCATGTTGGCAAGCATTTCTGTTTCTTGTGCTTAACTGCGCAAATTATCAGATCATTGCCAATTTGAAGTTGGTCTATCAGACGCGTTGAGGTGAAGGTTAGTGTGTGGAATGCAGAGTGGAAGCATACAGAAGAAGCTCCTTTCTGAAAAACACCTTACACTGAAGAAGACTCTGAGTATTGTGACATCAATGGAAACAGCGGCACGGGGTGCCTCAGAGATAGAACAAAAATCTCTGGAATATGCTGCTAAAATAAAATGTGACTGATCAAAAAAAGGAGGAAAAACTTTTGCCGTTGTGGCAAAATGTCACATGACCGTAATGGCTATCGGTATAAAGAAAAAGAATGTGGAAACTGCACAGCAGAGCTTGGGAAAGCTCGTCTCGGAGCCCCTTGACCATCAGCCCTGGAGCCCCACAAGTCTGTATGCTCTCTCCTCTCCCCCCTCTACACCAGCAGCTGCACCTCCAGCCACCCTTCTGTCAAACTCCCCAAGTTCTCGGGCGCCCCAACCCTCATTGGATTCAACTCCGATGGGGATCCCATATGAGCCGGTGCGCAGCCTCAGATCCTCATGCGGGGCCCTCCTGGCCCTCAACTTTGGAACGACCTCTCTGAGGAGATTCGGCTGGCAGAGTCAGTGACTTTAAAACACTTCTCAAAACCCATTTTTATAGATCTGCTTTTATGTGATGTCTCTCCCTTTCTTTATCGATCTTGTTTTTTACTTATTTATTTATTTATATATATATTTTCCTTTTATTTATATTTCTTATTATCATATTGAATCTACTTCATTTGTTTTTTGTCTCTTTATCCACTTTTACAATTTAATGAATTAATTCAATTACTGTTTATTAATGTTCCTTTGCCTTTTTATTTCATGATCTGAGCACTCTGCTTTTATGTCTCTGTCAAAGCACTTTGTAAACTCTGTTTTTTAAGGTGCTATATAAATAAAGCAAAAAAAAAACAATAATAAAAAATAGAAAAATCACAAAGGCCGCTGCAGCGGGTCATTATCTCATCTGAGAAGGTCATCAGATACAACCTGCCGTCTCTCCTGGACCTGGACCACTCCAGGACCAGGAAGAGAGCAGGAAAGATCACCGCTGATCCCTCCCATCCCAGTCACCTCTTCTTCCAAAGGCTTCCATCCGGAAATACGTTCCGGTCCGTCAAGACCAAAACCTTGTGCCACCTGAACAGTTTCTTCCCCATTGCAGTAAGCTGCACCTGAACACACACACACACACACACACACACACACACACACACACACACACACACACACACACACACACACACACACACACACACACACACACACACACACAGACACACACACACACACACACACACACACACACACACAATACAATACAAATAAATACAATATATACACACATAGAAATCTATATTATATTTATTCCAATTATAGTATACATGTCTCATACTGATTTCATAGCCTCTAGCCCTCTCATTGCCTCTTAGCCTTTCACAGCCTACATCATTTACAGTTCCTAATGGTGTGTTATGGCTTAATGGTGTGTAATGGATTAATGGTGTGTAATAGTGTGTAAATGTTATTTGTTAATTACTGGCACAGCGCATTACACTGCTGCCTCACAGCAAGAAGGTCCTGGGTTCGATTCTCGCCTGGGGCACTGTTGGCACTGTGCTCCGGTATCTCCTGATCAGAGGCCTTTCTGTGTGGAGTTTGCACGTTCTCCCCGTGCTTACATGGGGTTTCCTCCAAATAATATCATAAAAACCTGCACAACAAACATCGTTTGACCAGTGATGGACATGGAAGTTGGTCCCCAGGCGCTGTATTGTGAGCTGCCCACCACTCCTGGCTGGCAAGCCTTGATGGGATAAATGCGGGAAAGATATTTCACAGCCTCCATCTGCGCGTGTGTCGTCCATAGCTGCACATAATACATGTGTTGTGGTGTGTTTGTGACAATAAAGCTAAGCTTGTCCTGTTTAATCTTTAAATATTTTCTTGAATTCTTTGTTCAATATTTTGTAAATGTTTTTGCTTAAATTGTGTTGCTTTTGACTTTTATGCACCAACCCTCACCAAGTCACTTCCCTTGTATGTGCAAATATACTTTGCAAAATAAAATTATTTTTATTCTGAATTAGTTGCAAAGCTAGTAAAAAGCAAAAAAAAGACTAAATATAATGATACACAATTGTACACAAAGGAAATAGGAATGACACAGACTCAGAGAAAAGTGTGTTGGCCTGTCTGAAACTGCACAGCTTGAAAAGAGACAGATGACCACGGAATAATTTGGACAACTCCACAAGTGGCAGGAGTAAGATAAAAATTGGGTTGGACACAGGCTCAGCTTTATCAGTGATCTCTGTAAATGATTACAAAGGATTGTTGTCACACATCCAGTCAAGGCTGAAAAAACAAAGGCACCCTTGCAATTGATTTCAAATAACACACAATTTCTTCCAGGAGTTGTGAAATTAAAAAAAAATGGAGCGAAGTACTCATTCTGATGTCGCATGGCGAGAAGGAAAAAAAAACTGTCTGAATTGTGTGAGGAGGTCAGACAGAAGATCGTTGCTTCAGGGTACAAGTTAATTCAGAGACGTTTATGTTCCTGTCGTACATTAATGAGACCAAATTATAGCTATTTTCGTAAATTGCATAAACTATGTTTACAGGAAAAAAAGAGAAGAAAAAGAAAAAGAAAAAGAACGGCCAAACATGGAGGAGTAAAGGAGTTTCACTGATGTTTTGCGTTGCTTTGCAGCCTCTGGTACTGGGTGCCTTGAATCTGTGCATGGCATCATGAAATCGGGAGACTGCCGCGATATTTTGGAGCGCAATGTTCCACCCAGTGTCGCAAAGCTGCGTCTCCGTCGAAGGTCTTTGATCCTCCAGCAGGAAAACGACGAAAAACACACATCAAACAGTATTTAGGAATGGCTCAAAACAAAATGCTGGGCTGTTCTTAAGTGGCCAGCAATGAGTCCAGATCTAAATCCCATTGAACACCTGTAGAAAGATCTGAAAACAGCAGTTGGAAATAGGCAACCTTCAAATCTAAGAGAACTTGAGCGGTTGGCTAAAGAATACTACTGCCAGTAGTGCCATGAGTCTGCCCTGATCTCACAGTATTTATATTTGTTTTCATGTTTTATTTTCCTCTGGCCATCTCCTCATGCCATGTCACTAACCTCTATGTCATTTCAGCTCCGGCTACTCCCTTTTGCTTTGCTGTCGCTCCCTTCCCTTCCCCTGGTTTCTCCCACTTGCAGCTCATTCCATCGTTAGTCCCTCCGTAAAAAATACCAGTTCCCTTCCCTTTGTCCTCTGCATATTGCCTTCTGCATTACTCTGAGCTTCCCTGCAACTACTTCCTGAATCCTGTCCGAACCTCTGCCTGATCCCCTGGACTCTAATTCTTTACCTGTTTCCCTGGACCCTGATTCTCTGCCTGCTCCCTGCCAGATAAGTTTGCCTTCTCTAACTAATCTCCTGGTTTTGACCCCTGCCCGTTTTTTTTGGAATAAACCCTGTGGACATTGACTTCTTACCTGATCGTTTTTGTTTCATGCTAATGTGTTAAAATCCACTCTAAATCACATGTAGAGAGGTGTAGGAATCTCATTGAAGTCTATAGGAAACACTTAACGGCTCTTATTTTATCCAAATATTACATCTTGCGTGTCAATAATTGTGGCAGTGTAATTTCTGTTTATTTTATTATTTAAGTGGATGTGTTAAGTTCTGAATCAAAAACAAATTTTCTGTACTATAAGCAGTGAAATAAACAATGGACACCAAATACTAAGAGTGCCAATATTTCTGGCCATGTCTGCACCTCTGTGAAGTCCATGAAGATTAAAAGTCTTGCCTGTGCCTATGTGTCATGGCCAGGGATTCATAAACAGATGGAGGACTTGACAAAGAACTGCTCTGGATGTGAAAAGATCCAAAATTCCCCAGCGCATACCCCTCTCCATCCATCGGAATGGCCCTCATTTCCATGGAAACGCGTGCACATCTACCTTGCTGGACCATTGATGGACTCCTTGTTTTTGATTGCAGTCGATGCACATTCCAAATGGTAGGAGATCATAAAAACCACGTCTGCAAAGACCATTTCAGTTCTGAGGACCATGTTCACCAGGAATTCCGTACCAGAACAAATCTGCGCAGACAATGGAAGACAATTTGTCTCTGAGGAATTCGGAAGTTTTGTAGAGAAAAATGGAATCAAGTGCTTTACATCTCCGTACCATCCAGCCACAAATGGATTGGCAGAAAGATTTGTACAGACATTCAAGAAAGCCATTACAGCTACAGTCAATGAAAAGCTACCACTGAAACACAAGTTAGACAACTTCCTTCCTGCCTATCGTAATGAAATGGAAGACTGTGGACTTTAAAGGAGACACGTTCCATTTCATCTGAACCCCCGTGACGCAGCAAGGACATTAAGACAACAGATGTCAAAGATCAAGGCAATTACAAGAGTACACAGAGAAAATACAAGAGCAGACGCATTCAACTCCTTTCTTTCCTGGACACCCCACTGTTGCGGTAGAGCAGGAATCCGTAAATGGCTGGCTCATTGACTCTGCGGCATTTGCACAAGAATACTCATTCTGAAACTGGACTTCCCTAACAACAAGATTGGACTGAACCAAATGGCTAATTTAATGTGCAACCACCTGTGGCAGTTTGGCCTACCACGTGCCACCCAAGCGGCGTTGTCAGAGACCTCCGGCACAGAGACACAGAAGACGGAACATGTACACCATCAAACCATCCCATCCCCCCACCGCACCACCCGAATGTTTTCCCGTGGGTGATTTTGTGAAGAACGATACTTTTCTCAACTTTAAAGGACAAGAAATGACAAAATTAAAAATTTTGGTTCATGTGATTTCTTTATTTTTATCATCCAGTTTATAATGAGTTAGCTGTGCCCTTTGTGCGCCTCTAAATGCAATCCCTCCAGTTCAATCTTTAGTTTAGTTAATACTTTCCCCTCACCAGAACACCCTTCCTTTAAGGTCCCTTAAAGGAATATTTACCTCAACCCCTTTTTTCAACCGTAACCGCTTTTCCCTGTGTGTCTGTGTTTAACTTACTTTAATTCCCCTTTTCTATGTCAACCTTTTTACCATATGATCTTATTCTTTTACTATAAATAAACTGTGGTGTGGTGATGGTGTGGTTTGAGCAGCCACACGCGACCTGGATCTGAGTAATTGGGATCAGTGTGGCTGCATACCTGTTGCTCGTTGGTTGGTCTAACGAGCAGCAGGTAAAACCCCCATCCCCACACTCACTCAGGATAGGAGCCTGTGTCATGACATATGTCTGTCTGCTCCTGGGCTAATTCCAGCTGGCTCGCTCTCTACAATAAACTGGTGTTTACAAGCCCCCCGTCTTCTATGTCTCTGTGCCTGAGGTCCCTGAACTCGCCACTTGAGTGGCGCGTGGCAGAAGAAACTGCCACAGTGGCACCTGTACAAGGACCCTCTGGCCCCGGAAAGGGATACAGAGGGGCAGTGCAAAGATGCACTGGAGCCACCAGCGGGTCAACGGGCGGCCCCAGCACCAAGCCTCTCCCGACTGGCAGAAGCAGCACCCAGGGTGTCCGGTGGAGGACCGGGGGAGAAGCAGCTGCAGCAACCACCATGGATAACCTTCTGCAGCTAGCTCCTCTGCCCAGCAGCCACCGCCAGGACCATCCAGCAGCCCAGCAGCCAGGCCACCACTCCATGCAGCCCCCTCAACGGCCAAGTCCGGCCACACCTTCACCAGCCAGAACAGCAGCCCGAGGCCCCCCTGGGGAGTAATTGGATATTTATCTAATATTCCGTGTGACAATTACTGAACGGAGATAACACAACCCTGAGAGCACAGACCTCTTTCACTGCCTGTGCAGCCATAAACTGACTTTCAATTTTCCAATTTTTATTGGAAAATTGCTGCCAGTCAAATAAACTATAAATATTAATAATAGGTTCTCATCACGCTACAGTAACCCAGCACATGCAACCACTAGTCAGACTCCAGCGATGACGTTTCTAAACAGGAACCTGAGATCTCGCATAGATCTTCTTAAACCAGATGAACAGCATAATGTGGAGATCAGACAGTACTAACACTTGAATGCTAATTAAATGCGGTTAAATGCAGAGGGCTCATTTCACCCACCACCATCCAAAGCATGTGTGTAGTGTGGTGTGTTGCATGATAATTAAAGATTCTTCTTCTTCTATATGTGGGAGAGTGGGTGTGGGAGGACACGTGGGATTTTCCAGGTCCCCAGCCTGTCCCGGTGCCCCTGTGCAGAATGTACGGCGGTCTACTGTGTCTGTCCCCGGAGATGCATGCGAGATTCGGCGGGACCCCTGTCCCTCCCGATGGCCTGAGGGGAGCTGCTGGATCTGCTGTGCCCACAGGTGTCAAGGTACGCCCCTTTTCATTGATAGACAGTATGTGCTATTAGGTGCGCATTAATTTGTATGTGCAGTGCTACGTTGAACCAACCAAGTAAAGGAACATAAAAGATCACCAGTGTATCTTTTAATAAAGTAGTTGTGTTATGAAGGCCACAAACACAACATATATTATTTCTTATCTTAAGAGCTTTATCACATTTATAGTCGGAAAGACCATGGTCACAGTTATTGTCTGAAAACCTTCATCGCAGCCACAGATACTTTTATATTAGTTCCAGTCTAAGCCCTAATCGTAAGGCCCAAGACGGCAATGAGGGACTCCCAGCATCCCTTCTCAAAGAGGACACCTTGGGAAGGGACATGGATGAGGGATCCGACCTCTAGGTGGATCTGGCTCAGCGTGTAATCAGAGTCAGTATTAAAATTTAGCAGATGGAGCCATAAAACAACAACCGTTTTTTAATGAGAAAATCGTCTAAAGATGACTGCACAGATAGCTTCCGACATGACTTTCCAGCAACTCTTTCTCTCTCTCTCACCACACCTTCATGTTTGCCAAATCCCCCACATCCAAACAACATTGTTCAGTGACAACAGTGTCCTCAACAGTAACATCACAAACAACATATTTGTACGCATTTCATCATAGACGAACAGACAGACAGTAAGACAGAAAGACTGTCACATCAACCTCAGAAATTGCTACAATCCTTTAATACACATCCCTTAAGACTCCTTTATTGCCTCTATATTTGATGGCGGTGGAACTTATGGAGTTCGGTCTCAATAAGAATCCTCCCTGTGTAAAACGGTTGGGTTGGAGACAGACAGACCAGTGAGCGAGTGCAGGAGGGCCCGTGGCATTTTGGCGTCCTGCTGAGTGGAGAGAAATCCCACGAGAACAACGACAAATTCAACCTGAGAAAAAACTTAAGGAGGGAAACAGCAGAGAGAGAGAGAGAGAGAGAGAGAGAGAGAGTTTCAGGAGTATAGGATTACATGCTGATTGTACGCAGATCCATATCAGCTGTAATCTACCATCTTGATAAAACATTGCAGCGTCGGTCTCCTAGATGAGGGGCACAGTCACCGTTGCAACAGAACAGGTTCATCAACGGAACAGGCTCAGATGGTGAGGTCTGAAGAAGAAATAGGACCATTTAGATAAATTAGTTAGCATCTCGTACATATCTGAGTATCTGAGAGTATAGCGCTGCTTGAGAGGGACTGCAATAAAGTGTACAATATTATGTAGTAACACTGTCACGAGTGAGACAAACCGATCTGTTTTTAGAAGAGTTCATAATTTTACTCATATTATTATCATCATCATCATCATCATCATCTTAATTTATCGTATACAGAAATATCCCCAATATTTGTATTCATACTCAGTCAATAAGAACATCCTCAATGCCCCTTTTTCCCTGTCATTTGTTATGATGTTGTTATTGTTGGCGCCGATGGCTCATGTGTTGCCATGGCGACGAAGGTGTTCCATTCAACAAACACGTCAGTATTGTTGGAAGTAGATTTCAACTGGTTACCATGGCGACGGAGTTGTTAGCAGGCCCATGGCATTGTTTTGGTGGGTGTACGCCATGTCGTTTGATTGGCTTACGTTGGGATCTGGCTCCATCGCGACCAATCACGGCGAGTGTCCAACTCAGAGTCACAGCAATGAGAGTCAAAGTGGGGGTTGAACGAGTGGCCCTTTAGAATTAGAGATGATGGATGATCATTAAATGCTTAATCATTATTATTATTTGGGGGTGGGGTGATGTAACCAGACTCAGACAGCCATGAGGTTCAAAGCACTTCTCAGGCGAAGGTCCAAATGTCTGCCAGTGGGCACGGATGTAAAGTTCACAATTAAGCATGAAGGGT
>NC_137202.1:18998617-19131117 GCF_960531495.2 Zeus faber
GTATTTCCAGTTCAGTGGAGCTCAAGCTCGTATGTTAGCAGGCACATCAGCGACAAATAGGCTCGCAGCTTTTCAGTATGCTTTTGGGTGCAGCAGTGCGGCATATGGCAGTTTAAAGTAATTTTGTTTGTTTACCAAATATCAAAATGTTGGTGTAGGGGCCCCCCGAAAAACTGTCTGCCTATTGTTATCCATCCATTTACCTTGCTCAGTGTGACTTCTGAGGTTCCTCAGGCATCCGTATTTGGACACGTACCCTTTTTGGATTCTTAAATCCAGGTAATAATAAACTGCAAGTCACAGATTCACATTGAAAATGTTTAAACTGAAAAAACAAAATAATAACAAAATAATCTTATTGATTATGATTTTAAATAATCGGTCCTCCCAAGTCGATGTGTGACAATTTTAAAGAACAGCTTACTCGGGCACGTCCCACAGGAGTGGTGGTGATATCCCTTCCCCTGCGGTGTCTGCAGTCTGGGGACGCCATCCTAGAGGGCATGTTTGTTCGTTCCCAAATGTAGAAAAGAAAAATGAATAGTGAGAAGCACTCGGCTGCTTCACCAAACGATACTTGAGATGGCGCCTCACACCAATTCGTTCAAATAATGGAACCCGAAGTTGGAACAGATAATGCTGTGAATTTCGAGAATCTTGAGATTCTTCTTACGCAAAGTAAAAAAAGAGGAAGCGAGGAAGGCAGGCTGTGCTTAAATAACCATGCACGGTGGGACGGAAGCACAGCGTGGTCCTCTAGCATCCGGCATGAATGCAGTCTTCGATTGGATTACATGATCTGTCAATCAGTCCCATGAGTAACAGAAATAGAGAATATAGAATAGGGAACCCATATTTATATAGATGCGGTTTACAAATCAAGATTCATATTTATATTTGTATTAATGTAAATAACTATGACACCATCTATGCTATAGTTTTACAGTTATTTTTGAGCATGGCAGTACTTTCTGAGATACATACATATAATACAATATTTACATAATAATAGTATATATGCTATATAATACATTATTATCTACATATGTTATATCTATTTATATATCTATAGATATGTGATATGTATTTACTTACTTACTTTTACTCACTTAATACTTTTACATTTAAGAGGAGGTACTTAAATACCACTACTTTCAGAAAGTAGAAATGTCAATAAGGTATTTTCCCTTTAACCAGAGTAGTTTTGTATCAGGGTGTTTGTACTGCCCATTGACTGGGAGCCTGAGGACATGATGGAGCACGGTCTTTAGTGGAATAAGGTCAATTAATGACTTACAGTCTGTGTTTCTCACACACACACACGCGGACACAAAAGTTACAGTACAAAGAGAGAAACACACACATACACACACACACACACACACACACACACACACACACACACACACACACACACACACACACACACAGGGTTGTGTAACGGGAGATTCGCATTGTCTTAATTTCCCAGCATGCATCCTGTGTGGTTTGGGGGTAACAATTGTCAAAAGCCCTTCAGAAGAAGCCACACACACACACACACACACACACACACACACACACACACACACACACACGCACACACACACGCACACACACACATATGCACACACACACACACACACACACACACACACACACACACACATACACACACACACACACACACACACACACATACACACACTAACTTTTAGTGTAGCCGGTGGCACTAACTTTACAGAGAAGCTGTACTGTTCTGCCTCTCTCCCTCTCCCTCCCTCTCTCACTCACTCTCTCAGAATGGAGCGACAGAGGAAGACAGAGAGAAAGAAGGGAGGAGGAATGGAGAGAACGGCAGAGGAAAGTCAGAGATCAAGAGCAGCAAGATGAACAATGAGAAAAAAAGAGAAGAGACAGCGAGAGAGAAGGGAGTGGAAAGACAACGATCTTTTCATTGCACTGTACAATCAATAAAACATTTCACTACTTGCTTCATGGTAAAATCTATTGAGTTCACTACTGCCTACTTGTTATGGAGTATTTCTAGAGTTGGCTCAGCAAACAGAAAGCTGTCTGTCTGTCTGTTTGTCTGTCTGTGTGTCTGTCTGTGTGTCTGTCTGTGTGTCTGTGTGTCTGTCTGTCTGTCTGTCTCTGTGTGTAGGCTATAGCCCCACCCCCTTTCCCCAATAGAATACATAACATTGCTGGATAATGTAAAGGCAGTAGGTACTGTAGTCATCCACACATTGGCCTCCTTTAGTAAGAAGTTCCATATGGAGTCTGTTCCCGCATTAGATGACTGTTCCGGATGCACTACGTAATATAGTCCTTTATGTTTTGTGTAGATGCGATTGTTTGAACAATCTGTCGGAAAAGGACGCACAATCCAGCGCTTCGCTTCCGGTCGCCCCGCCCCTCCCAGACAGATTCGGTTCCCTCCGCTAACGGAGCAGGGACAGAGCCCCGTCCTTGGACTCAATAAACCTAATCCCAATGTGTGATCATTTTCAACCTGTCCTACACTCTCTGCCACCGGAGAAGGAACCTTCTCCACCCGTTCTACCTCTCCCTGTCCACTCGCTCTCCCGCTTGGCACTGTGTAGCCGGTGGGGAAGCGAGGCGCTTACGCCCGATATCCCCGCACCGCACCCCTAACTCTAAAAGACACATATATACAAAGACTGGATGCCCCAGTTCAGATCGGACCCATTTTACCAAATGTTTTTTTTTTCCTGAAAACAAATATATATTTTTTTGTATTTGTACGAAATAAATATTTGTAAAAAAACAGTATTTGTCCTTTGCCGGTATTCGGATTCGGCTCCACCCGTACTTCACCTGCCTTCACTTCCATTCACAGCCCTACCTGCATTTTCCCAGAAATGATATGAGGTCGAGATTAGGAAGATTTTTGGAAGGACTTTTACCGAACATCGAAACTGGATCCTTTTCCCACATTACACTAAAATGGAACACTTCTAGTGGATTTACGGCTTTCATTTCATGAGGGAAAGGGGCTTATGCCTGTGTGTGTCAGTGTGTGTGTCCGTCGTAGCTGGGAGCGTTGGTTTTCCTGGAGTTGGGGTCATGGTCACAGTGGCTTCCTGGAGGCATCGTTGTGACAGGACATGGAGGGACAGAGCGGCTCCCAGCCACAGGTCATACGGGGACAGAGCCGCTTCCATCACTTGGATGTAGAGGGACAGAGCGGCTTCCAGGCACCGGACCTAGACGGACAGAGCAGCTTCAATCACTTGGACGTAGAGGGACAGAGCGGCTCCCAGCCACAAGACATACAGGGACAGAGCAGCTTCCATCACCAGGACGTAGAGGGACAGAGCAGCTTCCAGACACAGGATGTAGGGAGACAGAACACCTTCTATCTATCTAAAATACTGTATGTCAGACCTCATATATTTTAATCATTTATTGAAAGCTCAGCAGCCATTGAGGGAGCCATGGACTGACAAGCATGGCCAATTTGGCAAACGAGCAAATCAAATATAACTTATCGAACCTTTAATTTAATCACAATGCCACTCAAAAGAAAGAGAATAACAAAATAAATGTATTGCCCTAAATCCTAGTTTTATTCATAATTGACCTCTCACGTCAATACTTTGAATCCTTGTTCTGGCGCTGTGCAGTGAAGCTGCTGGAAGGAGCTGCAAAGTGCAGCTGCCGTCAATTATTAACGGAGGAGCTGAACCCGGGGAGGTTGGCTATGGATGAACTGCCTTGCTCGGGGCACCCTTAGTAGGAGAGAGCGCTGCAGTCACTGACTCCCTCCCCGACAGGGCTCCCGAGGCTGCTCTGAGGATTTGCACTGTCAACCCTGCAGTCATAGGTCCGTGCGCAAATACGGAGACGGCTGTCAGCGTTCTTTAGCTGCGGGTCGAACGAGCCGTTGACATCGAATGGTCACCGGCACACAGGAACCACGTGGGGCAGCGGGCGGCTAAATCCTAATTCAATTCAAGGTATTTTGGGTGAGGTTGATGTATTGACACAAGCTTGATCTGAGAGATGAGAGATCCCGGCAAAACGTAACGTCGGACGCCTCTGCCCTCACGGGCCCCTCCCGACATTCCAACTTCCAAACGTCCCAAAGCCCTTTACAAGTTCTAAGTGAATAGGGAGCCTGGCGCAAACCAGACGTGATTACAGCCTCGACACCCACTCCCCTCGCTACGCTTCCCTTTGCAGCGCAGCCGTTCGGATGGATGACGTGACAAAGTGCCTTAATTACAGACATGGCCTGTCCCCTAAATGCTGTTCCACAGGGAGGGTGACAGTTAGCACCCCCACCAGCGCTGATGCATCCAGAGCTATGATTAGAACTGCCTGCAGGAGGCGCTTTTGGGCAGACCGGCCTGTTCAGACAACAGCTGTATGAAGTGCCCGTCTAATTTAAGAAAAACAAAATTGGCTTTCATAGCTTTCATCATTTCATCCAGTGAGCGATGCCTCAGCGAGATATGGTGCAGAGGAGCCTTTTCCCATCGAAAATCAATGAATCTGAAAAATAAACTCATGAATTACAGCAATATCTACCTTGAATAGATAGACAGACAGACAGTGAGATAGATAGACAGACAGTTAGATAGATAGATAGATAGATAGATAGATAGATAGATAGATAGATAGATAGATAGATAGATAGATAGATAGATAGATAGATAGATAGATAGTTAGATAGATAGATAGATAGATAGATAGATAGATAGACAGACAGTTAGATAGATAGATAGATAGACAGACAGACAGACAGACAGACAGACAGACAGACAGACAGATAGATAGATGGATAGATAGATAGACAGAAACCTATATATACACAGAGGAAAGTTGTGGATTAACATTTTAACCGCTCTACTCTCTGCCATTTAAAATGCTCACATGAGCACTCCAGGCCATTAGGGGGCGATAATATCTCCTAAAACTTGACGTCAAACACCACAGAAGAACATAAGGTACACAGCGTATTCAACCTCTTTATATTACTCAGCCACAACACTGTACGAACGCATAACGCCCTAGTGGAGACACGGGGAACGACGCATCGTCGCCTCTAGCTTCCTGACGGTGTTTCAAGATGCTGCGTTTTACCTCCTCCAGGCCAATACACGGAAAACAGGGTTTAGTAAAACTTCCACCCTGGAAGGCCCTTTCCAAAACACTATCCTGTTGTTTTGGGAGTCCACTGATCTACTGATCAGAACAATCTATCGACCCATCTTTCAACCCACTTACTATGACGACTTGCTTAGGAGAGACTATACGAGGGTTGAAGCTTTTGTCATCTCTCTCTCTGACACTCTCTGGCACGCTCTTGCTTTTGGCTCGTCTCTTGGTCTTTGTCGCTACACCAATAAAGGATCCATTTTGCATCGCACCCGTCTCCATCTTATTGAGAAAGCTCCACACATCAACCAACCTGGGAGGGATCTGTTTTTCAGATCCAACACTATCTACCTGCCTATCTACGTATCTATCAACCTAGCTACCAATTACTACCCATTGACCTACCTACTTACCTACCTACCTATCCTCCCTATCTATTGATTTTTGGACGTGCCCATCTAACGATCTACCAATGGATCTACATATATATCTATCTCTTAACCTACCTATCAATCCACCTGTCAATCCATCCATCAAACTACCTACCTGTGACCTGCCTATCAACCCGTCAATATCAACCTACCTATCAAGCTACGTTTTACCTCCTCCACGCGACTACACGGAAAACAGGATTTTCATCAATCTCCACCCTGGAATGACTTTTTCAAAAGCTTTGTTTTCAGTTCCTGCAAATGCCTTTTCGGTGTGGAGGGGAGGCAAAAACGCAGAGGAAATATTTTGTTTTATAAATATTCAAATATGTGTGGACAGGGCCTCTGAAGGAACAATTAGACATGGAAAAGGTCCTGAAAGTGGTGAGACGGGGACATTAAGAGTTCTAAGGGTCTGTTTTACAGGCACACCCACACCCACACACACACACACACACACACACACACACACACACACACACACACACACACACACAAAAACATTAACACACACACACACACACACACACACACACACACACACACACACACACACACACACGCACACACACAGATAGTAGCCCTTGGAGCTTAATGTGTTTGCCGAGTTTCCAACAGACAGGAAGTTTATCACAGTACACAGAATGTCAGATGCTCATCAGCCTGCTGCTGCGTGGACACTATAAAACACTTTATGAGGACATTAAAACACACACACACACACACACACACACACACACACACACACACTAAACCCATGCTATGAAAAGAAAACTGACTTAAATATGATACCAAACATTTTGTGTATCTTATAATGAAACCTGCTACTGAGAAGACCTGGTTTTAACAAGGTGCACACAGTCCATTTATACACACACACACACACACACACACACACACACACACACACACACACACACACACACACACACACACACACACACACACACACACACGCGCGCACACAGACACACTGTCATTGCAGGTTGATTTGATGGTGTAAACACTTGCTCTGTGCTCACGCCTGAGAGATAACAACCAACGATGAGACCATTAGTGCATCCTGTGTACACACACACACACACACACACATGCACACACACACACACACACACACACAAACATAAGCATGCACACACACACACACACACACACACACACACACACACACACACACACACACACACACACACACATACACACACCCACTAAGCAGGATTTCCCTGGAGACAGGCAGGTGAAGAGAGATTAATGGAAAGTATAAAATGAAACGTGCTTGGAGGGGAGGAGAGGAGAAAGCATCTGAGGCTGTGCATGCTTGACTGTGTGTGTGTGTGTGTGTGTGTGTGTGTGTGTGTGTGTGTGTGTGTGTGTGTGTGTGTGTGTGTGTGTGTGTGTGTGTAAGGTGACTAAACTGTGAGGTTCTTTCACAACCTTTTAGAGCAGTAGGTCGCACAATCATTATCTTGGATAGAAGGAGAGAGCAACTGGATTCAGCTTTAAGGTTCAAGTGAAAGAAAAATGCATTTTGTGAAATACCTACAGGACCAGTTGAAAGGGTTTTTCCTAATTTTTACTATTGTCTACATGATAATAGTATATATATAATAATGGTGAAGACATCTAAATGTTGAAATAACACATATGGAATTGTGCAGTAACCAAATAAGTAACCAAACAGATCAAAATATCCAATTCATAATTCATTCATAAACCAGTTGGGTTTAGGTTGGTTGATTGTGAAGGTCAGGTCATGATCACTCTGCTTCACGGTCAAACGGCACTTCCACAGCCTGCAGGTGTGTTTCAGGTCATTGTCCTGTTGAAAAAACAAACAATGGTCCCACTAAACGCAGACCAGATGGTATGGCGTACCGCTGCAGAATGCGGTGGTGGTCATGCGGGTTAAGTGAGCCTTGAATTCAAAATAAATGCCACCAGCAGAGCAACCCCATACCATCACACCATCACGCCATCACACCTCCTCTTCTGTGCTTCAGGGTGGGAACCTCACAAACAGAGATCATCCCTTTACCTCCTCTGTGTTTCAAATATATATATATATATATATATATATATACACACACACCCATACATGCGCTCTGTCTGTGGAAAAAGCACTTGGAGACAGGCGCTCCTGCTGGCGCCACGACCAGGTGCTTAAGGCAGTTGCTGAGAGTGTGTACACAGCCATCAACACCAGTAAGGGCCCCCACAGGGCAAGAACCATCATATTCCTCCGAGCGGGAGAGAAGCCCCACACTCAACCGAGGGCAAAGTCTGGTCTCCTCACCACTGCTACTGACTGGCACCTGGAAGTGGACCTTGGAAAACAACTTAAGTTCCCAGCCAGGATAACATCTACAGGGCTTTGCCCAGACATGATCATTGTTTCTGTTTCCACCAAGCAATTGATCATGCTGGATCAAGAAGGCAGAACCGTGGGCAAACAGGCCGGGGTCTGATCAGCCCTGGTCGGGTCGCCTGGGAGAGGGTGTCTGATGCTTGAAAGACCCGAAACACCCAGTGACCCCAGGTAACATCACTGATGATGTGTCCCAGAGCATCCGCAGGATGTATCTCGCAACTGCTCTGTCTATGGTCTCAGTTGTGTAGACGTTTTGAGGATTTTCTTTTTAATCTACTTTACCTCTACTCTACTTCTACTCTACAGCATATCTACATCTAGTCGACCTCTACTCTAGTCTACCTCTAATCTATCTCCCTGTACTCTACCAATTGCTGCCTTACTCTACCTATACTCTACCTTCTCGTCTACCTATCTCTACTTTCCCCCTGTGTCTGTGTTTTTTACTTTTCTCTCCGCTCTCTGCTTTGCTCTGTGCTTTGCTTCTACTGTCACCAGTCTCAGCACCTTTTTTCCTACTGCAACGCTTAAAGAAGAAACAGTGGCTCTATCTTACAACTGGACACTTATTTTACAACTGTTTATAAAGGATTATTACCAGCACCAGCTACATTGTGGTGTATGGACATTGCTTCCTTTGCTTCAGTAAGCTAAACTAAGCTAAGCTAATCAGCAGTAAGATGCCCCACTTCTCCACAGACAACTACCACAGATTTCTACAGAAGATTGCAGTGCTGGAAACCAAAATTCACCAGTTAGAAGAGAATGTGGCAGTGAATGGACTATTTGGGAACGACACCACTTTACCGTGGACTCAAAACAGTCGACAAGATAATGCTAACACACAAATTAGCACAAACAAGACTATCAAGAAACAGGGGGGCTGTGTACAGGGTAATAAATGTCCTTCCTGGAACCCTCTCGGTGCTAAGCCCAAGTATAAATCATTTTCCTGGGAAATGAGAGGATGAGTAACAGGCAGAGCTCAGCGCCCTGAGACCTGTGATGCAACCGTCTGGCCTGCATTATCATCCAGGCATAGCGCATCTTTAATTCCTGTCCTTGGTAGGAAACAATCGTGGAAAGCTGCAAAAGAAAGAACTAGCACCAAACCTCCTGAATAACAAAGTGTGCAACTGGAGAACAGATTTGCTCCACGGTTGCTGGACCCTGGATCTCAGTCTGATGACCTGGAAAATCTCTCATCTTCACACAGCAAGGTAAAGACTGAGAGGCAAAGTCACAAAGCGATTGCGTGGCTTTTGCGGCCGCTAAACTGGTGCAAATAACAGAAAAAGTGAGCATCTAATTCAAAAAGCACCCACAAACGGTGAAATACACCGCAAACTGCACTGCCATGTAAATAGCGTCTCGTGCATCGGTGCTATTTGCACGTATTTAAATTAGGTATTATCCATACATTTGGTGCAAAATTGGTCACTTTCTATGCTAATGAGTATGTCTTGTTTGAACCGCACTGTCATAAAGATCTTGCGGTTGAAGTTTCATCCAAATCAATCCACATAAGGTGCAGATATTTGCAAAATACCGACCAAATTTTGAGCGATTTTAAGAACGACATGCCAGTATGTCTGACGCCAAAATATGCCCAATATGGCTAAAACCATCTGAAAGATATACTTTGGTGTAAGCTAGAAAGAAGGTTGAGATTTTTTTTAAACCGCTATGTAAGAAGGATCTCGTGGTTTGACCCAACAACTTTGACTCAAAATGTTCAGTTGGTCTTGGTTAACTGACATGTCACACGTCTCGTTCTAAAGTTTACAGTAAGACACTTTATGACGTCATCATATTATTTACAATAAATGTACATGTTCCTTTGAGAAGGTTTTTTCAACTTATCTCGCTGCTCATGGCGAAGAGAAATGCGCAAGATAGCGAGTTTTGCTGCAGTGGGTCACAAATGTTCTCCGGTCTAACAGCTGGGCAAGGGCTTCCTCATTCCACGATCCGAAAACAACCTCAACGGTCCAGAAAGGCCATGCCAGGGTGCGACCCTGAGGAGAAAGAGGCTGAAGTTATAAGGGGAAAAAAACTATGTGTCCATCTTGTTCTAAGTATTTCAAGAAGTCCTATGTATCCATGATACAAACATATCAATAAACCATCAACATTCAAATTAATGTGTTGCCATTAATAAACTCAAAATTTGCCAAAATAAATGTCTGTAATGTGTCAGAAAAAAACATTCCGCTCCACATAACTTCACAACAATAAGTTCATCAACTAGAGAGGGTAAAAAAAGAAATGGAATTCACCAAAACATTTTGCATTCAATACTATATTCCTAATTTATTTATAAAATTGGTACTTATCCCCTTAAAGGTACAAGTAATAACTACAAACAATAAGCCTAAGATCCCAGCAGTCATCAAGCTAATAGAAGCCTGACTGGCATTGGTTAATAACGTTTGATAAACTATCCATTATCTCATGGTCATTTTCTACTCTTTCTTTTTACCTAACTCCTAAAAACAACAAAACCTATGTGTTAAGCTTTGAACTGCTAGTCTTACCTTTTGTCCAGGGAGTATTCACATCATTCTGCAGTCTGATTAGAGAGAAACTGAGAGGTTAGTTCCAATCAAGTTAACGCCTTAACTTAAAGAAAATATATGTATAACAATTTTAATATCATATTGTGATATTGTAATATGTTATTACAATATCATAGCCAGGATTTCAATTGAGACCATCTCAAACCTAGAAGGGCTGTTATTTACATAGTATACACAATAAAGGTTGCTGGTTCGATCCCAGGCTCCTCCTGCTAGCATGCTGTAGTGTCCTTGAGCAAGACACTTAACCCCTAATTGCTCCTGATGGCTGCGTCCGTCGGTGTTTGAACAATTGTAAGTCGCTTTGGATAAAAGCGTCTGCTAAATGTAATGTAAAATTAATCATTTAAATTACTAAATATTCAAACCAATTCTTAAAATTAAAAAAAATATATTTCATTTAAATTTGCCAATACTCTTACTACAATGTAGTTTTTCTTTGAGAACATGTGATAATTTGTATACTATCAGGATAGACAGATTGATAAAACAACAGCTGCAAACACACACAAAAGCACCCCCTTTTGCGATCAATTATCCCATAGCGCTCAGTTGGAGCAGAAAAACATTCCAATTGCAGTTTGATGTTTCGTCTGATGCAGTGACATCACTGAATGCAAGTCCAGAGGAGCACGGTTGGTTAGGGTCATCAACTCTGCACAACACCTTTTTTTAAATTATGCGTTTGCGGTACTTGGAGGCCAAACACTTCATGTTCGTTGGTGGAGGGGAGGAGCAGGAGGAGCAGCAGAAGTCAACGCTTGCATTTTATTACACATAACAGAACTTTGTTCCTTGTTTAAAATGTCCCAAGTTATTCAGTTATTATGACGTTGGCCAAACTGGATCTCTGTACACATGGTCTTCACAGACCTCCTCGGCAATGCAGGAGTAGCAATGTCTCTCAGCAGAATATCAGGCAAACAGGAATTACAATGACCTTTGAATGCTGGACATGTTATGGCCTTACTGAATTGTAGAGCAATAGTCTCTACTCTACTTGCTAAGTTCTTTACTGTATATCAACAGCTACCTTATTCAGTGTCAAGTCAAGATCACTTTTAGAGTAAAAAAAGTAAAAATAATGCTGTTCGATTATACTTAAACAATTACCAGCCTTACCGAAAAAAGTAACCGGTAAGGATTTGAACACACAAACACTACTGTATATCACACAAAAACTGACAATTCACTCATGCAATACTATTTAATGTATAGTGTCTAATCTATACTGTTTATTTATTTATCATATCCTTTCATTGTGAATTACCAATTTAATAATGCTTCATGCTATTATGCCAATCCATTGCTGCTGTAACACTGCAAACTACCCCACCGTGGGATAGATAAAGGATTATCTTATCTCAACCAGCAGATCACTTTAACACAAGAACACAAAACAAAAAACTCAAAAAGAGAAAATAAATAACTCAAACTTTATAAACCAAAAACTAATGCATTTCTGCTGCTAGTATGCATCTGTCCTCCGTGACGTCACAAAAATATATTTTGTCAGTCATTTTTCCCAATTTATATTGATCAATTTAGTTTTATCAATTTGGAATGCTTTGCGATAAAATCTACAAATTTACAAGGCACAAACTAACACTTCATCCTACTCCTCACCTTGAACAAAGTTGCATTAATGAACCAACAGACACTTTTTCCAGCAACTTTAAACCTGCTTCAACAGCACACTATGATCAATGTCACAATCATCTCTCTGGACACAATCCAACAGTTCAAACTGTTCAATATCTATTCATACTACCTCAGCAGAGACTACTGTTGTTAACTGGCACTTAAATTCAATTCAATTTTCATTTAGTCTGCTAAACTTCACTGGTTAACCATAATCACACATAATCACACCATTTGACTATTAGTTAAATCACTCAGTCCTGCAGCTTCCTCTGCTGAACAAATATTTTACTAGAATGACATTTACAACTCTCTTTGCTCCAAGTTCTATCCGAAACAAAGAATCCCAAATGCGTCATGCGCTAACTTTCCCATTTTCATTGTCTTTCACATCATCTTCCATAATCTATCAACTAACTTTACAGCCCTCTCTCGCATGTTTTAATTTTTTCAAATTAATTAAAGCCTTGCAGTATCCTTTCCAGAAATCCCACCAGATATTTTAGATTATAATGCTACTGTTTGGGGCCCCTTGGAGGCTGCTTGCAGTCTTTGGCTTTGGTTGTCGGACTTTGCTTCCACAGCATGGCCCCTCTGCCCCAGGTGCCGGGTGTTGTGTAACGCCCACATATCTGGCTGTCTGTAGGCGTCGGAGCATGGGACCAGGCTCCAAGCCTGTGGTCTGTGCCTGGCGTCCGTGGCCCAGGTACTGCACCTGCAGCTGCGTCTTGTGCCTGCACGTGGGTGTGGTTTGTATGTGTGCGCCTCAGTGGTGCCCCCCGCTCTCTGGGACTGGTTTATGCTCCTCAGGGCCATGCGTGGGTGTTGCTCCACAGGCTTCCGGCTTCTCTGGGGTCTGGGTGGTCTTCTGTGGCTGCAGGGCATGGTGCTCGGGCTTTTCATGGGGTCGTGAGGTGTCTTTACGGCTGCGGGACTCAGGGGTGGCCTGGGCCTTTTCCACCGCTTGGAGGCGCTACGATATAATTCTGACTTCATACACTAGAATCAAATGGGACAAGTCCAAGTCCCCAGCCCCACTCACCGGTGGAGACACGCACTCACACACACACACACACACACACACACACACACACACACACACACACACACACACACACACACACATACATACAGGCCACTTATCACGGGCACACACACACCACCATCACCTGCTTTGAACACACACCTGAACACCCTCCTGGTTACACCAATCTCTTTTCCTCCCTCATTTACTGCCGTAACTATTACAGGAAGAGGGCACGTGCTTAATTGCTGTTCCAGTTTTCCTGCACTTAATAAACTCTATTTGGTCGATACATGTTGTCGTCTGATGTTTCTTTCTTTATGTTTTTCCATGTACATGTTGTTGTTTGGTTCTATGTTTATTTGTCTCACCCGTGTTGATTCTCCCCCTCTTTGAGTAGTGATTAGTTGTTTATAGACTGAAACATGGTCAAATCATTCTCCAAAGAGGACAGATTGATGGCGGTTTTGTGTAATGAAAGGCTGTGCTCTTGTCATCCCACAGGTCGTCCACAGGACAGAGTTATTGTGGCAGTTCTTGATGATTAAAGAATGAATAAAAAGTGCCATTGCAGGTTGAGAAGTTGAACTCCACTGCAGACCAATGCAAGACGCAGACGGCATACAAACACTCGGTGTTGTATGCCTGCATGCTGACAGCACAGGTTAAAAAAAAAATGTACATTTAAAAATGTAAAATTAAAATTAAATCAATTTCAAAGTCAGCCTACTATCACCTTAACAACAACAAGGATTAAATTACTGATGTTACTACTTAGTACTGTACTCTTTACATGTCTCCCTGAACGATCGATCAGAAAGCTGCAGTTGATTCAGAAAGCTGCTGCTTAAGTCCTCACTAAGACCAAGAAAGTAGATCATATCACTCCAGTTCTCAGATCTTTACACAGGGTTCCTGTCCATCAAAGAATTGATTTCAAAATACCCCCGTTGGTTTATAAAGCACTGAAGGGTTTAGGGACAAAATACAAAATAAAAAATACAAAATAATCTTACTTCTTTAAAATCAAGGCTGAAGACCTTTCTGTTTGCCAACGCCTTTTACTAAACCAAATTTTCTTTTGATTCATTACTTGCACTGCACTGTAACTTTTATGACTTGATTTTATGCATTCTATGTAGGGCAGTTTGGCCACTACACGCCACCCAAGTGACGTTTTCAGTGGCGTAGAGACACAGTAGGTGGGGGTCGTAAACACCAGTTTATTGTAGAGAGGGAGCTAGTTGGAATTAGCCCAAGAGCAGATAAAACATGTCATGACACGGGCTCCTATCCTGAGCGTGTGTGGGGATTGGGGTTTTAATCACCTAGATCCAGGTCAGGTGCGGCTGCGCACCACACCATCCCCACACCATATACCCCCATCACCAAACTGAGACGAGGAAGACTACCTGGCCAAAGCCCCCCCCCCCCCCCCAGAGAACAGAAAAAAACAAGCCTAAAACACAGATTCTGACATAAGTTTGCTTTACCTAAAACACAGACTCTGACATAGGGTTCCTACACCTAAAACTGACTCTGACCAAGGGTTACTATACCTTAAATGCTAAAAACACCGGACTCTGAAACAGGGTTTCTATACCTTAAAATAACAAATGTCAAAAAGAAACACTGCGGTCGACCGGGTTCCTTTCCCCAGAGCAACGATGCAGACTCCCCTCCTCTGTTCTGGAGCGTGGGACCTTGAGCTGCTGTGTTGGCTGGTGAAGGCGTGGCGGGTCTGGGCATTCCAGAGACCCTGGTTTCCCGGAACACCACCGTCATGAGATCTTTTAATACCGATCCCTTGAGACTCTATTATTGAGAGAGGACCAGAACCACTAAAATCACTGAGTGTGTACTACAGTACAGTACTCTACCGATAGTCTACATGGAACTGAGGAGGGCCTTTTTGGCCAATATTCGGCCCATTTATTTGAAGTTTATCTGCGTGTCTCGTCAGTATGTGACGTAGATTACTGACGTAGCTGTAGCTGGGTACTGCTGGACACACAGGGCCGGGCAGGGAAGGCTTTGGTGGCTGTGCAGGCCTGACGCCTGCGGCGTTTCAGAGTGTGGAGACGCAGTGAGTCTGATCTGAGTCAGCAGGATTGGAGGAGCAGGGCGGTGCTGCCGGGGGGCGGAGGACAGTCTGCAGACACTAATAAACGCCTGACTCTAAGCATTCTGACCATTGAAATACCCACTGACTCTCACACACATCATGATACACCTCAGGAAAGAAAGAAACTGTCTGGCACTCATTAGTCATCTTTGTTAGAATGATTTCATTTAAAGTGCTGCTGAATTGAAAAACATGCTACAGAAGATTAAGCATCATTTCAAAAAGTTGGGCTGCTGAATGAAACTGTTTGGCTCAGCTCGGTTTATATGCGTGTTTGGTGGTCGGCATGGGAACGCAGAGTCAGACTGCAGAAGCCACGAAAATGTATGAATATATATAGAGGTATATATGTGTATATATATTTTTGCAAAAAAATAGCTGCATGAGGAGCCTGCTGCTACATTTTCATAAAGTGTTGATCAGAGCCTTAGACGTGTGTATTGTTCTACTCTGCCTTTTAGAGAAGGTCGGAGAGAGGAAGGTGTTAGCGGCAGTGAGTGGGAGCCATTAGCAGCCGCTATTATGTACGATTATGTATGATTATGTACTTGTCACTGTGGAGTGGAGCTGCTTTGTGAATGTACAGTACATCAGGACTTTTCTGTAAGTTACTTTGTCTTTGTGTGCGAGTTTGTGTGTGTGTGTGTGTGTGTGTGTGTGTGTGTGTGTGTGTGTGTGTGTGTGTGTGTGTGTGTGTGTGTGTGTGTGTGTGTGTGTGTGTGTGCGTGTGCACATACATGGATGGTTGCCAAGGTTACAACATCCTGAAGCATTGAAGATGAGTCCCAGATAACACAAGCAGAGCATGCTGGGATATCTATCAATCAATCAATCAATCAATCTATCTATCTATCTATCTATCTATATATCTATCTATCTATCTATCTATCTATCGGAGAATCTCTTGTTAAGTCGAAACTCAGTGATTTTAGTGAGGGTCCTTGTGTTGTTTTGGATTCATTGCACGATAACGCACTAAAAATGACCTCTGGGTGTGCGTGCCTTATTAGCTGTCTGATTCATGTTAAACCCCCAGAGATTAGGACCTAGGAGCAAGTTCGGACGGCTCACGTGCTGATCCCCAGACCTTGCGCCCTGGATAAGGAATGGAATTAGGATTAGGATTGATATCTGGATTCGATGGATGGCTCTGCGCTCTGGAAGGTTAATCCACAGCCCTGTTCCTCTGAAGTGGGGAGTCAGTACCACACACACACACATACACACACACACACACAGACACAGACACAGACACACACTTACACACGCGCGCACACACACACACACACACACACACACACACACACACACACACACACACACACACACACATAGGATCTGAGTTGAGCCACTGTGCTGATAGATGATTTGCATAAACCAAATTAGCATACATATAATTACCATTACACGGTTTGCGATGGTGACTGGCTGACACTCACTCTGCTGACCCGACCGTTACATAATCCCGCCTCCGTCTCCACTCAGCAAAACTTCCCCTTTCACTCTCATCAGCTCAAACCTCAACATAATATTTGCATAAATTAAGGCTCAGGTGTATCGAAGATGGAGTTCTTTCAGATGAGGTGACATAGGGGAGAGTACGGTGTGTATTTTTGGACATCGCCAGACATCGGACAAAACGGCGTCAGAGTCAAACGAAATGACGGCAAATTTTGCAACGCGATGTCCTAAAATGTGCACTGCAGGAGATGCTGAGAGGGAGTCTTCAGTCACAACTCCGAAACACTCCCGGCAGGCGACGGGAAATGGAGAATCTAAATATCAAATGAGCTGCAGGTCACCAGCATTTCCATTCAACAGGTTCATTGATCAAAACAATCTATTTTAAAGACGTTTTGTGGGAAAATATTCTGCTCTTTCTCCAGTGTCACAGTGCTTTGTAATTTCGGGAAAGCAGAGCAAAGTGGATTGCGTTGGCAAGAGCGCTGTGAAATGCCCCTGTCTTCCAATTGGTCAATTTATTGTCCGCTGTGGACGTGATGATGCGGCATCCAATTCGAACATTGCGTTTACTGGTTGCTGACGGAATGTACATCAACTATTTTAAGGAAAACTTGTCAGTCGGACTCCGTGAGTAGTAGAGATGAAAAGAGTAGAGACCGACAGATGACAGGGAGAAAAGAGGGATGAAAAGAGAGGAATATGGAAGACAGACAGTGTGTGTGTGTGTGTGTGTGTGTGTGTGTGTGTGTGTGTGTGTGTGTGTCTGGATGTCATTTATTTTGAGGTTTTCAGGATAAAGACATTTTTAGGTTCATAGGAAAGCCCTCATTAAGCGTCCTGGTTCAGTTTGGAATGTGTGCCACCAGCAGGTTAACTCTTTAACTCTATGTCGCTGATCGGAAACTATTGCCAACCACACAACTACACAACGGGAAACTCCACAACACCATACTGCACAACAGCCGAATGACACACGAGAAAACTACACAGCAGGAAACCACACAACAACAAACTACAGTACAGTAAAACTACACAAGAGTAAACTACAGAAAAAGCAAACTACACAACAGCAAAACTACAAAAAACAAACTAGACTAATACAACACTACACAACAGCCAACTACATGACAACAAGTACGCTTAAGACTACACTGCAGAAAAACTGCATGACAGCAACGTACATGACAACAAATTGCACGACAACAAACTACACATCAATTTCACAACAAGGTACACAGCAGGAAACTACACTACAACAAAACTACACAACTAAAAACATTGCACCACAACAGCAAATGACACGACAGCAAAATGACACAACAACAAACGGCACAACAGGACATTACACTATAGAAAAAGGATTGTTATCCAGTGAAATTATGTAACTGTTATTACGCAACTTGTAGTAACTATGGGTGAGGTAATGTGTCTGTTACACCCTACTGAGTTGCCCATAAGCAAGGTACCGCCCCCCCACACACACACACACAAGTATCTCTCACACAGTTCAAGTTCAAGTTCAAGTTCAAGAGATTATTTGTCACATACATATACATATGTTCATACATATATGCAGTGAAATGTCATGACACCCGGTGATTACGCACAATAAGCTCTATAAATTCTAAAAAATACCAAAATGTGCGTAATCGACACAAGGTGCTCGCGCAGGCAGCCGCAAGGGGAGGCGCCACAATCGCGATTCTGGGTCCTATAATTATATAAAGTATAATAACCCAAACTATATATATAGTCACCTTCACTAATGAGGGTTGTGTTTTTTGTCGTGAGATTTGGAAAAATTTGACAAAAACTGCACAATAGCTTATTATAGTAAATGAAACCATTTCAGGGATGGAATAACAAGGCCTGTTAAGGTGGAGTCAATAAGATGCCCCATCCCATCAACTCTCAATGAAACCCTAGATACTGTGTCATATATGAATGTGTCTTCTTGGCCTCTCGACATAATTCACAGACGTCGCTCTCCAAGTAATGGAATCGGCCAGGCCCTGCTTGCTCTCAGTTTCTAACAACTAATGTCCTGTGGTTGTGTCCCAGATCACTTTCAAATCGGTTGTGCACACTTTTTTTTGCCAAGTTATGTTCAGTCCCACTAATATCATAGCCTATAACATGAAATAATATCAATATACAGTATATAAAATATGGAGGCAACTTAGCTGCAGAAAATAAGATCCTAACATTAGAAAAAAAGATTTATCCGCAGTTGAATGAAACACATGTGGCTCGCACTTTGGCAGGAATATAACAGATCTCCAACACTGTAAAAGCTGCCGTTTTTCAATGCTTTTGTGCGACAATTAAGGGGTGATTGCTGCTTTATAGGCTGCAAGATATAGTTTATTTTGAAAAGTGATTCTATACCTTTCACAAAGAGGTTACTCTGGGACCCTAAATTGGTCTGTTCTACAGAGAACGCAACTCAGTCAATTGTGTTTGCGCAAATAAGAAAATGTTGAAATATTGTATATATAAAAAAACTATATGAACTATATTTTATTTTCTTATTCAAAAGTATATCCTGTACCATTTTATTGTAATGTTTAATCAGGATCGGCATGAACATTATCTTCAGAGAAATATATTCAGTTTTTAGTTATTTAGAGCACTTTTACTTTTAATGCTTGAAGTACATTAAACAGCCAGTAATAATAATAATAATAAATATCCAGCTTGTCACAAATATCGGGGTCCAGCTTATTCATTTTAGGTATGTATTACAGTTTTCTTTGTTTTATGTGAAATTCATCACAATTTACTGAAGGCATAAATATCAAACATCGCAGAGTTACATCGCGTAGTTACGTCCATTGAATATTTCTTTTGAATTTTGTGACTGAACTTGCAAACATGATGTAGTTACGTCCATGTCATTTCATGAATCTAACTTTCACATCATGTATAAAGCAGTTCCAGTTCATCCAGAACACTAGCCATGAACATGGAACTTATTTTAAAATCCTCTGTTCACTACTGATGTTTGGTGAGTCCGATCCACTCTAATGACATTAATGACTGTCACTCTGCTTTACAAATTCCTGTAATTATAAACCATAGACCAAAATCACGTAACTTCCCTGTAACACACAGGACTTTAAACAATTTATCAGTCTCCCACAAAGCCATGCACCCAGAACAATAAAAATGGCTTTATTAAACGTCAGGTCAGGCTCTCTACTGACTGATCTGGCTGGACAGAAATGGCACAGTCGCACTCATTGAGACAGCATCTCCTAATTTCAAATTCATCCAAATCACTAGAGCTGATCAGAGAGGCGGTGGAATAGCTTCTGTCTTCTCTGATATTTATACAGTACCTGCAAGGAAATCCTCCTCTGAGAATTCACGTCTTTTGAACACCTTGCTATGTCTATAAACTGCAGTGCCCCGATTTTAATCATCACTGTCTATGGGCCACCAAAATCTAAATGTGGCTTTCTTGATGAATTCTCTGAGCTACTGTCTAGGGTCTCCACTGATTATGATTGTGTAATTATCTCAGGTGATTTTAATATTCATGTTGACAATCAAACAGACCCAGATGCTCAACACTTCATTAGCCTATTGGAGGCATTTGACCTCACTCAGCATGATTCTGGACCCAACCACAACAAGGGGCATACACTGGACTTAGCCATATCAAGAGGACTTAATATCACTGTACCCTGTGTCATGGATGTTGCTATTTCAGATCACTGTTGCATATTCTTTGACGTGTCTGCTCTTCCTGTACAGCAGAGGTGTACCTGAACAATTAAAAAACGTATCATGAACAACAATACCGTTGAAACCGTTAAGAGAATTGTAAATTAGTTACCGCTGTTCATGGCACCGCCATTTTAGGATCCTGTGAACAACTTCAACTCAAAAATACAAAATATCATTGATAACATTGCACCTGTTAAAACTAAAAACATAGAAAAACAAAAAGCCCCCTGGAGAAATGGAGCGGTTGTTGGGCAGCTTAAGAGAGAGTGTCGCCATGCAGAATGAAAATGGAGAAAGACAAAACGTCAGGTTCAAGGAAAGACTCAATCGATACAACATAGAAATGAATGAAGAAATGAATTTTTCTTCTCTAAAATCATTAATGAAAGTATCAATAGAAAAGTGCTCTTCTCCACTGTTGATCAACTTATTAATCATCTACATCTGAGATGTTTAAGGAGTTCGCTACATTCTTCAGTCACAAAATTATAGCTATCAGAGAGAATATTAGTGCCTCAACATCCAGAAATGAATCTACCCTCCGGTTCTCCAGTAATATGACTGCTGCCATGTCTTATTTTGTCCCCTTAGACATAAAAAAAAACTGGACAATATTGTTGGTCAGCTGAGGTCCTCCACCTCTTGCCTGGACCCCCTCCCTACCACATTCTTTAAAACTGTTTTTAACTGCCTAGCATATGAGGTATTAGAAATTTTAAACGGCTCTCTTCAATCAAGCATATTTCGTGCAACATTAAAAACAGCCAGTCATTAAACCACTCCTGAAGAAGAGCAATCGTGATGCAACAGTTATTGCTAACTATAGGCCCATTGCCAAACTGCCCTTCCTCTGCAAAATGCTTGAAAAAACAGTTTACCTTCAGTTTAACAACTATCTAACCTTAAACAGCCTTTTAGACACCTATCAATCTGGTTTTCGACTTCACCATAGCACAGAAACAGCACTTATTAAAGCTGCAAACGATCTGCACATAAACACTGATTCTAAAAAACTATCCTATCTTCTGCACCTGGATCTCAGTGCTGCCTTTGTTGACCATCAGATTTTATTTGCAAGATTACAAAAATGTGTCGGCCTATCTGGCCTGGTTCTAAACTGGTTCAGAACCTACCTACAGGACAGGCAATTCTTTGTGTCCATTGGCATTTTGTTTCGAACAAAGCGGTTATTTTATGTGGAGTGCCCCAAGGTTCAATTCTAGGCCCATTATTGTTTAACCTCTATGTGCTCCCACTTGCACACAATATAAATTAACACATTTCTACATTACATTTCCATAACTATGCAGATGATTAACAACTGTACATATCCCAATCTCCTGATGACCTACTCCCCATACACTCCCTCACTCAGTGTATTAATGATATTAATGCATGGATGTGACGGAACTTTTCACAACTGAACAAAGATGAAACAGAAATACTCATCTTTGGTGCAAATGCTCAGAGACAGAAAATTGTGGCTCATCTCAGTTCTCTGTCCCTGGAGATCAAGAATGAAGCCAGAAATATGGGTGTAATCATAGACGGCGATCTAAATTTTAAGAGCCATATCAATCACATCACAAAATCATCCTTCTCCCATCTGAAAACATTTCAAAATTAAGAATCTTCCTGTCAATAGCCGACTCTGAAATATTAATCCATGTATTCATAACGAGTGGATTGGACTACTGTAATGGCCTATTCACTGGCCTCCAGAAATCCGCTGTGTAGCACCTACAGCTCATCCAACATGTGGCTACACGCGTTCTCACTGGGGCAAAAATGTTCACACACATCACACATCACACCTGTTCTTAGATCTCCACATTCGCTCCCTGTTAAAACTAGGATTGATTTTAAGATCCGCTACTTGCATATAAAGCTATAAATGGACTTGCACCTCAGTATATAAAATAAATGCTAATTATACACAAACCAGCAAAAACTCTCCCTCTTACCAACTCTGAAGCAGCGGAGGCCGACTTCTGTATCTATGCCCCAAGTAGATGGAACACCCTGCCGAGGGACCTGAGAGAGGCCCCCACACTCAACACTTTTAAAAGCAGGATAAAAACCTTGCTGTTCACTACAGTCTATGACAGACTTCTGTGTGTGTGTGTGTGTGTGTGTGTGTGTGTGTGTGTGTGTGCTCTGTATGCTGTGAGATCTGTTAACTCCACACTGACTGTTCTTATGATTGCACAGACATTTTATATATTTTCTTTGATTTTATTTATTGTTAAAGCACATTGTTGGTATGAAATGCGCTTTATAAAAAAAGTGTGACCTGAGTTGACTTGACCTAAATAATTACCGTACACATTGGAGTTTTCTTTCATGTATTTAACCAGTCCAAGTGTTATTTCTCTGTGATTTTCCAAATCTTCACTCATTTGTGTTGTTTCTTTAGCAATTTGTAGTAAATATGAATTTGCTCTCAAATTATCATTTGTTTGTTGTGGTTCTTTATGACACACATTGTATTTAGTTTCAATATCTTTACTATTGATATCTTTACTCTGTATTTCTTAATTATCCAAAATACTATTGGTATGGCCAGTAGTGACACTAAATGAGTGAGTTCTTGTGTTGTTGCATGTCTTTGGTACAGCTGCTGGCATAAAACTTGAATCATCATATGTATCTTTCAATTCTGTGGGGGATGGAACCCATATCTCTCGTATGTTTTTGCTACTGGATGGTTTGTAGTATTGACCTTCTCTGTGTGGTTGTGTTTCAATAACATCTGTCTGTAGTCTAGTGATTTAAAATATTAGTTGACTTTCACTGAATTAATTATTAGTATTACAGAAATTACTATAGACAGATTCAGTTCTGTTGTAGTAAGCTACAGAACTACTGGGTGAGTCATACTCAATTTTGTTCCTTGCATGTGAATCAACAATTGCGTACAATGATCCCTGCTTGATAATTGCAAGTGTATTACCAGAAATAGTTAATAAACATGTGTCATTATTATTTAAGAGTGATCTCTGAATTGCTCTATCAACTGGCATAGCTATATTATTACAACGCAGGCGATTCCTAACCCATGTTAAGAATGTGAATCATGTGCCTAACACATAGCTTTTATTGGAAAAAAAAATAAAAAAGTTATTAATTACAAAAACGTTTTTAAATCTAAAAAGTAATTAATCATTTCATGGTATTTTTTCTTTAAAACCTTCAAAAATGCATCATCACTGATAGATAGGAACTTATGGTAGGACATACTACATCCAAGTCGGACCACGATCGACGTGCACCTGTACATTTTTGCCATTGGGACATCATCCACAAGCGATGTCCCGGCGGACATCAGACAGTCCCGTCTAAAAACAAACAAAAAACAAATGTTCGGAGAAAGTATAGCGCTGAATATTTTTCATTGGGTTTTTTTTGGACAGGCATGGATGACGAACCGTTACCGCTGTGCGTGGTGTGTTCCGAGATCTTATAAAAAACAAAGCTGAAGCCATGTCACCTTGAGACAAAACACCAACAGTACATGTCTAACCCGCTTGAATTTCTTGATAATAAACTCAAGGAGTATCAGGGCAAGAAGAAAGTCATCGAAACGTCATGTATGGGCACCGAGAACGCAAATGAGCGGGAGCGTCCTATCGGCCTGCCCGACCCACCGGCTGGTAAGCCGCATACAATCGGTGAGAATTTAATACTTCCTGCTAACAAAAGAGACAGTGGGGGTGATGTTGGGAGGGAAGGCGTGCGAACCAATCAACCTCATCTCATTGTCTCATAACTCAGTCAGACGCACGATTGACAATATGGCAGAGAATCAGAACATCTGTTAACCAGCATATGAGTTTTTATGCCCTCCGACTGGATGAATCGACAGACATCACAAATCTGTCAAACCTGCTTACCTATGTAAGGTATGAAAACAGTGGAGGGATAAAGGAAGAGTTCCTGTTTTGCAAATATTTACCGACGTGTTCAACTGCTGAGGCCATTTTTGACATTCTGAACACGTTCATAGTTTCGTGAACGATTGATTGCTCCAAATGTGTGAGAATCAGCACTGATGCGGCCCGTGCGATGCTGGGCCAGGACAGTGGCGTCATCGCGGGTGAAAGCTGTGGCTCCACTAGTAGCATCTCTTCACTGCAGTATACACAGAGCAGCGCTGGCTGTAAGGAAAATGCCTGCAGATCTAAAGACTGTTCCAGATGAGGCAGTCAGAGCAGTCACCTTCATCAAAAGCCGCCCGCTGCAATCACGTTTATTTTCCGTTTTATGCGACGAGCTGGGCAGTGACCGTAAGCAGCTTCTGTCACACACCTAAGTCCCGTGGCTCTCAAGGGGGACGGTATTGACGGGACTTTTTGAATTTCGCGATGAGGTGAGGTTGTCTTTTCTTGACACAAAGTTTGAACTCGCACATCGCTTTAGTGATTTGGAGTGGCTGGCTAAGTTGGGATACCTGGCCGACATTTTCAGCCACTTAAATGGACTCAACCTCAGTCTCCAAGGAAAAGCAGTGACCATGTTCAATGTGGAGATGTGGGCCAGGCGAGTTGACCAGTCAAAGTTTGGCTCCTTTGGGAATCTGTCGGATTTTTTTGACAAAGGAAGAAATGCGGCTTCCCGTCACAGTGATCAGTCATGTCGAAGAGCACCTGCACGGTTTGAGGACCAGGCTGCGCTAATACATCACCATCCCAGATGTGCAGTGCAGCTGGATCGAAAACCCCTTTGTAAGCCACATTCACGAGACCCTCGCAGGCCTGCGCGCAAAAGATAAGGACAATCTTGTGGATCTCTCCTGCGACAGCGCATTGAAACTGACTTTCTCACAGAAGCACCTGACAAACCTTTTGGCTTTGGTGTTTGAGTGGAGGGTCAACTAAGGAGAGGTCACGAGGAGACATTTAGATGGGGAAACTGGAATGCTGTGACCCAGAAGGGTTGCTAGCTTCTAGGTGATGTTGGTCCAGAATTTTTGGATAGGCACGCAGAGCCAGACTGCATGAAACTAATCATCTCAGGTATTACGGGAACAATGTGAACAAACGTCTTTGTCCACAAAACCCATTTTGAATGTTCTTTGTTCCGTGACATGAGCTCTGTGCACAATCTTATATTGGATGAATTGCATTTTGGAGTTGCGGGTCATAGAAAAGGTTTTGTTGCAAATTAACTATCACAGGTTGATATCGGTGGAAACAGCAAGGTCCCTTTCCCATTCCATTGTAGGTAAAGATAAAGTGTCATCTGTTTTTAATAAAAGTTTGTATATTCTGGAAAAGCCATTTTTCAAATGACCTATATGAGTAAGATGTTCAATCATCTGAGGTGGCTGTAGGAGGGTTCGTTAATTTGATTTTTAACTTTTAGAGACTGCTGTAGTGGAAGGAATTGCAGGAAACTGTGGCCGTCGATATTATACCTTTGGGTTAACGTTGGGAAGGATATAAGCAAATAGTTTTCAAAAATGTGTTCCAGATGAGTAATTCCTGGTGTTTTCCAAGACCTGCTCTGGCTGTAACCATTTAATTGTAAATTAAACATGGTTCAGTAAAAAGTAGTATCTGATGTAGTGGGGCTGCTAGGCCTCCACAGTCTCTGTTTTTCTGCAGTGTTGTTAGTTCAATTCTCAATGTCTTGTATTTCCAATATAATTGATTGATTATTGAGTCTAGAGTTTTAAACCAACGTACTGTTGCTTGGACTGGGGTCATTGAAAATATACAGTTTATTTTTGGCAGTACATTCATTTTCACTGCTGCAATCCTGCCAATTAGTGAGATGGGCAGGTTGTTCCACCGAGTGAGGTCTTCCTCAGTGGATTTGAGCAATGGAGTAAAGTTAAGGGTAAACAAATCTGGTGGATTTGTTGGTTGAGATATCAATACCAAGGAATCGAATGCTGCCCGTTGTGATGGTTAAGGGAAGTTTCTTGGTTGCAGCATTGCAGTCTCCCCCACTGAGCATGTAAGACCGTGGTTTTAGTTCAGTTTATCGAATAATCTGAGATGACTGAAAATTTAGATATAAGATTGAACACTTTTGGTAGGGATGCTATTGGGTTCCGTAAATAAAATATTGTCTGCATATAAACTGATTATGTGAACAGAGTTTCCAGTCTGTATGCTAATGATTTTACTTTTTTGACAGATGGCCTCTGCAAGGGGTTCCATAAAGATGGCGAATAGTAAAGGGGAGAGTCTTGTCTATTTACTACTCTCTCTCTCCTTTCCCCCTCCTTTCCTCACCCTCTTTCTCTCACCTCTATCCTCCTCGCTCTCCTCCCTCCCCGTCTCTCCCTCTTCCTCTCTCTCTCTCTCTCTCTCTCTCTATCTTCTCCTCTCACTCCCAATTCCCCCTCTCTTCAAATCCTCTCTCCCCTCTATCCAGATCTTTATCCCACTCCCTCTAGCCTCCATCCCTGCTCTCCCTCTCTCTCCCATTTTTCCTCCCTCTCCCGCTATCCTCCTCTCTCTCTCCTTCCCAATTCCCCTCTCTCTTTATGCCCCTCTCTCTTTCTTCCTCCTCCTCTCCCCCTCCCCCTCCTCCCCCCTATCTATCGCCCTCTCACCCCCCCGCCCAGCTCTCCCGCCCACTCTCTCTTTCGTCCACTTTCTCCCCCCCTCTCTCTCACTTAATCCCACTCCACTGCCTCCCCCCCACCCCCCTCTTTCACCCCCCTATTTCTCTCCATCTATCTCTCCTCACCCCTCGCACTCTCTCCCTCCTGCCCCCTCTCACCGCCCTCACCCCCTCTCTCCCTCTCTGTCAAACACACATGTCTTGACCATTCATGCATTTACAGCTTTAAAGGAACCCAAAGAGGCTGAGTGAGCCAGGAAGACGGGGAGAGATTTTGTTATTGGTTGATCTTTTTGGTATTGTTGATGTCACCTCACCTCACCTCAAAGCGCTGCGTCTGAAGCAGTGATGAGAAACATACACACACACACATACACACACACACACACACACACACACACATAGATTTGCACACACACACATTTTCACTTAAAATTTTTGTCCCACCTATCATTTATTTCTGCGAGAGAAAAAAATTGTTATCGTAAAAATAAAAACCCTGAGAACGAACATCTTGGAGAAGCTGGAACGTATGTCCGTTGCAGATGAATCTGAACCCCTTGTATAAATAAATGAATTTGGGAGGTTAGAGGGAAGCACTGGAGGGACACGCCAACATCCTCCCCAAAACACTTTCAAAGAAAAGGATGTTTGGTGTTTGGAAACCCACAGAACACCACGGAACCCAAGTAGAGTAAGAAGTCAAAATATTGAATTCCAATGTATCACCCAATCTCCTATTAATGCACTAAAAAATAAACCATTTAAAGGAATATAGATGTGTGTGAGTTTATGTGTGTGTATTTGTGTGTGTGTTTCAGAGTGTGTATGTGCGTGTGTGTGTTCATGGTAGGTGAGTGTTTTTGTATGTGTGTCTGAGTTTGAGTGTGTGTGGTGTGTGTGTGTGTGTGTGTGTGAGTGTATGTGTGTGTGTGTGTGTTTGTGTCTCTGTTTGTATGTGTGAGTGTGTATGTATTTGTATGTATTTGTATGTCTTCGCCTCGGATCGCCACCTTACTGTGGTGGAGAAACTTGTGTGTTACAATGAGGCTGAGAGCGATGCTGTCTGGAGCTTCGCTCCTGGTAGGGTTACTCATGGCAGTAAGGTCGAGGGGGAGGTTCCAGATGAACTGAGATCCAACCAAGACCTCAACGGCAGAATTGGCGGAGGATGACAGCAAGTGACAACGTCACTGAAGGCAGATTAGGGCTGCAACAGAGGCTGGTCCCAAATCGTTATGGATCAATGCCATTTGGAATCTATTCCCCCTCTGCCAAGGACCGTGTTGTGGTTGCAGACGCATCAGCCTCTCCACGTTAAAAGATGTCACGCCCAGGAGTCCTCCAAAAAAGGAATCAGACCACTCAACATCCCAAATCAAAGTCCTGTGGCAACCAGGAAGTGGTGACGGGGGCAGGACCATGAAGTCTGGCCTCTCCTAGCCACAACCTGGGACACAGGCAGTGGGTGTTTGACACAGTCGTTATGCTCTTGGACTGTGTCAGAAAGTGCTTTTCAGCAACTGCACCCATGACTGAGCAGCCCTATATAGGGTCCATTCTGCTCACCCCAGTAGTGGAAGAGGCTAGAAAAGGTGCCCTAAACATAGCCTGCCTCTAAAACCCCTGTCTGGCCATCCAAAGAAACAAAGGTTTAAACAAAAACAGCTTTTTGGAGCTTGGAACGTGCGGATCCTCATGAGCAACCAATCCAATGATAAACACAGAAGGCGAACTGCCATCATTTCCAGAGAGCTAAGGAGATTTGGGATCGATATTGCAGCACTCTCCAAAACCCGAATGGCTGATGAAAGGCAGCTGAAGGAGGAGAAAGGTGGATATACTTTCTTCTGGAAAGGAAAACCTGCTGATGAGCCACAGATCCATAGTGTGGATTTGCCATTAAGAACAGCCACATCAGCCACCTATCTGAACTCCCTGTGGGCATCAATAAATGCCTAATGACCATACATCTGATGCTTGCTGGAAGCCAAATGGCCACAATTGTTAGTGTTTACACAACACTTGATGCACAGGACGAAGTTAAGGAGGCCTTTTGTGATGACCTGGACAACATCCTAAGCAAAGTCCCCAAGGAGGAAAAGCTAATACTGCTTGTAGATTTCAATGCCAGGGTGGGACGAAACCACAATCTATGGAGAGGCACAATGGGGAAAGAAGAAGTTGGCAATACAAACTTCAACTGCATACTACTGCGAACAAAGTGCTCAGAACACAGCCTGGCTATCAACAATACACTTACAGAAAAAATTCAAAACATCCTGGATGCATCTTCACTCTAAACTCTGGCACCTCATCAACTATGTAGTCATCCGCACCAAAGACAGCCCTGATGTGCTCAACACCAGAGCCATGACCAGTGCGGATGACTGCTGGACAGACCACCGCCATCATGTCTATCTTGCGGAAAAATGGTGCAGAAAAGACAGAGCTGGCCAAAGTTCAACATCAAATGGTTGGGTGACACCACCTTTCGACACCAGCTTCAGGCTTCTCTCAGAGTTGAAGAAGCAATATCCAAAAGATATTGAAATACACTGATGCATGTTTATGTCTACCATCATGGACTCCTGCAAAAGCACCCTTGACTATAAAACCCGGAAACATCAAGACTGGTACGATGAGAATGACACCGGAATCCAACAGCTCATCAATGTCAAGCGGCAAACCTTTATCATCTGGCAAAATGATGGAGATGGAGGTCCTTGACTAACTCCCTCAACAACCCATAAGTGTGAACATAGGAGCAACACCCAGCCTGAGTGGTAGTGTCATAAGGAAGACGAAGAACAACAAGGCCACTGGTCAAGATCTGGGCAAGAGCTGGGCAAGATGTCCTTAGCCACACCCATGCCCTGCTCCTCAAAATATGGAAAAAGGAGGAAATCCCTGCACAACTTAAAGATGCCCTTATTGTCTCCATCTTTGAGAAGACAGACAAGGCAGACTCCAAAAATGATTGTGGCATTTCCCTCCTCTCCACCACTTGGAAAACTTTCGCTCAGGTTTTGGCATTTCGCATTTTGCATGTTCTCAGAGTATATTTCACCCAAACAGTGACCACGGACATGATTTTCATTGCTCCCCAAGTACAAGAAAAATTCTGTGAACAAAATCAACCATATACATAGACCTCATAGACCTTACCAAAGCCTTTGACTCTCTGAACCGTCAGACCCTCTGGTTGGTTCTGGCAATTATTGGTTGCCCAGACAAATACATCCAGATACTGAGACTGCTGCATAACAATTTGTCAGCCATAGTATTCAGTGGCAGTGGAGATGAAATGGAACCCTTCAAGGTTGACACTGGAGTCAAGCAGGGCTGCTCCGACCCTGTTCTCCATTTTTATTGCTGCTATCCTCCATCTCACAGCTAAACATTTGCCTCAAGGAGTCAGAATCATGTACGGAACCGACGATAATGCCCTTGTGGCCCTTTCAGGAGAGGACCTCCAGTGCACTCTCAATGCCTTTGTGAAGGCATACAAGCAGCTTGGTCTGGCTCTGAACATAAAAAATACTCAGATCCTATATCAGCCACCGCCTAACAGAAATACTCCTGCCCTCCCCGCAACCATCTCAGTTGACAACACCAGACTGGAAAATTTGGACCACTTCACATATCTCAGTAGCCTCCTATCCTCCAAAGCTGACAATGGTGATGAAATACACCAGGGGCTCAGTTGTGCCAGCGGGGTATTCTAAAGACTGAGGACAAGGGTCTTCGAAAACCACAACCTCCAGGCGGTAGTGCTGCCTACTCTACTGTACGGATCAGAAACCTAGACCACGTAGAGCAGGCACCTGAATGAACTAGTGGCACAACATCAGAGGTGTCTACGAAAAATCCTCAAGATCAACTGGGAAGATAGATGCACCAATACCTGCGTCGCGGATGAGGCTAACATTCCCACCATCACCCAGCACCACCTCAGATGGACTGGACATGTCATCCGTATGACTGGCTCTCGCCTACCACAACAAGTCTGATACTGAAAGCTTCTCACAGGACAGGACAAGTGCTCCGGGAAGTCAAAAGAAAAGGTATCAGGACAACATTAAAGGGAACATCAAAAAGTGCCACAAAGACCTTAAAACCTGGGAGGACACAGCAACCAATAGGGCGACTTTGAGAAAACATGTCTGGGAAAGTGCTGCACTGTATAACGACAATCTCTGCCATGCTGCTGAAGAGAGCTTTCACCAAAAAGGCCCAAACTAAACCCACAACCACCACTGCCCACCCCTGCCCACACTGCACCAAATTATGCAGCTCCAGGATTGGCCTCTTCGCCTACCTGAAGACCCACAAGAACCAAGACTTCCGATGATGATGATTTGTATGTGTGTGCGTGCGTGTGTGTGTGTGTGTGTGTGCGTGTGTGTGTGTGTGTGTGTGTGTGTGTGTGTGTGTGTGTGTGTGTGTGTGTGTGTGCACACGCATGCGCGCGTGTGTGTGTTTCCTCATCCTGCAGGTTAAGCTCAGTGTACAACAGTAAATGTCAAAGCAAAGGTCGCTCCATTCAGCTCGGTTCTTCACTTCGCAGCTTTTCCCTGCACTGACGCCGCCACCAGCCAGAAGGAAATCTGTATAACAACCAGAAATCTTGTGCAATCTTGTTTTAGAGATTTTTCATGAGAGGATTGAAAACAAATTCTGTTAAATGTAATTCTAGTTCATCCTGCTTTGCCTATTTCGGTATTTTTTTCATCCTTGTGTTTTGACTGGATGTGAACAAATCCCTACCTTACCTGTGTTTGTGCGTCATGGCCATAATATGAAATAGGAAAATTGAGTGCAGATTGCCAGGTCACCGCTCAAGGGTAATTAAGAAAAAGAAAAGATGATCAGATAGTTTTGTCTGTCTTTCTGCTAATGCCATGCAGCTCTTTCTCCCTCCCTCTCTCTCTCGTTGACTGAAATTTCACTTCCCTGTTGTTTGCATTCTGTGGATTGCTACAATGGAAAATATATTTAGGATTTAGTTCATAATCACATAAAGCAAGCAAGGCTGGACTGAAGTGATGTGTTCTAACTCTCCTCTGCTCCATCCAGAACCGGGGACAGCGCTGCGTGCAAGTACAGCAGCTTAATTGTCTTTTGCCTTTCCTCAGTAGTGTTTCATTACTGTCGTCTCTATGACACTTGTATCTCGGCCAATATTTTTGTTGCTTTTCCTATTTTTCCACAGGGTATACAAAACTTCAACTGGGGGCGAGGCAGAAAATACAAGTCATTGTGCCGGGGCCTGAGCTAAACCATGAATCTTGCTCCGATTTAAAAAAAAAATATTTTATCTTTTTCAATTTAATTCAATTAAAAAAAACAGCTTGCACCTATGCCCAAAGGGAATGGAAGACGCAGATTTAATAGATGTTGTTCCAGAAGGGAATGGACTCCACTGACATTCTACCAGCTTCCACGTAAAACCCATTCGATTATGTATTAGCCAATTATAGATCATAGATTATCATATAGATTATTCACCTATTATTAGATTAAACGCGCACACCTTCACACAGACACGTGGGCACAGTTTGGGGATCATATTCCCCCAGAGAAAACACTGTGATCACTGAATAATTCACACTGTAGTTACACTGTGTGTGTGTGTGTGTGTGTGCGCGTGTGTGTGCGTGTGTGTGTGTGGATCCAATCCATCAAGTTCCCCAGAAATTCTCTTCAGCTTCCAGCTCAATACAATTTTTGATTTCTCGTCACCTCATGATAAATCTCTTTATCCGGCTCAATAACAGATTAGATACAATAAATAATATATCATAAACAATATATATGATAAATGATATATGATATGATGAACAGTCATAATATATCTTAAGCTCAGAACACAACACTTTCCTCGCTATAGACAGACCCCAACACGTATCATTTAACCCAGCAAAGTAAAATAAAAGAGGTTTTTAAAGAATGAATGAATGGATGAATGGATGAATCAATCAATCAATCAACCAATAAATGACTTAATCAATCAATCAATCAACCAACCAATCACCCAATCACATAAGTTACTATCCAGAGTCTCATCCAGGTACTGAATTGATGTCCTGCTGGGGCTGCCATCGCAGCGTCCATCAGTGAAGAGAGGGAATACGATTGGAAAAGGCATGGGTTAAGGCAGCTGTTTGTCTTGCATTAACCTAAAACCATGGTGTTTTGGGGAGAGGTGACGTGAGCACTGGTGTAAAGAAACAAAGTCAAAATAGTTTGTTACTGTAACTTAAGCATTTCTTGGGAGTAGCTGTACTTGACTTGAATTATTATGCTGTATACAAAAAAGTTCACTTTTACTCCAATACATTTCCCCTAAACACCCATGTTACTCGCTTCCAAATCAAATCGCAGGAAACTTTTCATGTTCAGGGTTTTAAATGTTCATATCAGGTTCATGCAAATCAAGGGTTATATCTAGCCAGAAAGCTAAGGGTTAACAAACACTCTCCAGGCCGTGTTCAGGGTTGCCAGGTCTGCTGTTTTCCCGCTGAATTGGCTACCTTCTATGTGTGGCAACCCTGCCCATGATAAGTTTCATTTTGCGGCATTGCTACTGACGAACACCTATGGCCATATTCACAACAAATGTTTTCTTGTGTCGGAGTGAAAGATGCGTCTTACCAGATGGAGTGCCTCTGATGCTTACTGAAAAACCATATACAACCACAGTCTACTGGTCGTCACTGTGAGCTGCCCAGTAAAATAAATGAAATTGTTCGTGGCTCACAAAAGCAACCACACGAGAAAACCTGTTCGCTCAAGTCTGTTGCATAAGGAATCTGTATAGAAATTGTATTTATTAATTTGTTGAGGCACAATTCCTATATTGATAGATAATAAACGTTTACATTTTACAATTAAAAGTCATGGCATACAGCTTTCTAGTGGCAAATTCCTGCAGCTGCAGAGGTTAGAAATGTGTGTGTGTGTGTGTGTGTGTGTGTGTGTGTATGTGTGTGTGTGTGCGTGTGTGCGCGTGTGCGCGTGTGTGCGTGTGTGCGTATGTGTGTGTGTGCATGTGTGTGCGGGTGGGTGGTTGGGTGTGTTTGGTGACCTATTGACTCTCATAATTTGATGTTTAGAAAACGGACGGTAAACACACATACACACACACACACACACACACACACACACATACACACATACTTTTCTAACCTCTGCAGCTGCAGGAATTTTCCAGATGTCTGCTGTCAAAACAACTGACATCAATACACAAACACACATACACACACCCCCATACGTGCACAAGCCCCAGTTTAAAAGGGGGACAAAAACTGATTAGTGTTTCAAATTAGGTAGTAATTGAAATTGCCCAATTGAAGTCAAAGTAGTCAATTAAGTCACACACACACACACACATACACACACACACACACACACACACACACAACCCCACACTTCGCCGTGTGCTTGTTCTCTCATCGTCGGGGAAAATAGAAAGATAAGATGTTTGGTTAAATAATTCATGGAGTCCATGTTTACCCACATGACTAATCACTTAAGGGCGTGGCAGCGTCTTAGAAGGCACTGACGTCTTCCCTTCAGGGGCAGCTAGTGAAAGGAAGGAGAAGGGGGTGATATGGAGGGAGTCCTGGTGTGCTTTGGCCATGTAGGAATTCTTGTCCTGTCAATGGAGCAACATGGAATTGAGTTGAATGTGGTCGGACACGTTTGATCTCACGGTGACATTTCACTGCCTCATGACTGAGTTCTGGGGAGGATTTCTGTTTTAAAGTTTTGTTCTTAAAAAAGGAATTATTTTGAAACCGGGTTCCACTTTGTTGATCCCAACACGTCAATACGTTCCTACCCAGATGGCGCATTCCTGCTTTGATGGCGCCGCTGTATCCAGACCCTTACCTGGCTGCTCCGTTGACGCTGTGCTTCTTTTTCATTTTTTTTTGTGGGTACGGTAGAGGAGTGTAGTCTCAGTTCCAGCTGTCTCACAATAGACGCATGTGGCAAGGACTACGGACTCAAGGATCTCGGCAAGGATCATGGACTCGGGGGTTAAGCGACTACTGGGGTTTTTCATAATAGTAGTGGACTAGTCATCTTATACCCATTATGTAAGAAAGAAGCAGAGAGACAACTTCCAGGTAACGATGAACGGCGATTCATATCAGCAGTGACATCACTGTTTGCTCTTTGCTGTGTGGCGTACGTGCACTGGCCGCCATCTTCCATTCGAATGGCGTGAACAACCACGACGAAGCGATAACACAAGCAGTACTCACCAAGCTCAGGGAACAGGAACTGTTCACCTCCCCGCGCAACTTGGTCCTTGCGTTGCTGACTGGCAGACCCCAGGCGCTGAGAGTGGGCTGCCGCACCTCAACCTCCCGCACCCTCAACACAGGAGTCCCCCGAGGATGTGTCCTGAGTCCCCTGCTTTATTCTCTGGATACACATGACTGTGTGGCCAAGGGTAGCTCCAACACCATCATAATGTTTGCTGACTGTTAAGATATTCTCATATTCTCTTTTTATCGCCTCAGAATGAACAGATCTTGCTTGCATAATCTACACTTACGAGTGAGTGAGAAATGATCATGATTTTTAGAGAGATAAGAAAGTAGGCCAGGATTATGTTGTATGTCACGTGAGTGGGAAATTATTGCATCCTGTGTCACTTGCTGTGTCCGAACAATAAGATTGTAAACTGCGAAAACTCAGAACAGTGACATTCTTATCATCATCTGTACTCAGACCCCAGTTCAGAGGATGAGCAGCTTCAGGTGCCTTGGTGTACACGTCACTGAGGACATGACATGGACATTACATACATGCAGCCACTGAAAAAGGCGAGGCAGCGCCTTCATCACCTCAGACAACTGAAGAAGTTCAGGGTCTATCCACAGATCCAGAAAACCTTTTGCTCTACGTGGTACTCTGGTCGGCTGATTATACCAGCAGGAAAACACTCACCCTCCCACAGGATTTATACACCAGCTGCAGGACCAGGGCTAAGAGGATTATTAAGGATTCCCACCATCCCAACCATCCAGTGGCTGAGGTCAGGCAGACGCCTCCGCAGCCACGAGACCAGGACAGAGAGACTCAGAAAGAGTTTCTTCCCCCAGGCCCTGAAGAGTCTGAACTCTGTCACTACCCAGAATACTGTCTTCACCTCATTAATGGAATATGCATTTTATATTCCTTGATATTTTTACTGTTCAAACATTGCACAACATTGCACAGCAAACATTTCACAACATTCCACAATGTACATACAGTATGTTTCTATATATTGTGTGTATATATATATATATATATATATATATATATATATATTTTTTTTTTTTCTGTTGTTGGTATATCTTTAAATGTTCAATGTTATAAATTCATTTTATTTAAAATTTAACTTTTTTTATTTTTATTTATTTATTTATTTTTATTTTATTACTAATTGTATTTATATTTTATTGTTATTTTTATCTATTTGGACTATGCCCAGCACAGTCTGGAGTTTCACTCCAGACTGTGCAAATCACTCCATGGTGTACAGTGCAATATGTATGTGACAAATTGATGTTTTGAATCTTTGAAAATATTGGCGTGCCATAGTTTACTTCCATACAGTACATACACTATAGATCAGTGTATACACACTATAGAGAGCGCGCCAGGTGTGCCATGAGAATCACACTGAAATTCAAGTTCTAAATCCTCTTTACATAAAAAAAAAAGCATGAAATTTAGATCATGTGTTGCAAAATCAAAATGGCAAGGCTGCACTAATTCATCTTATTCCCGCAGCGACTCCAGCCGAATAAGTTTCACACTGAAATTCACTTGGTAAAATGAGTCGTACGATTTTCCAACTCTTTGTTGATTTGATTCAGTTTGTTTGATGCGCGGTGAGCGAGGGAGGACCTCCAGTAAGTGATGAACGAGAGTCAATAATTTTCATTTTGTGAACCGAATCGTCCCAAGTAAATTAAAAGATTTGTTTCTATACAAACGATAAGCTGGCGAGCCATGCAATATATGAATTCACTGGAGCAACGGACCTCCAAGAAGGCTTGTTAAGGCACATGGAAGCGTTTCTGTACATTTGTTTCTACAACTACGCAATCCATATTTGGGGATGTGGGAGGTTTTAGTTCTATTTATGAGTTTATTCTCTGGAGTTTATGGATTGAACGAGGGGCAACACATCTCAGAGCTGCACAAGGTAAGACGAGCAGGAAAAATATGAACCAGGTTGGTTTCAATGAGAAATAAACATATCCATCCCAGCAGGAACCCGACTCCTCCCATTGCTTCCTGTAGGAGACAAGCAACAGAAAATAAGCAGCTTATAACTTAACCATTTATTTATTTATTTAGTAAGTTAGTTATCCGGCACTTTTTAAGAAACAGTGATCTGATGTATTTGTGTTATACATGGTCTCTGCTAGATATATTCTATTTTTGATAGTACTGCAATTCAATGAAAACAAAAGTAATGTTATACGTGTGTCTGTTTGGGTGATGGCTAATTATCCTACAGCTGTTGGTAAAATATTAAGACTCAGACATTTAATTTTCCCCTCTGTTAGACTTGTATTTTTGTATTTTGTCACTTCCTTCACCAATATCATCAAGTTGAAAATGTGATGCATCAGACGTTAGTTCTCAGCCAATCAAGTGTGAACCACGTCTCCTAGCACATCAAGTTGCAGATTCCCTCTGGGTTAAGAAACAGGACATAGATTGTTAAGTACTTTGGTAACAATTTTCTCCCACATTGTCAAAGGGCTTGAACGCATTGCCCAATCACCACCCATAGCGGGCAGCCTACAAGTTTTCCCTCCAACACTCCCTTGGAGAAACTCAGACGGAATAATATTGCGTCAACCTCGTTCTCTCTAAAACCCAAGAAGCTGGAAGAGCTATGCGGACACACTGAGCGGAGTTTAGAGTAAATGCTGCAAACCTGGCGCTGGCTGACACAGCACGCCCCCCACCCTGTTGTCTGTGGAATGACATGGCTGTGCTTCTGAGAGCATTGTATCAGATAATCACTGTGTGGGAGGAGGAGATGCAGAACCTCTCAACAAAAAACTGAACAGGCTGTGCAATGAATGCGCCGCCGCGCTCACGTCTCATCGCTACAAAGGACAACCAACGCCGGGCCTCAGTGACAAATATATGAAATACAAGTATACATCTACTCAATTTCAAATGCTTGTCACCTTTATCTAAGTACCTCCAAACCGTCCTTGATGGACAGATGATTGTCCGTAGTTGTCAGGCAAAAGATTTTGAGGCTTTTAAGGGTCTCCATTGTGGAGGGAGGCGTCGCCGAGGCAGAACAACCGAGAACAATGGGATGCGCAGGAGGGCCGATGCAGTCCCCGAAAGCACAGGACGACTGTTGGACAAGAGCAGTTATCTAAAGTTTGACGTTTCTGAGGTCTAAATGCTCCTCCGAGTGGTTGAGAAATGGCCGGAGTGGTTTTAGGTTTGTTCCAGGAGCATCTTCCACTCCTTGATGGCAGCAGAGGAGTTTTCCACCGGTCCGGTCGCGGGGGCGAAAAGAAGGGATCAGGAGCTGAGAGACGCTTCTGAGGCGTCTACTGACAACTGACGGTAGGACTTCCATCTGTTCTCTATGCTGCCTGGCGGAGGCGGGCACGTTGGGTTTTCAGGCTGCTGTGCCTGTCATTTGCCCTAGCAGTGATGCATGCATTAGTCTTGGGTCTTGGACTTTTGATGAACCCTGTGATAGTTGTCCTGTGGGGAATGTGTCTGGAATTACAGTGTGTTACTTGGCATTTACAGACTGAAATGATTTGGCCTATAAGCTTTTGACAACTGCGGCATTTGGTCATTTGAGACCGGACATCGCAAGTAAAATCACTGTCTTGTGTGGTGGGAGCTAGTCACATACAGTGCATATCAAGCACATGTGTTTCCTGTCGCTCATTCAAGCCAAAGACTGAATTGTATTTAAGTAAGGATTAATGGAATCTTTAAATATATTTTTTTGGACCTTTTGGACCTATCTTTTTAATATAGGTCCCTGAGGTCCCCAGAACACCTTTTAGAAGTTTGTTGCCGAAAATACCACTCAGATTATGCATTCTAGCCATTCGGACATACTGCGTGTGTCACTTTCGATGAAAATGCTTCTGCTCCCCACACCCACTCCGGAACTATTTTCCTTAGTTCTGTGAGCCCGTTGTTATGAATTACGTAAACCTTCCCTGATTTCACCCATCAGTCCACCAAAATCTGTTTCTAATCAAATGTGAGGCGAGAAATAAGCCATCCAGTTCACTCATATTAGATCTACAGGCCTAACTTAAAAGTTCGTTCCCACTTTTTTTTGCTGTTCTCCAAGCATGTGGGGGATTTTCCTTTTTCTTTTAAAATATTTCGCTGGTCTTCCCAGCGGCGCTTGTTATTCTCCAGCCATGGGTGGAGTTACACTCAGCTGGAGGACGGTTCTAATTCTACTGAAGCCCAACGTGGTGTTAAAATATGAAAGGGTTGTTTCAGGACATGTTTTCTAAAATGGACATCTCACAAAAAACCAACTGCGTTGTCTTATTTCACAGTTTGTGTGTTAGTAGTTCCATCAGGGACCCAAATGTATGTGCACAAGCACTGAAAAAAGGTGTTTTTCATAAAAGGTCCCCTTCAAACTTTTTGGATGCGGAGACCTTTCTACAGGCACTCCTGCTCTGTCATTAAGATTAGACTAATGTCATCGATGTCATCTTGTTTTCGGGCCGACCATTTATATATTAAAAGAAAAAGTAAAACAGCCAATTTGTGACAAAAAATTACAAATTTGAGGGGAAAAAATCTAATTATATTCCGAATGCTGCTCAGCACATTGAAAGGAAATCACACAATGCTCTTTATCGCCTGGTCTTGAGGATAATATATTTATTTCATATATATATGTTTATATATGTATCGAGTATTTTCCCACTGTGCTTTGCGTCTATGAACCAGCTCATGTGATTGGGGAGAGAAGGTCTGTGCAATAAAAGCAGCCAGTTCTATAATGATTCATCGGGTAAATTTGGCAGGACACACACACTGAACACACACGTTTTCCTTCCTTATAAGGAATCTTCTATCGTGACAAAACCCTTTTTTATGATCTGACAGAAACACTTTGGCGTTTACTGAGTGTTTGTTTATAAGACGGGCTCCTTCCAGACTCCTGCCGAAGCGAAACGCAATGTGTTCTTGACCGACCCAGACTCCATTTGTAGCTTGTTGGGTTCCAGTTCGCTGAGCTTACTCCAGCACAAGACAGTTTTACTTTTTTTTTTTTCTTCTTTTTCCATGAAAACCAAATTCTTGCTTTGGCATAATTGGGTTTCAACTGCCTTTTTAAGAAATCGCCAAGCTCATTTATCGCTTCAGTACAGATTTGTTGCTTTACAGGATAACTGACTCAAGGCGGAAGTAGCTGTGACAGCGCATGGGTCAACCATGTCAGTTTAAGTGTGAAGTTTTACAGCTTAGAAGGGAACTATTATGAAGAACTCACTTTTTCAGTGCTTGTGCACATACACCGATCAGCCACAACATTATAACCCACTAATAACCACTACTTTTTTGAAGCAATAACAGCTCTGACCCGTCGAGCCATGGACTCTACAAGACCTCTGAAGGTGTCCTGTGCAGCAGATCCTTTAAGTCCTTTATGTGGCGAGGTAGGGCCCCCATGGATCGGGCTTGTTGTTCTAGCACAGATACTCGATGGGATCGGGCCCTAATCCCGGCCATCCACATGATGTAGAAGAAAACATGATCCATCAGACCAGACCACCTCCTTTCACTGCTCCATGGTGCAGTTCTATCAGGCTTGGCCCCATTGTAGGCCCTCTCGCCGGTGGACAGGGGTCAGCATGGGCACTCTGACTGGTAAGGTAAGGTGTCGTTCTGGCATTCAGGCATTCTGATACCTTTCTATCATAGTTAGCATGAACTATTTTAGCAATTTGTGCTCGTCCGTGGGATCGGACGAGACAGACTAGACTTAGCTCCCCACGTGCATCAATGAACCTTGGGCGCCCATGACCCTGTCGCCGGTTCACCGGTCGTCCTTCCTTGGACCACTTTTGGTAGGTACTCACCACTGCGTAGCAAGAACACCCCACAAAACCTGTGGTTTTGGAGATGCTCTGACCCGGTCGTCTAGCCATCACAATTTGGCTCTTGTCAAACTCGCTCAGATCCTTACGCTTGCCAATTTTTCCGGCTTCCGACACATCAACTTCAAGGAGACGTTCCGATTTGCGATGTCACATGGCGCCTCAGTTAAAATGAGAACTGCCCGCCATCTGAGACACTCCACCCACGGCCGGAGAAATACCAAACGCCTTTTGGGAACTGCTCTGTTGGCCTCACAGACCAGCACAAGTCCTTTAAAAGAAAGAGGAATTAATACCAGCCGTCTGTGACAAAACTGCCGACAAGGGAAATGTAAGTTTTCAAAAAATAATTGTGCTGTGTTTCTTTAAAAAGAAAAAAAAGTATGCGGTAGGTTGACTCCAGGCTGTGCCGCACAATCCGCTGTGTTTCTCCAAACAAACCCAATAAAACAGTTTTATTGTATTTTATCTTCCGACATTTACTAATTGCATGAAACAAAAACCCTGTGTAAGTGTCTGACGACACACTCTTAATTTCTTCAATTTCACCTTTCTAAAGAATAATTTATATATAAAAAAAAGAACAATTATGGCATAAAACCTCCCTCAGTAACTTTCAGCAGGACAGTGAGATCATTTTGAGGCCGTTTTTCACCATATCGTTCTAATTTTCTAAAACCCCATAACAGAGTTATGGTTATTATTAAAAATATATATTAAAAATCTTGAACATGTGTAAAACCTGCGGAACTGTGAGAGAACAAGTCAAAGTCACACCAAGGTCATGTCACAAATCTTTAGCATAACCTATCACTCTATATCTATCTTCAATATGTAGTGTCAATTTTTAATCAGTAGTCGGGGAACAAACGAATCCGACCTCGGCCAAAGCATCAGCGCCACAGGAAACCTCAACAAAGCTGTGCATGAACTGAGAGACGAGGCAATTTTTTAGGGCTTTTCATCCCTCAAAGAAACATCAAACTGGACTTCCCGATTTAAATCCTCTGGCTTGAAGTATTGGACTCTGCTACAGAACCCGTCTGCCTTTCTGTTTGCCAGGTCCGGGGGCCAGTTGGAAACCAAGATTTTACAAAACTAGGGGATATACAGTCGTTGTCACGGGAAAAAAACACAGTCGCGCTTTTGCATAATCTCGCTGTTCACTTGTTTATTCAAAATGTATTAATATTACAGGTGTCGTGTGTCCGCAACGAACATGCCTGTTTCAGAACGGGCCGATTCCTTTCACAGGAAGTACAGAAAAACTGCAGTGTCGCCATTTAAAAGTAAGCCTCTCCAACTTTCGGAATCACGCCCGTACAGGGTGTACGAATACGAAGAAGTTCAATACACTGCATGCTCCTAATGTTCGTCTGTGGTGTTTGACATCAAGTTTAATGAGATATTACCACCGCCTGCTGGCCTGGAATGCTTGCTGTTAGAAGTGTGTGTGTGTGTGTGTGTGTGTGTGTGTGTGTGTGTGTGTGTGTGTGTGTGTGTGTGTGTGTGTGTGTGTGTGTGTGTGTGTGTGTGTGTGTGCGCGTTTGAATCGTTTTTGCGTCCTCGTGTGGATGGAGATTTAATTTGATTTTTAAACGGAGGGGATGAAATACCCTTTCAGAAAATCTGCATACGTGTGGACAGGGCCTTAGTCCTGATTTACAATCAACCCTGTCTCCAAAACCAGCCGCAAAGTTCGCAGAGCAGAATTAGAACAGTTGAGGGGAAAACGTGTTCTTTTCTCTACTTTGTTGGAAAGTTCATATGAAAGTTATGACACGTGTTTCCCATCCGGTGTCACCTTGGACGATGTGGTCGTGGCGCCGGAGGTCGAACGCATTGGACCTTGTGTCAGACAGAGCGACTGGGGGCAGCGAGTGTCTCTGCACGTCGCTCCACGTCGCTCCGGGACACGAGCCAGGCAGAGCGGCGTGTTACTGCATGTTACCGCGTGTCACTGCACCCACTTGTCATGTGCACACTCGCATGCATGTGCACGCATGTGCGCGCTTGCATGCAAAACACGAAGGAGTGGGACCACGACACAATTCTGTCCGTCCACACATCGAAACATTGACAAAAAGTTGAACAGTCATGGATTTGTTATTCTTAAAAAGGTCCTCATTTGTATTTTACTTCCCATGATTGCAAAATTGAATAAACTCTCTCAAAGAGTCTTCAAATTAAACAAAAGTTGTTGGTAAAATATAAAAATATATAATAATAATTAAAATACAACCAAAAAATGTTCAAATAAATATATATATATTTTTTCTGCTCAGACTAATCAGTGACGTAACCACCGATGCTGATGCACTGTCGGGGGGGAGGGGTGCCCGCAAACTGCGTTTGGCTGTGCGTCCCCTTTCCCCAGAGAGAAATAACATAGCCTTCATCTAAAAAAGAAATACGCTTTTCATCTGAGAACTAGGCTATTATATTTTACTCCATTCCTCATTGAACAAAACAAAACAAAAGAAGCGCCACGCCCAACGGACTGGTGTAACGGACAGTCTCTTAACGTGACTCCCAATAGAGCGCGTAGAGCGGCAAAATGGCTGGAGCTGGGCTGGGTGTGTGTGGCGGGGAGGGGAGGGTCTGGGGCCTATCACCATCATGTTACGCCACAACAAATATTATACATCTATATTTTGTAACCTTTTCTGCATTTTGAAAAAATTCATTAATTCTGTGTTTTTACTATTTTCATGATTTTTCCGTTCTGTTTACTAGAGTGCTTCTCTGCATGATCCCTCTACTCCACACGTCCTCTACTCAAGACCAACCCAGTAAAATGAAGATTAAAAAACGAATAATAAAAAATAGCTTTATAAAATATTCAGTTTTAAAATCCAAACTATTTATAACACAAATAAAAGCTAGAGATATTTTTTTTATTACCTTTTCTGCATTTTTGAGATATTCATTATTTGTGTTTTTACGATTTTCCTGTGCTTCCTGTTGTATCTGCCATCTACTGCTCTGCTCCAGACATTCTATTTATGTATAACGGTGTCTGCTTCTCATCTTTCATTTCCTCTGATACTCTTTGATGTTGAGGCCTCAAGCCTCAACGTGTGTGTGTGTGTGTGTGTGTGTGTGTGTGTGTGTGTGTGTGTGTGTGTGTGTGTGTGTGTGTGTGCGTGTGTGTGTACTTGTGTGCACGCAACGCACACTTAATACTAGAAACCTGTGCATGACCCCGCACACACACACACACACACACACACACACTCCCCATTCATGGTGAGCGTGGCAGCTAATCCCAGTGTTGCTAATGTTATTAATTTAAATTCCAGTCCAATCTGGAGTAAAGAACACGGAGTAAAACTGAACGTTGTTTGATGTGAAGAGTCAACAAACTTGATACTCGACTACTTCTACTCTGACCACTATTCGACCTTTACCCTTCCCCATCTACTCTACCCTCTAATGCACTCGACCTCTTTCTCTACCCCCTCTACTCTATCTCCCTAGGCTCAGCTTCGACACTACAAACTACTCTACTTCTACTCTACTCTTCCTGTACTCAACCTCTACTTCTACTCTACCCCCCTTCTAATCTATGTCTACTCTACCCGCCCCCACTCTACTCAACCCCTCCTCTACATTTACCATATACCCTCTCTACTCTACTTCCCTCTACTATACCTCTACTCTACCTGTACTCTACTCTACTCAAACTCTACCCCTACTCGACCTCTACTTGACCGCGTCTCAACCTCTACTCTACCTCCCTGGACTCTACCTCTACAAACAAATCTACTTCCACTCTACCTGTACTCTACCTCAACCTGACCTCCCTGTACTCTACTCAAGCGCAACTCTTGTTCTACTCCATTCATTACAAGTAGAGATTTTATCCTCCAGCTTAGTTGCACACTCGGCTGTAAACACTTGCTTGGGTCTTGTCAGTGTTCTTTTGTGTTTTCGTGTTTTGCTTCCTCCGTTGGCTGCACATGAACGGCAGCTTTTCCTCCGCTGATTCCTACGTCTTCTTGTTCATTTCCTGTTACTGTTTGAATAAATAAACAAGATTGAAAGATGCTTTTTTATTGGCACAAATGCGACACAGTCAAGGGTGACAACAAATGTACAACAAATTAGAGGGTTCCACACGTGTCCAGTGTGGCGTCTCGAGCTCGACCAGATTAGGAGGCGATGAATGAAATTATTTCTTGACGGGGAAATTTTAGTTATTTATTTATTTTTACGACATCTTTATAAACATGTGTTTTAATAAAGCTTTTCAAACTGTCACAATACATAGGCACGCACACACACGCGCACACACACACACACACACACACACACACACACACACACACACACACACAGCTCCCTCCCACACACAGAAATAAACTAATCTGCTCTAGTTAATTATAGCTCGGCTTTAAATGGAGAGAACGCAGCTTTTAAAACCCTTTTCCCAGAATGCTCTCTGTTTCTGGACATCACACGAAATCAACACACTTCAATTCAAGTAGTGTGTGTGTGTGTGTGTGTGTGTGTGTGTGTGTGTGTGTGAGAGAGAGAGATAGCAAGCTAATGTTAATATTAAACCAATTTCCAACTACACCTTTGCACGTCTCTCCTCCTCCACTGAAGTAATTAAAAATGAAGTGAATCATTTGGCTGTCCCATTCAGTGCAGAATATAGAGAAAACAAAACGGTGTTGCACAGCACTTCAGTCTAGAGAGGATGGGATGGAAACACTGACTCTGCATTGGCTCCCAGTCCACTCCAGTCCAGTCCTTCTTCGTCCTCCGTCGTGCGCATCTCGGAATGTAAATCAGTAGCGGCACATACACAGTTTTGGAAGGCCACGGCGTACGGAAACACCTCGTCAAACACAACAAAACATGTTTTACTTCCGGCACATCAGAACCAGACGCATTGGTCTTGGTCGGGATAGTTGAGTTGCTATAGACGATGAGAAGAAAAAATTAATTCAAAATCAAATATTAAAATAAAAGTGAAATTACATTTTTTATAATACAAATAAATTGCTGAAAAATACAAAACAGAAATAGTCTAATATATATATATATAAAAAAAAAAAATACAGGATCTAAAAATGTGATTCTATGTATAGGATAAGTTATTAGTATGGGTATATAGGGTATTAATTATAAATAATATATTATATAAATATTATAGCATAATGGCGATATCATAATATAAATTCTGCGCTTACATATTTGGCTGTTTAAGCAAACTTTTTGAGTTAAGAAGGGACAGATGGTGTGGATCCTGTCAGATAAACATGTGCTGTTCCTGTTCCTGTTCCTGTTTGAGGCTGAAGTGATACTGAAGTTAGTTGATCTGCTGCTGATATTATATTTCTGATTCAACTCTAAACTGTGACACGATGTTGAAGCACTTGAAGAGAGAAAATTCACGCAAACACACGTTGTTTTCTCTTCACTATTTTCTACTTGAGCGGATTACGTAAGATGAATGGAAAACGAATGAATCAAATTGACAAAAATAAGACAAAATGAATGTAAAAGGCGAGTTTTCAAGGTTCAATAAATGCATAAAACCGATAAACGAATAAATATGTATGTAATTGTCAGGGACCAAGCAGTAAGGGATGTAGGTAGTGGAGTGCTCAAATTAAGCTTTTATTTTCCCAAAAATATAAATATGTGGGAACAAAACCGGACAGAGATTCATTCAATAAAAATAACAACAGTTACAAAAATGACAATGAGCTGCTCTTGGGCCCCTGACAACTCTGGTCGAAGACAAGAAGTAGGACTGAACGGAACCAGCGGGCCTCCAGACCGCGACCAGAGGGCGTATTTGTACAAGCTGGCCGAACCATGACAGAGACACATGGGGGTAGCCAAACATTGCACTTTGAGTTACATTCTTCTTCTCTGCACTTCTCTGCTATTCAATTTAGTATAGCAGCCTAAAGTCCTTCTCAGGCTCAATGAGAACAAATAAGTCATTTAACAAACAGTAGTTTGAGACGACAATAACAAAGGCACACCAGGGAGTGTGTGCGAGGTGGCTCCCGAGCAATAAGTGAAGATAAAGAAATGAATGAAAAGACACAAACTTATGAGTTATTAGCATTTATGACAAAACAATGTCAAACCAAATATGAAATGAAAAGATCAGGCCAGTAAAAACAACACTGTGTGTGCGTGGGAGCGCCCGCCACAGTGATGTCATGAGATGATATCAAAAACACGATTCGAAATAAAGACTTTTCTGTCGTTCCTGCCTGTGCAGGTGACTTTAGAATCCACTTGATTTTGTTTAAATTCTATGCTTTTATTGTTGTTGTAATTAGTTTGTTTCTTTTTTTTTTTTTTTTTTTTTTAATCAAATTTTCACATCCTGCGTAAAGCTCTTTGAACCCAAAACGTGCAAACACACAGGTGCCGTCTCTCAGTCCTGCTCCTCTCTCTGAATCCGCGGTGGAATCTACCGATTGAATAGTATTCGCGTCCCGCGGCGGGGTCGATGTGGTCATCCGTCTTCCCCAATGAAAGCTTTCTCTCTTCTCTCGTCAGGACGCCGCCGCCGCCGCCGCCGCCGCCACCGCCGCACCAAATGGAAATGGATTTCTCTGGCGGACATTCTGGCAGGAGCTGCGACTGAGGTTCCTGGGTCCAAGTTATAAATGTTATAAAATGGCTTATTATTACATTATGACTTCACATTGTGTTGTCCATCAGAAGACGCTTTTGTTTCGAAGCCGCTCACAATCGGCGCATTTTTTGTCGGTATTAATCCTGGAAGTCAGAGTCACAGGTGAAGCCTTCTCCAGGAACAAGAGTTGAATCAATGTACTTATTTGACTTGTTTTGAAATTGCAAACTCAGTTCGGAAAGTTAAGGGGAACGCGGTCCTCATGAGATGGAACCTACATTATCAGGGTATAGATTCAGGGCAGTGGGGGGGAAGTATTAAAGTACAAGTTCTCAAGTACATTTTGCAAGTACTCACATGAGTATATTCGGTTTCAAAGACTTTCCACTTTGACTCCACCGCATTTCAAAGCAAATATCTTTACTCTTTACACCAATACATTTCTAACACTGTTAGAAATGTATTGTTACACCTCTTGAACTTGAACATATTTATATATATATATATAATATGATAATATTATTATATTATTCATTCCTGGCTAAATAAAGGTGACATAAAATAGAAATAATATCAGATTACAATAATATTTGAATAATCCATAGCAAAAAGAAATGTATGGAATACACAAATTTGTTTCTATGCATGTACCAAGTTATTGGTATGGGTATATAGGGTATGAATTATAAGTTGTTGCTATGTATTATGCTATGTATTATGTAAACCAAGACATCAGCGCTGTTACAGAACGTCCAAAAGAATTATCCCGAACTAGATATACTGAATCGGCTCTGACCAGAAAAATATTGTGTTTTGTGAATATTTCGTTCTGCAATTGGATCCCAGCGACTAAATCTGATCAAACGTGGCCCGTGGCCTGATACAAATACATTCAGGATCCTCAATGTCAAATATGATGGGAAATACTGATTTTATGGACTAAGCTGCTAATGTCAAGTCATCTATCTGCACCACGTTTTGTCGTTTTTGAAAGTGAGACCTTGACTCTGTAGCCAAGGTGGCAATATTTTTAGAAACACAAATGCCCCCAAAAAAACCTACTTTGAGTCTCTCTGTGCATGCAGCCAATTGTCGTGGCAGCTCTGCCAACAGCAGCGCTTTACACCACGGTCAGAAACACCATTAACACCATTTCCACCAAAATCACTGTGGTGACCTTCTGTTTTACTGCAGATATCCTTATGGCAACATACGTATAACATTACATATGTCTGAGTCTGAGTTGTTGATATTAGTAAAGACATCAACATATTAGTTCCAACACAGTCTTTTCACTAACCCTGAGATGTTACAGTACCTACTGGTCAAGGATGACAACTTTTGTCGCCTGGATAAGGAACTTATCTTGTAAAGGACTTTTAAATATTTTATCTTCTCGGCTGAAGGTACTGTATATACTGTATGTACAGTGTGTAAATTCAGTATGCATTCATTTGAATAATATGTATTTGGTCCTCCACTAGTCAGTTGAAATAATGATTTTAAATATGGTGTGCGCATATATATATATATATATATATATATATATATATATATATATATATATATATATATATATATATACATATATATATACTGATCAGCCTTCCTTGAACCACTTTTGGTAGGTACTAACCACTGCGTAGCGGGAACACCCCACAAGACCTGTGGTTTTGGAGATGCTCTGACCCAGTCGTCTAGCATCTCAATGTGCTCCTTGTCAAAGTGGCTCAGATCCATACGCTGCTTCAACACATCAACTTGAACAACTGACTGTTCACTTGCTGCCTCATACTGTATATCCCACCCCATGACAGGTGCCGTTGGAACCAGATGATCAATGTTATTCACTTCACCTGGCAGCAGTTTTAATGTTGTGGCCGATCTATCTGTCTATCTATCTATGGCTGTCACTATCTGTATAGATGGATAGATATAAGATAAAACTTTTCTTTTACTTTTGTAGATATATAGATCACCCTTGCTGGTCGCCTAGCATCGCCATCACTATGGAAACGATCGCCCCCTAGTGGCAGGGCGGCTGACTCGCTATCCACCTATACCGACGACGGAACTGCTAAGGTACCAATGGACCCCCCCACAAATATAAATATATATATATATATATTTAATAAATAAATAAATAAATAAAAGAACATCGAATGCTTTGCTGCTGAAGACTGATGAATGCTAAATTATTCAATCTAATGTAATAGTGTATGACTTACGGTGTACTGTGTCTGTGCTTGATGGGAGTACGTGCTTCCGTGTGTGTGGTGAGTGTGCGCATAGTGTGTGTATGTGTGTTGTGATTGTCAGTAATCTGTATTCTTCTGGTGAATTCTTAAGATGAAAAAGCAGAGAGAAGCACTTAGTGGAATTAAAGCTTTTATACAAGACACATAGATGGATGGACTGTGTGTGTGCGTAGAGACACACACACACACACACACACACACACACACACTGTCTCTCCGTCTACCTGTCTGTCTTCCTTGCTTTATGGTGTTTCATGTCCTTCCCAGATTCTGGGGGCCTCTCTAGATTGTGGGGTTTGACCAGACATACTGCCAGGGCGGTCCGAGGTCAGGGTTGGCAGGTGTATGAAAGTTCTCGTCTTTGTGCAATAATTTTCACCACTGTACTATATACGTTCAACAATTAAATAAAAACCACATTGAATGTAAGATCATTTTGCAGAGGATTTTCTATTTTTTGAGAGCAGCGGTGGCTGTGTCCCTTTGCTGGCTCCAGGTCACGTGTGTTTGCTGTGCATTGTGATGGGACAGCACAGTGACATGGCACCATAGGAATTGGAAGTAGTGTGAGAAGAGCATTTTAACGGTGCTGTTCAGAGTTTGGCCGTTCACTGCAGTATCCTGCCCCTCCCCCGGTCATTATAGTATACCATATAGTATATTTTCCACTATCGCAGGTTCATCTTAATTACATCATAAGTCGTCATTTTTCATGCCAATACAAACTGTTTTCTTGCTCTCTGCTCCACAGGGTTTTGCCTCTGAGGGAATTGGAAGTTCTTTCTTCCTTCTTTAGACAAAGGTTTGCAACAAGTTCATCATATATCACATTATACACTATATATTATCTACATTTGTAATATACTGTTCTTTACTTTAGTGTGCTTCCTATCTGCCCATTTGGTCCAAAAAGTTAAAATTGTGCTGATCCATGTTTACTTCTCTTTGCAGAAGTGTATATATTATATTTATTCAGTTTTATCACATTTTTATTTATCCTTATCCATTTTGTGTTCTCAGCCCTTTGCCCTTGACTTGCTCGCATTTGCGACAGAGCAGCCCTATTTTCAAACACAACACCAACCACACCCAATGGTTTGTGCATACAGAGAAAACTTGAGATAGAGATTTACCAGATAAAACTGCGAGTGTAGGGCGGCAGTTTTCCTGGGGGAAACTTCGGAGGGAAAAAGCTACTGGATGGTTCCATTAGTCTTCCGCCCCTATGCCTAGGTTGGATGTCTGATTTGCACGTCAGCAGTGGCTCAGGTTTTGCTTGAACATTGCGGCGGGACACATGAATGAAACTTTGAACGTCAAACACTTAATTTCCTGCATTCTGGTGAATTTTTCTGCACCAATTTGTGGCTTTTGTGCATCAATTGATGGTGGAAATGTCTTTATTTATTTACTTCTTTCAAAATAACACCACAACGCTCGCCTGCCTGCACGGCACAAATCCTGCACGACAGCGCGCGCGCACACAGCACCACTGACAGGTTGTGATTGTTGTCACAGCGATCATGTAACTTTGGAACCTGCTTCGACTAATGAGCATCAGGGGTAGGCAGGCTGCCTACTGTAAATGAACAATAGCTAGAATGTTTAGAAAAATTATTACGGCAGCCATCAGTTCATCAAGTACTCGCCACTATTTTAAATGCACTCGGCGAGCCTGAGTTTAAGTTTGGAGAATGAGAATCATTCTTCAAGCTCTTGACAAGGGATTTATGATGCACAGGTTTTTTTAATCAGCTGTTCATGGAGCAGCATGTATAACCCGGCATAATCGTACGGTACATCCTCATGTTGTAACATGAGCGTGCAAATAAAACAACTAGTCATGCAACACAACATTTCAAAATAATCTAATTTAATGGTTTTGTTTGAGTCAAAGGGTGGGAAATGTTTCAGTCGCTTATTTTTCGCGTAGAAATGGTATTGCAGGGTCATTGTTCCGGGGCTGAAACTTGAGTGTAACCTTCCTCACTAATGACAAATGCCAGATGTGAGCTGGTGTCACTGGGTTTTTGGTGCAGTGGGAAAGGAGTAAAAGGACTCTGAATTGTGAATGCAAGTAGAAATGTAAATACCTATTACCATCTAATGGTCATGTATCCTGTATCATATGCAGATGACTCATGTGACCAGGGGCATCATCACAAGACGGTGCACAGCTTTAAGGAAGTACAAGAACTCTCTCCAGACAAAGGTATGGGGAGAAACTGCTGTGTCACTCTTTACAGAGTATACTGTATCACTTCATCTTTCTCCTATTTTGCAAAATGAATTTAGCTCTAGCTAACTGAACGAGGGTCTCTCCCCGAGGATTTATCTCACGACCACGCGGTGGAATTTTGACAACAGCTCTCTGCTGAGCAGACGAAACATATTTCTAGTCTCTTAAAAAGTCGTGATAGAGTTCTGATAATCTGCCGTGGACTGACCACTTTCCTCAATGTCCACCTCCAGATAAATGCACAAGGGCATTTCAGGGTTTTTAAGTTTTATTTTTCTACAGAGAGAGAAGGAAAAATTGCTGAATACTAAAATGATAAATAGTGACATCCTGTCAGGTTCCTAGAAAATAACTGGGAAAATAAACAGAAAATCTCATGACACAACATTTCCTTGCCTCTCTAATCTTCCTCTTTGGAACAAACTTATGAGGTAACCGACTCGTTCCCAAGTGAAAAACCTACATGTTTCAAGCCAGACCAAAGAACAATTCTATGGCAAATATTATTACAGGTTGCCATTTTAAACAAAATCTATATAGAATAAATCATGTTAAACTCATTGCGATATTTGAAACAGACCACTTAGAGTACAATAGAATATGATCCCTAACACAGATTTGGAGGAAAGAACTCCCTAGATTCACCTGCACACTTATGGTCCCAATGTACTTCTTTATTAAATATGATTGTTTGTAGTTTTAAGGAACATTGACACAACCAGTCTCGACTTTAATTATATTTACTATTCTATCTCATTTTTAATTATATTGACTCATAACAGCTTTAATTTGAATCAGATCATCAATCCCTTTCCCTGCACGCATATCCATACAAAATTGACATTGAAAGACATTACAAGTTTTTTGTTTTTTGAAGGCGTGGTCACAGAGGGGCATCAGTGTGATCTGGTCTGGGAATGTTTTTGTCGATGGTGTTTGTTGGTGTCCTTTCAACAGCGGAAAGAAACAAACCCGCTGTTTCAGATATCGGCGTTTTATCGCATAAATACCACTATTCATCACATTTTATTGATGAATTAAATGAAGCTTAGTGTGGTCGCTCCGCCTACCACGTGCCACTCATGTTGTGTTTCAGGGCACTCCGGCACAGAGACACAGAAGACAGGGGGTGGTAAACACCAGTTTATTGTAGGGAGTTGGCCAGTTGGAATTAGCCTGCAGCAGACAGACATGTGTCATGACAAGGGCTCCCCTACTGAGTGTGTGTGGGGATGGGAGTTTTACCTGTTGCTCGTTAGACCAACCAACGAGCAACAGGTATGCAGCCACCCTGATCCCAATCACCTAGATCCAGGTCAGGTGTGGCTGCTCACCTGACCATCCCGACACCACACTTAATTATCACAGTTGGAATCTGTTTATAAGGACATAAATGAATGATTCTAATGATCCCTAATGCCAGGCTGTCAAACGATTTAAATAATCCAGATTAATCGCACATATATCGTGATTTTAAAATTAAAACCTGATGTTAAAGCAAGACAGGCATCAGGGATTCAAAGTTTTTTTTTTTTTTTTTATTGGCTCACTCAGAAGCAGTTATTTTGACCTTGCTGAGGCAATGGTATTATAAATCAACTTATTGAGCGTCATTCACAACACAGATTAAACACAGAATTTTAATATTAATAACTGAGCCCGTTTCAAATGCTCGGACGCTCTGTCTGGTGATGAACGCGTCAACAGACTGAAGACCTGAATGTGGTTTGGTCCCATGTGGGAAACTGAAGGACACAACACAATGGCTTCAGTTTCAGAGATGCTCACGGCGGCCTTATTATCATCTTATTATTAAACCAAAAGCCACTGCACTAAAGCATGGCTTTTGGGCTAGAAACTGAAATATACAGCCTAACTGCTCAATCCTGGTCATAATATTAACCTTTCTTAACAAATGTGATTAAATAAGCATTGGGCCTGTTCATACATATACAGATATTTAAAAAAAAGTACGTTCTGGCCTTCCGTCCACATGAAAACTGCGTTCTAGGGACTGGAAACAAAGGTTTTAGAAAATGCCTTCCAGGCTGGAGGTTTTTCTAAAATGTGTTTTCCATGTATTGATGTGTAGGAAGTAAAATGGAGCTTCTTGAAAACTCCAACATTGGGACCTTGACCCGCGTCAGGAACCCACAAGTGACCTAGGCCGTGTTGTTCTCCGTGTCTCCACTAGAGGATTAAAAGTCTCTTCAACTTTAGGAATGGCGTTCATACAGTGTTGTGTCTAATATTATAAAGAAGTTGAATACGCTGCGTGCTCCTAATGTTTTTCTATGGTGTTTGACATCAAGTTTTGACATCATCGCCCCCTACCGCCCTGGAATGCTTATGTGAGTGTTTTAAATTGTTTTTGCGTTATCATGCGGACGGGGATTTTTCATTCATTCGTTGGAACTCGTGAATACGGTGGATTTTTCAGCAGTGACAGCCGTCAACGCGGGATAAAGGAACCACCATGCCGATGTTCCACCCTGGGAAAAGGAGCTTTAAAGGCACGTATAAAATAATAAAGTAGGCATGCCTTCAGAGAGCATGGGGTTCCATTGGGGAGCTCGTCCATATTCATGTCTTAAAAGTTGGGAACCTCAGATTAATTATTAAGAGTTAAGAGTTTAAACTGTGGGAGTGTTGTGGGGGGGGGGGGGGGGGGTCCCACACCCACGTACTGTGCTCATTCTAAATCTGTCTCACTGACTCTAAACCTGTCTTACTGACTATATATGTACTGGACTGGTTTTATCACTGCTGGAAAAGGCCAGACAGATTGTTTGTGATTAGATACCTGCCGTAGTGGTTATATACATGACTCACTGTTTAGATCCCTGTCTTACTCTTTGGATACATGTCTCACTGTATGGAGACCTGTCTTATTGGTTAGATATCAAATTATATACATGTATTTGGCCATATCTAGCCATGGTTCACCTGGCTCACTGTTTGATACCTGTCTTACTGGTTTTATACCTGTCTTACCAGTTATATGCGTGTCTTACTGTTTGAAGAACTGTCTCACTGGTTGGTTACCTGTCTGACTGATTGTATACCTGTCTTACTTACTGTATACCTGTCCTACTGGTTATATGCGTGTCTTACTGGTTAAATACCTGTCTTACTGGTTGTATACCTGTCTTACTGACTGTATACCTGCCTTACTGGTTATATGCGTGTCTTACTGTTTGAAGCCTGTCTCAGTGTTTGGATACCTGTCTTATTGACTATATTCCCGTCTTACTGACTACCTACATGTCTTAATGGTTATATACTTGTATTGCTGTTTGGATACCTGTCTTGCTATTTTGATACCTGTCTTGCTGTTTAGATACCTGTCCTGCTGTTTGGATAACACAGTGAGAAAGCTAAACGCATTTCCAAAATTAGGAATTTATCAATTAAAATGTGTATAAAAGCATCCATATAATAAGTATCATAAACACAATGCATCAATAAGAATATGTCAATGAATGTGTCTGCAATATAAATGTTAATATCATAAGTAATATTTCCATAAAAGCCTGGTTTTCCTCAGTAACCCGTCCTGTATATGGATCCAGCGTTGTGTTGGCTGCACTCACACATAATGGCCCCCTGGCAGAGAGAGTACTGGCTGCCACAGGGGGTTTATATCACACAGCTGGCAAGTTCTCAGATGAGTTAGAGTTTTTAATGTCCAGCACTTCAAAGGATGCTGGGAATACAGATTAAACATGGAGAACGAGACTGGTTGTACTGGGCAGAATCCAGTGTCCACCAGTAGCAGACTGGTTGTACTGAGCAGCATCCAGTGTCCACCAGTAGCATACTGGTTGGACTGGGCAGCACCCATTTTCCATCAGTAGCAGACTGGTGGACACTGGGTGGCTCCCAGTGTCCACCAGTAGCTGTGGTTGTACTGGGCGGCCATCAACCTTTTCTATAATTTAGTTTTTTTTTATTGGGTTTTTAATCACTTGACTTGAGACTAAACGGTTTCCTCTTCATCAGATTTAAAGAATTCCATTTTGTGTTTTCGACAATTTCTTGTGTTTAGCAGGGTTTCTTGAGAAACAATTTCTGAGAATTTTAGTATGAAACAAAGTGAGTTTGTCACGACTGTGATGTAAAGTTTGCAGTTTCTGCATTTTTGTGTAATTTATATTTTCATGTTATTTAAAATGCCTTCGATGTAAAATCAGTTCACTCAATCGCTTTACGAAATACTGTGTCAGACACACACACACACACACACACACACACACACACACACACACACACACACACACACACACACTGAAACACATTTCTTCTAAAAATGGATGTCAATTTTAATGTTACCAATATTTAAACATTTCTCTGTGACACAAATAATATTTGTATCACAGAGAAATGTTTAAATATTTGTATCATTAAAATCTAATATTATAACAAAATATTATTACAAAAATAAACCGTGGCCACTTTAATTGAGAAAAAATGTTTTACCTGCAAATCAAAAGCTGCATTAGCTGCATGCACGAATATCAAGGACTGCAGTATTAGCAACAACGTATTCTTAAAGTTACTTTTAAAGATTGATTAAACCAGTGCAGTAATTAAAATGTGTGCATTCTTCTGTGTAATTGTTGGTCAATTTTATAACCTGTGTGGATGGTGAATCATGCATCTTAAAGAGGCTCTCTTCATCCTTTGCATCATATCTGATTTTGTATTCTTAATGCACATTTTTTTTATCTCAGAAATAATTCTCTCAGTTAAAATTTTCAGGAGATGCACATTGAGGACATCTTCAGTATGTTACATTACATGCTACATAAGAGAGACAGCACGTGTGTGTGTGTGTGTGTGTGTGTGTGTGTGTGTGTGTGTGTGTGTGTGTGTGTGTGTGTGTGTGTGTGTGTGTCCCTGTAACCATAGCAACTAACTCTGCCACTGTCCAAGTCCAACAGTGCAGGAGAAGAGACACTTTGCTGTCACAAAAGCTGTTGCTCTGCACACCATGCATGGGAAAAATATCTATATGATAGAAATGTATATATTTAAATATATTATATTAAATATATAATTGGCCAAAATGCAGAACTGTCCCCCACAAATCCGGATGTTCGGTTACTTATCGAGCGATATGGACAAAGATAGGGTGGAAAGTTACATAACAGCTCATGAAATAGAATGTTCATATATCAAAAGCGGCACAAAAATTACTTTTTTTTGGCACAATCAGCACAAAAGCATTGTCTCTGAGGTTCACACATTTTAAATTAAAAAAATCAACTTCAATGTCCACAAGTTATAAAAAACAACAACTTTGTAACAAAAAAAACTAACAAAAAAACTTATGAATGAAAAATAAATAATTATAAACAATAAAAAAAATTAATAAAAATAAACTGCGTTATATTAAAGTCAGCTCGGAAATAGTCTGCCTGTTGCAGAAGTTCAGGATTAATTATTTACAAGTAAAGCATTTACACAAAATCTTCCAGTTTTTACAAAATTCAGTTTCATAGTGTCGTGGAGAAAACCCCCACTGTGGTTCTTTAACAAACAGGCAGCACTTGAGGAAAGTTGAATTCACAGATAAGACCCTTATTAATAAATTACCAGTCTGTGCGAGGTCTGCAGATTTCCCTTAAGAAACTTTGGCTTGCAGAGTACTATATGCTTTCCAAAGTATTGACTCCTTGCCTCCATATTGTTTTTCCCTCGTATTTTTTACTCCTATTTTTCTGAGCTTACGACCCACCAGGTGGGTTACTTCTAGCTTCTTACTTCATTACTTCTAGCTTCAAAACATTTTTTTATAAGCCTAGTCTACCTCCGAGAGAGGCTCCCGGTCACTCAAAGTGACCCCCACACCCCTCCAGCTTCTAAGAGGCTTCTCTGTCGAGACATGCTTTCAATCTTGTTTATATTGTCTGAATTTGTTTGTGGTGTAGGGATGGTGTGGTTTCAGCAGCTGCACCTGACCTGGATCTAGTTATTGGGATCAGTGTGACCGGATACCTGTTGCTCGTTGGTTTGTCTAACGAGCAACAGGTAAAACCCCAATCCCCACACACACTCAGGATAGGAGCCTGTGTCATGACACATGCGATCTTCTCCTAGAATAATTCTAGTTTTCCCACTCCATTTTCCCACTCCATATCTACAATAAACTGGTGTTTACAACCACCAGTCTTCTGTGGCTCTGTGCCTGTTGTCCCTGAACACGCCACATGGGTGGCGCGTGGTAGGCAAAACTGCCACAATGTTGTTCATATTATCTCTAAATAAGTTATATCTTGTTCAAATTGTGTCTAAATACGTTATATCTTGTTTTTATGCAAATATATATATTTCATGCGGTTGATTTGATACCACAAACCCCTGCATTCCTTTTCTAAAGACGATTGATGGAAGGGGCCTGCTGCCTGCCTTCCACGTCAGCTTCTAATTGTGGCATACCCAATGCAAAGACGGATGTTTGGATGTTTACCTATCCATTGATTCCCTTAATAATAAGCTTAAAATCAAACTACATATCCCCCCTACATATCCCCACAAAATTAGAGCAAACAATTGAATAAGCATCTCCCATAGCAAGTCTATCAGCTTGCTTACATGAGTTGCAAACAAAACTAAAACATTGTCATGCATGGTTAAATTTGAATATCAAAAAAAAAACTGTTCATACTCAATGATATTCATGATGGATAAGAATATGCAAAACCATCCTCTCTTAAGTAAGAGAAAAAGATTACCGTAAATAAATCTTCAAATAGTGTGTGATAAGCAACCGCTCACGGTAATTGATGACAACCGTTTCCTGTCTTACTGCAGCCCTTTTGTGATGCTTGGTTGTTAGGCCAGGATGTTATCCAAGTTGATGGTGGTGAGGTCCCCATTCGGGCCTCCTCCTGTTTGTCCCTTGAACCAGCAGGATTCGCCTCCATCCATGGTCTCCCCGGGATCCTCTGGGGTCTCCCCATCCGCGGGTGCCCCAGGATCCGGTTCTGGTTTCTTCTCATAGTCTGGTCTAATGTGTATGTCACTTTGCCCTGTGGTGCTTCCCTCTACCTGAATAGCAGTTAGCGTCGCTCTAACCACTGTATAGGGGCCCTCCCTCCTAGGTTGGTTCCACTGTCTCCGGAAGACTCTCAGGTAGACGTGGTCTCCAAGTTCCACCCCCCTTGGTGGCTCCTCGTCTGGCTCTGGAACTCTGTTCTTTTCCTGTTGGTATATCACTTTATGTATTGCAGTTAGTTGTTTGATATATTCCCTGAATTTCATTTGCGATTGTTTTAACAGTCTAGCTTCATGTGGTCCACGCATTACAGGCACAGGCATGGGTCGACCCATGAGCATTTCATGTGGGGTTGGATGCGTTTCTTGGTTAGCTTGTATGCAGTAGCTCATTAGTGCTAGCGGGGGTGCGTCCTCCCAGTTTAATTTTGCACATTCACAGCTAATGTTTACTTTCATCTTAAATTTGCCATTCCCTCTTTCAAGCCTTCACTGTGATTGTCGGTGATACACACATCCACGCCTTGGCTTTTTTCTCAGGTGCTCCATCACTTGTTTCACTGCCTTCTGTATAAATGATTATCCGTTATCTGAGCGGATCTCTGTTGGAATACGAAATTCTCAAGTGAGGAACTTTATCACTGTCCCTGCTCCTAAGTCTGCTGATGGAACGGCTTGCACCCATCTGCTGAATCTCTCTACTACCACCGATATATACCTTTTACCATTGACCTTTTAAATCATATCCACATAATCCATCTGTAACTGTCTAAAGGGTCCTTCTGGTGTCAGAATATGTCCTAATGGTGTAGTGAGGCTTTTTTGCACATTGTTTTGGGCACATAGTTCGCATTCAGCCAGACTTGCGTCTACCATTGGTTGAAGATATGGAGACCAATATCCTTGCTTTTTAGTTCTCCTTACCACTTCCCCCCTGGTGCAATGGTCAAAACAATGCGCTTCTGTAATGAGAATTCCTAGTAATGCCCCAGGTGCCACAAATTGTCTGTCCTGGGCCCTCCACAGGCTGTCCTCAGCCCGCTTGGCCCCTCTTTTTGTTCACAAATTGTGTTCATACACATACTCATACACATCTAACGTTCTCCAAAATTCTTATGATATTATCTAAGAATGGCGCCGCCTCAGGTATAATCAGCGGCGCTTGAATTCCTGTTGCCCATTTTGATGCTAGTTTTGCTGCTTCATCTGCCATATTGTTGCCAACAATTACGTACTCATTGCCTTTCTTATGCGCCTGACACTTAACGATTGACACCTGTTTTGGGAACAGCAACACTGTCATAAAGTCATAAATTTGAGTGTGATGCAGAATGGGTGTCCCATCAGTTTTCTTGAACCCTCTTAGTTTTCATACTGCTCCAAACAGATGACACTCTCCATGTGCATATGCAGAATCAGTGTAAATATTTATTATACGTTCTTCACCCTTTTTGCATGCTGCCGTTAAAACTTTCAATTCTGACAGTTCTGCTGAGCATGGTTGTGGACAGGTTTCTACTACTGTCTACTACTACTACTGTATGCCAGCTAGGCCCTGATAGCATGGTGTGTAGCCATGGACTACTGCGTCCAGTTTGGAGCTATAGTATGCTATGGGTTGTTTTCGATGGCCAATGCATGTTTCCTGCATCAGAATAGAGGAAGCATAGTTTTGACTACAATAAGCCAAATACACAATAAATGGTTTAGTATAATCCGGGTTTACTAATGTTCTAGCACCCTGCATTTCCTGTTTGATATTTTCAAAAGCCGCTACAGCGTCAGAGTTCTATGTCAACCAAGCATGCAAATTTGTCTGGCCTGCATTTTTCATGTTTTCTCTATGAGGGGCAGTTTTAAGAGCATAATTCTCAATCCAGTCTGAGCTGAATCCTTTCATTCCTAAAAACATCATAATCTGTCTCAGTCTGTGGCTGTGTGTCTCTGCGAAACCCTTCCAGCTGACTGGGGGCAATTGCTATTGTTTGATGGGCTATCGTCCAGCCCAAATATTAGACTTCTGGTTGACAATATTGTTATTTCTTTCTGGGACACTTTATGCCCTCCTACTACTCTTTTTTTGCAACACAGCCATGGACTCACTATGATACTGTTCTACTGTTGTGGAACACACAAGCAGATCATCCACATATTGAATCAGTGTCCCCTCCAGCACAAGTTCCTCTTTAAAAACATGTGGTGAGTGTTTAAAACCTTCAGGCATGCATGTATATGTGTACTGTTTTACTTTGTAAGTGAATGCAAACAATATGCTGGCCCTCCTGTGCCAGTGGGACACTGTAAAAAGCTCCACACAAATCAATTACTGTGAAGTCCTCGGCGTCTGGGGGGACATTTGTCAACAGCGTGTTGGGATTTGGAACCTCGGCCTGCTGATCCTCTTCGACATAATTTACTGCTCTTAGGTCATGCACTAGCCGCCATTTTTGTTTATCGGCCTTCAAAACCGGCAGCAGAGCGGTGTTGCAACAACTCTGCATTTCTATCAAAACCCCTGCTGCTTTCAAACCTTCTATTGTAGCTTTTATTCCTGTCTCTGCTTCCGGCTTTCCTGCCTGTTCAGCGGCTCAATTACCAGTCTATTTAATGACTCCCTCATGTCCTCCACTGTCTGTCTTGCCGTTTTATGGCTTTATAGCAATCTACCATGAAACCCGCTTCTGGCCTCCCTTCCTTTTTCATGTGGCTCTGTCCTGTACGGTCTTCAGTCATTTCTATGCCCCCTCCAATAGCCACCACTCCTTTAACTACTCTGAACTGTCCAAACTCATATGCAGGTAGGTATATCGGTGAACATGCCTTCTGACACCTTCTCTTGGCTTTCCTCTCCCTTTCTCCTTTCTCTTTCCACTAAAATCTCCTGAACCTTCTTCATGCATTTTTTTTAATCCGCCCTTCTATAAAATTTAGTTTTACATAAATTGATTTACTTTTAGTTTATTGAATTTAAAATTTGATTGTGTCCTGGTATATGTAGCTCTCCCTGTGAGGCTCTGACACACCAGCAAAAGTCACTTAGCTTCACCCCCCCGCCCTAGATCAGCTGCCCACAGTGCTGAGTGACTCCAGATGCCTAACTCAACAGAAGGAACTCAAAAATTTGGATTTACGAGCCCATGTTGGAACCCCCGGTCGAGTTTTCCACGCTGACACCCGGGTTCTAGGCGGGTAGAACTCAAAATTAGATCAGATCCGGACTTGATGACCTCAGAATTGGAACCCTTGATTGGAAGCCACCGTACAGTGTAACTTCTGAGAACCAGCCAAATCCAAAAACCTAAGCTTCTCCACGCGAATTTGTCAGTTCAAACTATATTTGGAGTGTTTTTCGAGAACCTTTAACTAAAAATTCTTGATCATCAAAATGTCATACCTGGATTTTATTCTAACTACTCGGCAAATATTCCCCCTAATATACCCTTATGTATTTTTACTTTTCCTCGAAGTACGTTCTTTATCCCTCATACTTTTTAATTATTCTAGTGTTCTGTTTGTTTCTCTCCTCTTGTCCCTCTCTGCTTCTGACCTCTGGTTCTGGCCTCTTGTTCCCGACCAAGCTCCTCAGGGAATTCTCCTACAGGCCCACTCGTCACACACTCTACTCCTTAATTTCTTACAGACCTTTGCGGCAGTATTCCCTCAGGGATCGTGCCCAATACAGACACACACACTCAGAATCAATCAGACTCAATCAGAATCCCTAGTATTTAGATAATGTATCATAGACAGTTACTTTTAAGGGTCTAATTTTGGAGATATTCTATTGGGGACTCTTTCACACAATAATGTCCCTTGGGAGTAGAATTATAAGCATGGAGACTGAAATCTGAGTCTTATCAATGCACATATTTCTCCTCCAAGAGCCCATACATTTTTAACATTTTTAATGGGCGCTAAGGGAACAGGTTTGTCAGCCTCATTTGTCCCTTTATTAAATTTATCTCCGTTATTTACCCAAATTCTATCTATTTAAAACAATATATTTCTTACCAGTTAACATGAACTATACTTCACAGACTTACTATAAACAGCAATTTTACACTTTAGAATTCAACAAGCAGTTTTTCTAACACAATTTTGACAAACAGCTTTGAACGTTTTGGACTGCAGTTACTGTCACAACCACATACACACTAACACACAGCGACACACACACACACACAAACACAGACACTTTAACACACACAGACTCTTACACACACACTGACACAAAGAGAAACACCTACTTTTCTTTCCCTCTGCTCTCTTCAAGGCCTTTTTCCTTTTTTTCTTTCTCTCATTCTCTTTCACCAGCCAAATACAGTTTTTACACCAAATTTTCTTATGTGGTTTCCGCAGAGTTAATTTCTTAATTTTGTACTCTACCCATTCGGATCTTAGCAAGCTTGTTCTTGCACAGCCGTATCCGCGGAGTATATTTCCTAATTTTATACTCAAATCTTGAATCCCATCAGTCTATCCAAGCAGACCCTTATGAGAGTTCTCTCTTTAAGGCGGTATCATAAACTTCAGTTTTCCTCTGACCAAGCAGTCCCTCTTAATTAGAGGTGGTATCTCTGAACAAAAACTTACTTCTGACCAAGCAGATCTTAAACAAGACTTATCTCCTTAAAGCGATATCTCAGAAGTACAACTTGGTGTGGGGGGGCAGCTGTGGTGTGGGGGGCGGCAGTTGGCCTTTTGCTGGTGCTGCATGGCCTCTCTGCGGAGGACGCCCCAAATGTTGGGGGTGGTGGAGGGCCTGTATATCTGGCGGCCCGCTGGCATCGGAGGGGGGGTATAACATTGAGGTGCCCTGCGCTGAGCACACGCTGCTATGTGTGTGGGCACTTGGCGCGTACGCCGAGTGGGGCATCTGGTTGGCTGCGGTTGGGCGGGCCTCCCCCTTGCGCGGGGCGTGGGTGGGCATGGGAGTCTTGCCGGTGGGCGGCTCGGGCGGGGTGTCGGTCTGTCGCCGTTGGGCCCGGGATCCAGGCTTGTCGTCTGTGCCTTGCGCCCGCGGCCCAGGTTCTGTGCCTGCGGCTGCGTCTTGTGCCGGCACCTGGGGGTTGGTTGTATGTGTCCTCTCGCTCTCTGGGACTGGGTAATGCTCCTCGGAGTTGGGCGTGGGGGTTGCGCTGCTGCCCTCTGGCTTCTCTGGGGGACCGGGGGTCTTCTGTGGCCACAGGGCAGGGTGCGCAGGGCTTTCCTGCACCCGTAGGGTGTCTATAAGGCTACGGAGTTCGGGGGGCTTCGGGGCCCTTTCCGCTGCTTGAAGGCACCACCACATAATACCGACCTTCTACACCAGTACCAATGGGGATAAGTCATGTACACTCACTGGTGGACATTTTACACACACACACACACACACACACACACACACACACACACACACACACACACACACACACACACACACACACACACACAAGCATATACAGGCGGTCCCATCACACACACACACACACACACACACACACACACAAACATATACAGGCGGTCCCATCACACACACACACACACACACACACACCACCACACCTTACCAAAAATGTATTAATTAATTAATTAATTAATTGGTTAATTAATTAAAATGACCAGGTCAAAAGATCCACCTGCATTGAAAAATGCAAAATATATTTATTTATATATATACTGAGTATACTACCGGGAGCAGCCGAAAGAAGAAGATACTGAGTATACTTTATATATACAATGAACCTTTACGGCACAATACAATAAAATACAATTATGGTCACTACCTTACTCTGATGACTTGCACTAAATGGATTCGGCCAGGTTTGCATAGTCCAGACAGTAGCTGCTGGTAGCCAGCCTCAGGCAGACTTCCAAATGATCATCCATCATGGTGGAATGGTATTTGGACTTTATAATCTTCATGTGGCAAAAAGCTGCATAAATAAGTAGAGCCGAATAATGCAGTCAAGGAGGTAGCACATTTTCTCATGTTTGGGTACTTTTCCTCCGTGAGTAAGTTCCCAAACTGTCCATGAGCCCTGGACTTCAGCTCAATGTCAGCCTGTAGTATCAACATCTTATCCCCGCCTGCAGACGGGTTCAGGTGAAACAGTGTTACAAACTTTGATGCAAGTAAATCAACCTTAACATCTTCCCTAAATGGGTAGCACATAAATGTAGCAATTTGCTCGAGTAGAGCAAAGTCTTGAAACCGTTTGTCAAAGTCTGACAGACAGTTTTCAATCTGCTCTGTCTAGCAGATGTATTATGCAGTGGTAGTTAAGGAAGTCGGGGAAAGCATCGCCCTCCCTGCACTTGGTAATAAATCCTTTCAAGCGGCCCACCATTGCGGGCGCACCGTCCGTGGTGATTGACATCAATTTACACACTGGGAGCTGGGTTTTGTCTATTTGTCTAAGTTTTTGAAAGACTGAAAAATGTCCTCTCCCCGCGTGTCTTTCATGGGCAGTATTGTTAACAGCTCCTCTTTTGCAGTCATATCTGTAAACACCATCCGAATTAAAATGCACCATTGTGCTGTATCACTAGTCCGTAGACTCATCTACTTGCAATGAGAAACACTCAGTCCGCGATGTCTTCCAAAGCTGCTGTTTCAAATCATCACCCATTACTTCACAGCGCCGTGTAACTGAACTTCTTGATAGCTGAAGAGCTTTGATTGAAGATAATATTTCTGGTTTATTTTTAAAGTCCCGAAACAACGAGTCAGCTGCCTCAACGAAGGCCTCTTTTACCATCTCTCCATCTCGGAAGGACTTCTTACGCTTAAAGATGGCTTGACTCACCCGGAAGGATGCTTCAAGTGGCTGCCTTTGCTTTTGGATTCAGCTGTGTGAAAAATGACTGCTGTCTGATTAACTGCGATTTCAGTTCAGTCACCTTTCTCTCTCAGCTCACTCTTTGGAGAGAAATCAGTGTCGTATTTTTTATGAACAGTTCAAAAGTGCCCTTCTACATTTCCTTTTTTCGGAATCGCAACGGTAGATTGACAGATCAGACAAATGCATTTCGAGTATGACATGGTGGAAAAAAAAGTCCTCCTCCCATTCCGCATGGAAGTGATAAACTTTTGGTTTCTTAGTTGGTCCAGCTTCCCCACTCATTTTTTATATCCCTTCTTTAGTAAATATAAATTGGAAGGCTAACTAGGTTACTTAGCTGGCAAAAATTTTGCAGTAGCTCACGCATTTTCTACGTGGTGACCCATGTGTTAGAAGAGAGGAGATCAAAGTAGTTGTGATTGTAACCCAATGAATAAAGTTTTAAGCAACATAAGACTGGCCGCCCTGTAGGTGAATCAAGTGGCAAATGCCAAATTGAGGATAGATGATAGGCTAACCTCTAAAAAACATTATTTGATTGGCACGGGATCTACCCTATTGGGCACCCCTGATGTAAACTGTGTGTTGTGTGTGTTAAGTCACTTTAAAAAAACAATCTAAAATAACCTGAAATAATAATGCCAATAATAAAACTAAACTCTTTTCCAGAAACACCTTTAGGAAACCCTTTTATGAACCCTAACACTCAGTGGACAGTGACTAGCAGCTATATGCTAATCTTGGAAACCCAGCTGTAATACAAATAACGTTAATAGCTGTTCGTTGTTCTTTTTGGGAATTCAGCCAGGCATCTTCTGGCATGGGGAAAAAAAATATCCCTCACTCAGCTCTACAATTAAATGGTAAATAAAAAACAAAAAAAACATTGTGGCGAGCCGCGTTAAAGTTGTCTATGAGTGGGAAATCCTGGACTGGTATGTCAAAGCTATGAGGGTATGCTAGGAGAATTTGTTATTCCAGCTAAATAGGTTTTCAGCCTAGTGCTTTTAAAATAAAAAAAATTGATGGGTATATCACAGATCGACTGGGAAGCTGTTCTAACATGGGAGCATAAAAACAGAAGGCTGCTTTGCCAGCTTTGGTATTGTGGAGGTGTGTTCTGGTGCAGGGCCAGGGAATGAAGAAGAGGAGGCAGGCGGAGTCGCAACAGCGCTGGTTGGCGTGTATTTAATTTCAGTCTTTCAACAAAAAGGTGGCTCGTGGGCCAAAATGGTAAATCAACGGCTCGCATGCCTATATGAACATAATTCATAGAGTATTTGCGCTTAAGTTAGCTCACGCTGCGACCTTTCCACCAGCTTGCATATAGGGCTCGGCTCTGCCAGTCAAACATGTCCCGCAAGCACACCGATTCTCACTGCGGGCACAACAAAACATATGTGACCACCGCTGCAAAACCCGCCATATTGTGCATTTCTAAAAACGCCAGGATCAGCCAAATAAGTTGAAAAAACCTTTTTTGAAGGAAAAATTTTCCAGATTTGTGTTCCTTTGTGTATTTTTTCAACCAATCTCTCAACCTATTTTCAAAACAGAGTTTGATTTATAAATAATAGAAAAATGTTAAACCGTGGAGTTAAATATTCCCATTAGATTACATGGGAAAACGCAGATCACTTACCGAGATGCTGAACAATGCCGATCGATCATTTCCTTTAAAGCGAACCGTCCAGGTGAAGATCATTCATCCATATTCCACGTGATCTGAAGTCACAATGTGAAACCGTTTTGATAGAGTTCAACCTTTAAATTATACTACTTTTACACACACATGGAGACATCGTTGAGGAGGGGGCGTGTCATTGATGTCACTTCCGTAAACAAGACTTGTCTGGTTTCACTTGTCTGTGAAAACTGTGTTGTTATTGATTACAAGAAGTGGGTGGAGGAAAAGCTAAATCATACCGTGGACCTTTATCTGACCAGTGTGATAGATCCAAGTTAGTTAAAGCAGCGTGTACTGGACTTCATTTTCCGCAATGATAGTCAGTTCTCCCACAGCGACGCTGAATCTGATATTATCTCAGACTTGGAGAACATTTCAAACAGCAGATTTCAACCTGAATGTGACAATGAAACGGAATATTTTTAAAAACCACCAGAGGAGACCGACGATCAGCCGTTGTTGTTACAACGGAAGAAGTTGATGACGTGATGAAGTCCGTTGAGGTTGGTGATTTAAAATATAATAAAATAATTCCACTTTTATAAAACATGTGTATTCTTACTGTTAAATAAAAGCTTTTTTAAAAACAAAAATTGTTGTGTGTTGTTGACGCTGTTCAACGCTGTTCGTGATTGGCCCATTCAACATTATGTTAAATAGCCATGAGGCTTTGTTTGTCTGGCAACCCATTTGCATTCTGGGAGCTGGCTGAATGAAGCCAAGTGTAGGTAAAACTTTGGAGGTGATTATCTCAGAATCAGTTTGCCACACCCTTGTCATTAACAAGTCATAGCTTTAAAAATATTTGCTTGATTTGCACAAGTGACACTTTGTTTGGAAGCTCTGATTCTCCACTTTCAAATGATGCGGAATAAAAAAAACTCGAAAGCTGTCAAATGACCCTAAGGTATGCGGTGGGTCACATATATTATTTCCTGGGTTTAGGTTTGAACGAATCACGCCGCAATGTTCGCGCTCTGGCCGGGAGAGAGATGGTCACTTAAAAGGGCTGTGGTGCGATCTGCCTGCTTTGGAACCTCTGGCCCCAACTAGTCCCTCTCAATTGTTGCTGTTGCCAATGTCACGGGCACACCTTCCCTCCATTCTTTTAGGAGGTTTAGGTGGTAAATTTGGGCAGACCCCCCCCCCCCCTCCCCATCTGTGCATTTGACTTCATAATCGACTTCCCCCACACGTTGGCGGCAACGGCCCTTGCCACTTCCTCAGTAATTTAGAGCTGGACGTAGGGAGCAGTACTAACACTTTGTCTCCTGATGAGAATTGTCTTAACCGAGCCCCCCTGTTGCTGATGTTTCTGGGACTGGAGCAAGTTCTCCCTTGCTTCCTGCCCCAACACGTGTAGCTCTGCTCTCAGGTCCAGGACATACTTGACCTCCTTTTTACTTTTGCTGGGACCTTCCTGCCAGTTTTACTTAATCAGGTCAAGCAATCCACGAGGTCGCCTGCCAAACAGTAGCTCAAAGGGGGAGAACCCTGTGGAGGACTGGGGAACCTCATGCACCATGAACAACAGGGGGTTCAGCCATGTGTCAAGGGTTCAATTTGTACCCAAATCAGGATGTGCGAGAGGCGGGAAATAACAGCAGCCTTTACCATATACTTTTTTTCCCTAATAGCGAATTTCGAGCCACACTATCGGATATGTATGAATATCCCCATGCACACAACAAATATCCACCCAAGATGCCTCTACCAAAGCCCTGGGTTGAACCAGGTGTTGCTGAATCATCATCTGCGAATAGCCCGAGTCCAGCAAAGCCTGATGTCTACCCCCTTGTAACCTTACCAGTATTCAATTGGCCCCTTCTCGATCGGGGCAGGGATCCAGCAGGCCGCTGACCAGAACGAGCTGGCCAACCTGATTGGGCAGCTAGCATTCCTGCCCAGGTGTCTGCCCAGCTTCAATTGGTGCTCCCGAGGCTGCACCACCCAGGAAGAATTAGGGGGACAGGATCCAGGTGCAGGCCCCTCGGCGGTCCCCAATGGGCGGCATCCTGCGGCTCCCTTGGCTGCCCCCTCTCTGTTCCAGTGAGTCATGTCCAGGAGCTGCTGAGCATGCAGGAACGTCCAGCCAGTGGTGACGTAGTGGAGTGACCGGAGGCACAGGCAGTGGCCCTCAGGTGTTCTCCCGACCCATTCCATCACCACCCTCCAGACGACAGTGTAGCTCATCTGTTGCTTCGGCGGTAGGGCATGCGCCACCAGCTGGACTCCCACTGTCATGGGGCTATCCCATGCCCTATAAGTCTGCCTAATGGCTGCCCTAGTCTCCATGTGACAAGGCTGAGGCGAGCCCAAAATTAGCCTCAGCAAACTTCTGCTTTTATGGTAATTATTGTATGCATACCAACACAGTTTACAGATGCATAGATTACAGAAACACACAGTATGGATCAATGTTGTTTATTGAAATGTCAAGTCAAGTCAAACATTATTTATAAAGCGCAAACCATACCAGGGCAACACAATGTGCTTTACAGAGAAATATAATCAAAGGAAATATATAAAATGTCTGTGCAACCATAAGAACAGTCACTGCAGAATAAATAAATCTCACAACATACAGAACAAACACACACACATACACACACACACACACACATGCACACTGAACTCAGTCATAGCATGTAGTGAACAGCAGGGTTCTTAACCTGCTTTTAAAAGTGTTCAGTGTGGGGGCCTCTCTCAGCTCCCCAGGCAGGGTGTTCCATCTACTTGGGGCATAGATACAGAAGGCAGCCTCCCCTTTAGAGTAAATACGAGGGATGGTTAAATGACCACTGCCTGTGGACCTGACAGTTGTTGCTGGTTCGCATGTAATGAGCTTTTATACAGTATACTGAGGTTCAAGGCCGTTTAGAGCTTTATATACAAATAGCAGAATCTTAAAATCAATCCTAGTTTTAATGGGGAGCCAATGTAAAGATCTAAGAACAGATGTGATGTGTTCAAACTTTTTTAATCACAGTGAGTACACGTGCAGCAGCATTTTGGATTAGCTGTAGCTGCTGCACAGCTGATTTCAGGTGGCCATTACAGTAGTCTAATTTACTTGTTATGAATTAATGGATTAATTTTTCAGTCTGCCTTTGACAGGAAGCCTCTTAATTTTGAAATATTTTTCAGACAGTCGAAGGCTGATTTTGTGATGTGATTGATATGGCTCTTAAAATTTAGATTGCCGTCGGTGATTACATCCAGCTTTCTGGCTTAATCTTTCTCTCCAGAAACAGAGAACTGAGATGAGCTGCAATTTTCTGTCTCTAAGCCTTTGCACCTAAGATGAAGATAAAGATAAAACACAAATACTTTGTGTTTTATCTTTGTTCAGTTTTAAAATGTTCTGTGACATCCAACAATACCATTAATAAACTGAGTGAGTGAGTGTATGGGGTTTAGGTCATCAGGAGATAGGGATATGTACAGTTGTGAATCATCTGCATAGGTATGGTAATTTACTTTGTGTTTCTTTATAATATGTGCAAGTGGGAGCATATAGAGATTAAACAATAATGGTCCAAGAATCGAACCTTGGGGTACTCCACATATAATAACCACTTTGTTCGAGACAAAATGCCAATGGACACAAAGAACTGCCTGTCCTGTGGGTAGGTTCTGAACCAGTTTAGAACTAGGGTAGATAAGCCGACCCATTTTTGTAATCTTATAAATCTCATAATCTCATAATCTTATAAAATATGATGGTCAACAGTGTCAAAGGCAGCACTGAGATCCAGGAGCATAACAACAGATTGTTTTTTTAGAATCAGGGCTTATATGCAGATCATTCACAACTTTAATAAGTGCTGTTTCTGTGCTATGCTGAGGTCAAAAGCCAGATTGATAAGGCTGTTTGATGTTTGATAGTTTTTAAACTGAAGGTAAACTGTTTTTTAAAGTATTTTGCTGAGGAATGGCAGGTTGGAAATGGGCCTATAGTTAGCAATAACTGTTGCATCAACATTGCTCTTCTTCAGAAGTGGTTTAATGACGGCTTTAAATGCTGAATCTAAATTGATGAACAATGGTTACTAATTTATAGTTCACTTAAAGGTAAATGATAAGGTTAAATGGTATTATTGTTAATGATACATTTTTCATTTGTTCAGGTACCCGTTTGTTGTACAGGAAAAGCAGACACATCCAAAATATATGTAACAGTGATCTGAAATGGCAACATCCATGACACAGGGTACAGTGACATTAAGTCCTTTTGATATGATTAAGTCCAGAGTGTGCCCATTATTGTGGGTGAGTCAAGAAACATACTGAGTGAAATCAAATGCCTCCATGCCTTGATTGTCAACATGAATATTAAAATCAACTGAGTTAATTATACAATCATAATCAGTGGAGACCTTTGGCAGTAGCTCAGAGAATTAATCAAGAAAGCGACATTTAGATTTCGGTGGCCGATGGACAGTAATGATTAAAATCAGAGCACTGCAGTTTGGAGATATACTGTAGCAAGGTGTTCAAAAGATGTGAATTCCCAAGGGGGATTTCACTGCAGCTATAACTATCAGAGAAGACAGCAGCTATTACATCGCCTCTCTAGTCAGATCTAGTGGGTTGGCTGAATTTGAAATAAGGAGATGCTGTCTCAATGAGTGCAACTGTGCCATTTCTGTGCAGCCAGGTCTCAGTCAAGATTCAAGAAGTTTTTTGTCACATACATATACATATGTTCATATATGCAGTGAAATCTCTTTACAGCGCACCCAGAGATTTTGCACAATGCTTACTAAACCGAACATAATAGCTAACCTAATTCCTGCCTAGCTAACTAACTGAAACTAACTGATTCCTATAATGTGATGCAGTTAGTGAATGGAATGATATAAATGAAATAAAACAAAAATAAAATAAGACTCAAAAGGATAATACAATGTGGGGGTACAAAATATAAGTGAAGGGAATAGAGTTATGTATATGGGATAGGCCATTTGTATATACAGATAAGAGCAGTAAAGTGCATGTGAATATAGTGAATATGGAGATATACAGTAGATTATACAACAGTATGGCAATACAACGCAGTATGCAGTAACCAAGAACAGTGAGACAGTAACTTTCAGTACAGTAGGCTACAGTGTTGTACAGTTAGGCAGTGGGGCCTGTGTGAGTGTCTTACTGCTTTTTGTTTGGACCCAATAGAGTGAAATCCAGGTTATGATTACTTATAAGGTCATTAAAAAATGACTTATTAGTCAGTGACCTGACATTTATTAAAGACATTTTTATCGTTCTAGGTGCATGGCTTTGTGGAGGACTGATAGTTGAAGTCTGAACTGGTAAGAAATTGTTTAGATTCTTGTATGTTACAGGGGAGTTCTCGTTCTCCCCGTGCTCACATGTGGTTTCCTCCATCTAACATCAGTAAGGACCCCCACCAAAAACATGCACACATCATCGTCTGACCCGCGATGGACATTTGGATCCAGGTCCCCGGGTGCGTCGTTGAATGCTGCCCACTGCTCCTGGCTGCCCTCTCCCCGGAGGAAGGACAAGCCAGAATGGGTCAAATGCAGAGGCCCCATTTCACCGGCCACCATGTGTGTGTGTATGCATGTGTTGTCGTGTGACGTGTAAAGATTCTTTCTCTATTACAAACTTCCTACAATGGCAGTGAAAATCAATGTAAAGGAGGAAATCCCAGACTTATCTATGAGAAAGCATGGGAACGGTAGTATAGCTATTGCCTTGGATGCACTGTGCCATCACTCCCTAACTAGCTTCAATGACACCCATTAAGTTTGTGAGTTGGAATGTGAGAGGCTTGGGCTCACCTGCTAAACATAGCAAAATCCTAACTCACCTCACCAAGATGAACCCCCGCTTCAGTCTACTGCAAGAAACCCACCTCACTGCATCTGAGCACCTCAAACTCAAAGCTAAATGGGTTAATCAGATGTTTTCCGCATCATACAACTAAAAAAAAAAGAGGTTTATCTACAATATATTGATCAATAAAAGTATCCCATATCAAAATAAAACCACAATATCAGACCGAGAAGGGCGTTACATAATGATTAATGGGATTTTAGGTAACATCAAATTAACCATAGCTAATATTTATGGCCCCAAAGAGGATGACCCAAATTTCTTTCACAATATATTTTCAAAACTCTTAGAATTCTCTGAATCAATTATTATATTGGAAGGAGACTTCAACACAGTACTGGATCCAAATTAAGACCGTTCTCAAGGCAGAAATATTCCCAAATCCTGGCGTTCGTCAGACACTATATGAGTGATCTTGCTCTTGGGGATTGCTGGCGATCAAATAACCGACATTATAGAGAATACACATATTATTCACCACCCCACCAAAGTTTCTCTAGAATCAACCTTTTCTTGACAAGTAACTCCGCACTGTCCAAAATCACTAATCCAGAAATCCGCCCTATTGTAATTTCTGATCACGGGCCGATTAGTTTCAACCTGATAAATGAAACAAACCGGAACCCACTCGGCAGGTGGCGGTTTAACACCTCACTTTTGACAGATAAAGAATTCAACCATTTATTTTCAAGAGGATGGACTTCCTTCATTGAACTGAAGGACTCCCCAGAAATATCACCATCCTTACTTTGGGAAACAGCTAAGGCAGTTCTAAAAGGAAGTATTATTTCATTCTCCACTCACAAGAAAAAGAAAGGACAAGAATGCCAAAATAAACTCAAACAGCGACTAAAGGAGTTGCACTCCCAACAACCCCACTCATCTTCTGAGCAAATCCAAAATGAGATCAGGACAATTACATCTCAACTTGATACAATCATCCATCAAAAGACACAATTCCTAATGCAACGAACAAGAGCAAATTATTTTGAATTCAATGACAAATCAGGTAAATTTCTTGTCAATCAATTGAAACGTGATAGGGAAAAATCACTTATTACAGCCATCAACGATTCACAGGGTAGAATAACATACTCTCCACAAGACATCACTAACATATTTAGAGACTTTTATAATAACCTATATCACTCGCATAATGAATCCAATATATCAAACATTCACTCATTCCAAAACTTTCGACGGAGCAGGCTACCACCTTAGATCAACGACTTACTCTTGAAGAGCTCAGGAAAGCGCTCTTCTCTATGCACAACAATAAATCACCTGGATCACCTGGGCAGGGATGATGATGACCATGAGGAGGGGTCCAGGATCCGGGTGGAGAAAAGGGGAACCGAGCTGGCTGGAGAGGGACCGACAGACTGGGTCGATGAGAGAAGACAAGCAGGTAAGTGGAAGACGAAACAAAGAGACATAAATTAGGAACTTGAAACAAGCACTAGGAGCTAGGAACTTGGAACTAGGAATGGAGCCAGTAGCTGTACAACTCGGGTAAGCTAGTTGACGGTCTGGCAATGAGTGACTGGGAAGCTGGAGAATAAATATTGTGTGGAGTGATGCAGGTAATTGATCCCAGGTGTGTGCAATTATCTCAAGGGGGGAGCTGCAGATGGGGCAAGAGCAGCCTCTAGTGGCGCTGGGAGGCCGTGGGCCTAACACCCCATTATTCATCAGAATGGTTAGAGGTCAAGTCAACCTCCACCATGCCTCCGCACATGAATACTGTTCTCATTTTGGTTTTGCTCAAACCCAATAAGGACCCAACCCTCCCCTCCAGTTACAGGCCCATAAGCCATTAATTGCGACCTTAAGATTATAAGTAAAACACTAACCAACCGAATTGAAGAAGTAATTCCATTTATAATTCACCCAGACCAAACAGGCTTTGTCAAAGGCAGACACTCATCCAGCAATATGCGTTGTTTATACAGTCTGATGAGCATATCTAAACGGAACAACTTTAATACTATTATTGCCTCTTTGGATGCCGAGAAAGCATTTGATAGAGTAAATTGGACATATCTCTTTTCAATCCTCAGCAAATTTGGCTTTGGAGAGTCCCTCATTCAATGGATCAGAATCCTCTACAACTCTCCATCTGCTTCTGTCATCACCAATGGTTACACTTCATAGCGTTTCACTCTACAACGCGGCACAAGACAAGGATGTCCGCTCTCCCCTTTACTATTCACCATCTTTATTGAACCCCTCGCGGCGGCTATCCGTCAAAACAATAATATTGGAGGCATACAAACAGGGACCTCTGTTCACAAAATCAGTTGGTATGCAGGTGATATCCTGTTATACATACGGAACCCAATATCATCCCTACTGGAGGTGTTCAATCTTATATCTTAATTCTCAGCTATCTCAGACTATTTAATAAATTGGACTAAAACCACAGTCTTACCACTCAGTGGGGGGGACTGTAATGCTGCAACCCAGAAACTTCACTTAACCATCACAACGGGCAATATTAGATACCTTGGTATTGATATCTCCTCCAATCTATCAGATTTGTTTACCCTTAACTTCACTCCATTGCTCAAATCCATTGAAGAAGACCTCATTCAATGGAACAACCTACCCATCTCACTAATTGGTAGGAGAGCAGCAGTGAAAATAAATATACTTCTAAAAAATAAACTGACTCGGCGGGTCGACGCTCCTGGGGTCGCCTGCCCCGCGGGAGGGGTGGCTGGGCCTATGTGTCTTTCTGCGTCCCGTGGGGAGGGTTGGCCCGTCGTGCCAGAGGGTGAAAGCTTGTCCTAGGAGGTAGAAGCGGAAGGAACCGACTGCCCATGGCCCACTTGATGGCTAAACATTCCTACTCCACCGTGCTGTACCTCGCCTCCCGCTCTGAGAGCTTGCGACTGAGGTACAGCACCGGACACTCGGTTCTCTCCACCTCCTCTCCACGTATTTGGGACCACAGCGGTTTCATCAAGCTGGGGTTGGACCAGGCCTTTGCCGAAGTTGTACCCCAGATACCGTACCTCCCGCCGTCCCACGGCACACTTCTTTGGGTTGGCGGTGAGCCCAGTCCACCTCAGGGACTGAAGCACAGTGCCCACATGCTGCATATACCACTCCTAGGTGTCGCTGTGAATGATAACGTCATCTAGGTAGGCTGCTGCATATGCTACATGCGGATGCAGCATGTGGTCCATGAGTTTCTGATTGGTGGCTAGGGCACCGAACAACCCAAACGGAAGTGTGAGAAAGTGGTATAAGCCAAACAGCGTGGAGATTTCTTTGGACTCCTGAGACAAGGGAATCTGCCAGTAGCCCTTGGTTAAATCCAGTGTCGTGAAAAAACGAGCTGTACCTAACCCGGTTGAGAAGTAAATCGACCCGGGGCATTGGTAATGCATCAAACTTGGACACTGCGTTCACACTTCGGTAGTCCATGCAGAACTGGACTGACCCATTGGGCTTACCCCCCAGCAGGATGGGACTAGTCCAGTCACCCATAGACTCCTCTATTACGCCCATGTCCAGCATGGCCTCTATTTCTGCCTGCACGATCTTGCGTTTCTGTTCGGACAGGCGATGCAGCCGAGAGGGCACCTTCATCCCCGGGGTCATCTCCACATGGTGGTATATGAGGGACGTGAGGCCTGTCAGGGAGGACAAAACATGAGAGAAGCGAGTCTGAAGTGCAGCTACATCCGCCCTCTGGAACGGGGAGAAATGGTCACTTAAGAGGGCCACCATACATTTTTTTGAACCTCCAGGCCCAACTCATCCCGCTCAATGACCGGCATGACCAGGACGCCATGGACGCCACCTCCCTCCATTCTTTTAAGAGGTTTAGGTGATTCATCTGTGTCGCCTCCTGCATGTCAGACCGTTGGACCTCATAATCGACCTCGCCAAACCATTGTTTGACTTCGCAAGCGATTTAGAGCTAGACGTAGGGAGCAACACTAACACCTTGTCTCCCGATGCAAATTGTCTGAGTCGAGCCCTCCGGTCGTATACGTAAGAGGTGCTGACATTCCTGAGCCCAGATCAAATTCTCCCGTGATAACGAGCGAATCAACGCGGGTAACTTTGCTCTCAGGTCCAAAACATACTGTATTTCATTCTTACTGGTACTATGACCTTCCTCCCAGTTTTCTTTGATTAAGTCTAGCACCCTCTGGGGTCTCCTGCCAAAGATGAGTTCAAAGAGAAAAAATCCTGTAGAGGCCTGGGGAACCTCACCAAACAACAGGGTGCAACCACGGCTATCATCATGAATGAACTTTTGAATCATATTTTTCAGCGTTTTATCAAAGCGCTCCACCAGGCCGCCGGTCTGTGGATGGTAATCGCTGGTCCAAATTGAGAAGACGTGTACCTGACCTAAAGGTAGTGACCTGGTCGGTCAGGATTTCCTTAGGAATCCCGACTCGGGAGATGACCTGAAACAGCACCTGCACCACAATCTTGGCCATAATACTGCACAGGGGCACTGCTTCTGGTTACCGGGTGGCATAATCCAATAGGACTAACACAAAACATTACCCACGGGCACTGCAGTCTATTGGTCCGAAGAGGACCATACTGAGTTTTTTTAACAGGACCTCGACTAGGGTGAGGGGCCTCAACGGCGCTCTTGCTATAGCCGGAGGGTTGACTATCTGGCACTCAGGACACGCAGCGCACCATTTACTCACATCTGCCCAAATGCCCAGCCATTATCAGCTGTCATGTTTTCTCGTGACTGAGATGACCAGCCATCGGGTTATAGTGAGTCGCCTGGAAGAGCATTTCCCAGCGGCTCTTCGGCACCAACAACTGGGTTATCTCCTCTCCTGACTGAGTATCAAGCTCACTCGATATAACCTGTCCCTAATCACCGAAAAATTTGGGTGAGTGAGCATAGCATTTGGGCGTCAATACACCATCAATTTTAACTACTCCCTCAAAGGCCTCGCATAGGGTTTCATTCTGCGACTGCTCCAGCGGAAAATCGGCAATAGGTAAGATTAAAGGGACCAGGGGAGACCCTACTTTGGAGCCTCCCCTGCACCAATCACGCCTGCCGACCAACTCTCCGCCTCAACGTGTGCCATGCAACACTTACATTTCCCTACCGGCTGAGAATGCACTCCCCCAGCCTCTCGCTTCAACCTGTCAAACCTTGGCCAATCCGTGTCCAATATCAGGGAGTGCGACAGGCGGGAATTAACCGCAGCCTGTACCCTGTGCTTTTTTCCCTTGTTACAAATTTCCAGCCGGACCATCGGATATGTGTGAATATCCCCATGCACACAACGAACCCCATGCACACAATGAACCTCCACCAAAGCCTCGGGTTGAACCAGGCGTTGCTGGACCATTGTCTTTGAACAGCCCGTGTCCGGCTGAACCCCCTTGTAGCCTTACCGGTACTTGGCAAGCCCCTTTCCGACCGGGGGAGGGGTCTGGCAGGCCAACGACCCGAACATAGCACCGTTCCTGTCATTGTCCTCTGGGGCACCGTGGCGGGCTGGGGACCCGCTGAATCCCGCATGGGTCCTGGGGACAGATGTAGCGCCCCCCGGACATTCTCCTCCGAGGCACTGCAATGGGCTGCAGACCCGGCGAATCCCGTGTGGGTCATTTGGTCAGACGCGGGTCTGGTCCTTTGGCCAGCTCCCGGTCACGGCGTGCTCCAAGGAACTCACGCTGTCAAGGACGTGCCTCAACTGGCAACTGCTTCTCCTCCAGGTCCATGAGGCGTTTCCGCAGCCAGCGGTTGGGCTCCGGGGCGCCTTTCACTCTACCCCCTGCACCTCCCGGGTCTCTGTTCAGGCACCAGTTGTGGGAGTCTCTGCCCACAGGTAAGGGTTTAGGGAGGGAGACGGGGTCTTTCTTGCTGTGGTGCGCCAACATGACTAGAGTCTTTCTTGTGACCTCACACAATAAGGTACGCTGGTCACAAGTATAAATAACAGACTGATGATTATTAGAATAATGATGATAGATGTAAATAATAATCATCTCGGGCGCCGGAGGAATGACATTCCGCTGCTGGGCTGCTGCTGGGCTGCTGACGAGTCGATGTGCCGATCCCCTCTGCAAGACGAACAAAATGTTATGAAATCTCCCTGCTTCGACTCGGACCAATCAGCACCAATTCGAGGCAGCTTGGCAGCTGCGGAAAAGTGAACCGTGCTGTCGTCCGCAGCCTGTGCTTGACCACGCCCCTTTGTCCTCCACAAGGACTCTGTTAAGGCACCATGCAAATGCTTCCAAATGGAAACCCAAAAGACTTTGCAGTCAAATAAAAAACAAAAACCTCAGAAGTTTCCGAACAAACAACATCTAAATGGAAGCGAATTCCAAAAGCTCATGAACAACAAAGTGAAATGCACAAAATAAAAAACAGTAAAAACCAAAGCAAAACAACAATCCCTTCAACCACCAAAAAATTAGGACTTTGTTTAAGCAAATGATCTGTATATAACAATCTTAGAAAAACATTATATAGACAATATGTAAGACTGTGAACTTCACAACTGTTCCACATAATTGCTCTAACCCTGGTTAGACTATAGTAAGTTAACATTCAACCTGGTCAGACCATAGTTAGTTAACCCAATCCGTGAGTAGATAATAGTTAGTTAACCCTTACCCTTGGCAGTGAAGTGGTAAATATGACTGATGTACAGTTGGTTCCACGACATCTAACAAGTGAACTGAGTTGAAAATAGTTTCTGATAACTGAATTCATTCACATCACAATGTATTTTAAGAAGAAGAAGAATCTTTAATTGTCACGCAACACACCACACTACAACACATGCATACACACACACACACACACACACACACACACACACACATGCACACGCTTTGGATGGTGGCCAGTGAAATGAGGCATCTGCATTTAACCCATCCTGGCTTGTCCTTCCTCCGGGGGGGCAGCCAGGAGCAGTGGGCAGCGTTCGTGGACGCGCCCGGGGACATGGTGACGAGTGTCCATCGCTGGTCAGACGATGATGTGTGCATGTTTTGGTGGGGGTCCTAACTGACGTTAGGTGGAGAAAACCCCATGTATTTGAGTGGATTAGTCTGATATAGTTCAAACCAAAAAAATTATAAAATAATATATATATATATATATAATAATAGCAAACTATCGTACAGAAGTAAACATGGCCGGCAAATGCCCCACGACCATGCACGCTCGCCATGTTTTGAATAGCACCGGATCAAAAATTGTGTGTGTGTGTGTGTGTGTGTCTGTGTCCTCTGAGGGAGCAATCGGGTGCAATTTGCTCACATTGTATTTTTATTTTTGGACGTATTTTATTTGACAAAATGTCCTTATTGAATGAAAGAAAAGTACCGTGCCCCTATCTGGATTTAAAGATTTCGTCCGGGAGCTTCAGCCGAGGTACGCGCTCTCGAGCCACTCAACAATCACCGGGCCGCGGTGCACTTGCCTGCCATGTTTTCTTCCGTACGACCGTCTGCTGCGTGTGACGTCTTTGTTACTTCTGCGCATGCGGGTCAGTTCAGGACCGTGACCCGTTTACACTGGAATCTGAATTGAGCACCAGGGCTTGCAGTGTGAAGGCAGCCAAATTAAATCTAATGTAATCTAATTGGATCCAATCGAATCTAATCTAATCAAATTCAGTGTAATCTAATCTAATCTGATGTAATCGAACGTAATCTAATCGAATCTAGCATAATGTAATCATATCCATTTTAATCTGATCTGATCTGATCGAATCTAACCTAATGGAATGCAACGTAATCTATTTTAATTTAATCAGATCTAATCAAATCGAATTTTAGCATAATCCAGTCGACCCAAGTGGCACTTCCAGGGTCCGTGCAGCAAGGCACCATGGGTCTGCGATGCTCTTGGATCCAATTGGCGTCGGAGGTGATTTTTACCCCTGGAGCAGCACTAGAGGAGCTTCCAAGGAGTTTACCGCTGCAGTGCATTCGGGGGAAATCAGGTGGAATTATGGAAGACAACTCATGCAACACGGCAACTCAGGGCGACTCGGGGCAACTCACGGCAACATGAAACACTATCAAGTCTCAGGAGAGAAGCCGCTTTTCAACACTAAACTGAATAATTTAATATATTTCAATTTTAATGCTTTGTGGTCAATGAGGTCTGACATTTGTTTTCCTGAGTTCAGACAAATTAAATTCTCTCGTCTCTCTCTCACCCTTGTCCCTCTCTCTCTCTCTCTCTCTCTCTCTCTCTCTCTCTCTCTCTGAGTGGATGGGGGCGTGAGCGTTTGAGGAAGTGAGCGGGGCCATTTCTTGCTATGTGCGGACTATGCGGTTGCATAGGACCCCCAAAGCCACCAGGGGGCCCCCAGGCTGCCGCGGCGCAGTCCGTGTTTGACGAGCTTGGGCTCTTGGACTCTTTCTCATCTCGTTTTTAATCTTCCGGTAAGCTTCTGGTATCAGCAGAAACAACATTATCCGACCGATTCGTAGGTCTGTAGCATGTCATGCTAGCGTGTGTTATCACCGGGTGCGTTGCATTACATTTCACTGCATATATGTATGAAAGTATGTATATGTATGTGACGAATAAACCTCTTGAATCTTGAATCTTGAATCCTTACTGTATGTATAAAATGATCTATTGACCTCTTGGATAATAACAGCCTCAGAACCAGAACTCTAGACCCAGAATCTAGACACCTTGACCATTCAGAAAATGTATGGGATGTCCAGGTACATTGAAGATGAGTTGGTTTTTCTGAGCCACATTCAGAAAATAGTGCTTGTCATCCAACCGTCAGAATCGCACAAATCTCCAATTTTCAAAGGTTATATATACTGTACTACAGCATTAAGTTTTCTAAAGATTTTTTCAAGGTCATGTTGAATACAAAAATACGAGTTTTCCGAGTTACGAGTCGTCGTTCCGTCGATTGTTTTGAGGAAGTGAGCAGTGAGCAGAAAATCATGAGCGAGGTGTGCGTGTGGTGGAATTGGCGAGGCAGTACGAGCGTAGTACTTCTACGATATGAAGCATACTGAAGCAGAAGGAGACGAGCCAAGGGCGTTAAAATAATGTCTAAGCTGCGGACCGCTGTCCATGAAAAGATGGAGAATCTGCTGTTAGTGTGGTTGACGGAGAAGCAGCTCGCAGGAGATAGCGTGACAGAGGGTATCATCTGCGAAAAGGAAAAGATTATCTACACACTCTATTTATTATGTTTTATTATGTTTTTATACAATATTTGTTATTTATAAATATATTTTTCTTATTTCAAAACACGTAACAAAAAAAATGGGGTGTTTTTTGGGGGCTGGAACGGATTGATAGCATTTCAATTAATTTCAATGGGGAAAATTGATTTGCTATACGAGCAGATTGAATGACGAGCTCTGTCACGGAACAAATTAAACTCGTAAGTCAAAGTACCACTGTAGTCAAAAATTGCTAGAGAGTGTACTAAAGCAGTGTAGTAGTAGCGGTGCAGTAACTAATCACACATAATCGAGCATGTGTATGGCCATCATCATCATCATCATCATCATCATTAGCCTGTTCACACTAAAATAAATATTAATAATTTGATCAGGTGCAATAAAAAAACATTTATTACCTTTCATTTGATAGAAAAAAATGACACACAGTGTCAAGCTGCATCTCAAATTATTCCTTAGGGTCTCATCTTTCTGATGGTTTAAGGCTCTTGTATGTGGCACCACTGCTGACCCCCTCCACCCCAAACTCCAACCCCTCTACCTCACTTGGAGCCCAGGAAAGGGGCTCAGGGCTAAAGAAGTTAAGTGCTTTTCACGGATCAAACCTCTTTTCCGCCTAAAGTGCAGAAATGGCCCTGGAAATGAGTGTTAGTAACTTCTGACCCTAACCCATTCCATGTTTAATATTTTAGGTTTTTTGGTGCTGTTTTTTTAGGTATTTAGCAGTGTTTCATTTTTCCTCAGGGTTGTGTAAATACTAGAGTGTAGGGGGGTGGTTGGCGTCTCTTCTCCCACGTCTCCCATAGCTATGGCCTTACAAGTTTGGTAAACTCCCTGGAGCATCTCTCTCTGTGAGCCGTGGGGAGAGAGGGCACGGGGAGGGACGGGGCCTCCTGCTATAAGTGGAGGCACTAGATATGCTGAAGCTGGCAGATCGGCTCTCACGCCCGAATCAGGGGGTGAAACAAACCCCCGGTGGAATGAAAGTGAGTGCTGGCGTGTGTCGGCTTAGTTGCGGGTGCTCGGCGCGCCGCTGGCTTATCTCATGGAGAATGAAAGAGGTGCTTTTCTCCACATTATGAGTCAGTGTAGCATCAAGATGATTTTGAAGCTATTATTTTAAGGTAAAAAAATTGTTGTTGCTTTAAACAAAATATGATCTTGCTTTAAGTTTTAAATCAAAACACACTTTATCAGCATACGCTGATGACGTTACTGTTCTTGTGCAAAAACAAACTTTGTGGGAGTCTCTACCCACATCTACAGGTTTAGGGAGGGAGCCCTTCTGGCACTGGAGCGCTGACGTGGCGAGGGTTTTATTATTATTATTATTATTATTATTATTATTATTATTATTATTATTATTAATAATAATAATAATACCAAAAAGGCTCAATGGCAAAACCGGAACATAAAATATAAGGAATGATTACTGTCTGTTTTTCCCAGTCATGCTCTGGTCCGCACGTATTTCAGAGTCCTGCACCATCCTTGGAGGACTCGTACTCCCGCACCCCGCAATTTTAACTACAATTGGCAACAGCACACATTGAGCACTGGGGTTTAACGTGGTGGCGGGAAGCTGGTGGGTTGGTGCGGGGTTGTGGTTGGCCTCGGGGCGGTCAGGTGGGCCCTCTGCCGGCTTGGTTCCAGCCAACACAGGAAGGAACCAGTGCTGGGTCCTGCAGAGCGACGCTTACCCACGCCCCCTTGTCTGTCACACGCTGGCAGTTGGGAGATAGCACTCCAGTCTTTTCAATTTACCTGGTGGACTGACATGGAAATCGGGTTGGCTTAAATACCTTGGTGTCAATCTAGGAGATGCGGAAACGGGTAAGAAAAATTGGGAAGGGATGATAGAGAAGAAGGAAGTAAATCAGCAAAATGGAAATGGCTGTTACCGCTTTCATATAGAGACAGTGTGATCATGCATTAAAGTGTAGTGACCCAAGTGTAGGTTTTTTTTTTTTTTTTTTTCAAGATTCAAGAGGTTTATTCGTCACGTACATATACATACTTTCATACATATATGCAGTGAAATGTAATGCAACGCACCCGGTGGAAACACACAATATGTCCTAGGAAAAATTTCTTTCTAATAAACCAACTAAGTGACTCCTAAAACGTAATACAGTAAGTCGAATACTTATAGAATAAAAATAAAAATATATAGAATAAAATAAAATACAATAAAATAAAATAAAATGAAATAAAATGGAATAGATAGAGGGAATATGCTTATGTATATGGAATAGGCAATTATGTATGTACAGATATGTGCATTAAAGTGGCATGTGAATGAAGTGAGGTAGTGTTTGTGAGATATACAGCACAGTATACAACAGTACGGCGCAGCAATACGGTATCACGAACAACCCTGAACAGTGACACAGTATGCGGTACAGTATGCTACATATAGTACAGTAGGTAGTGGAGCCTGTGTGTGTTGCTCAGTGAGGACCCCTGGTGAGGTCAGCATTGACAGTTCTAATGGCTTGCGGGAAAAAACTTTTATGTACCCTATCACACCCTATCACCCATGCCCTATCACAAATGTCACAAAATTCTTAGATGTAGAGGAGCCACGCCCGCAAGTCAAATAGCCGTGCACTCATGTTTGTTTTGCCCAACGCTTTCCCAGCATAGCACTTTGCCAACTTTTATAAACAATTCATGCATGCCCTGCCCTCTCAGGTCAAGTTCCTGGCTAAAGGAGAGCTTACCCTCTGCACCGGTCCTCATGCTGCCGGACCTCACTCAGCAGCATATCATGGAAGTCGACGCCTCGGACATTGGCGTCAGGGGAGATCTCACCCAGCGGTCTCAAGGGGACAATAAGGTCCATCCCTGTGCCTTTCTCTTTCGCTTTCGCCCAGCGAGAGAAACCACAACGTGGGGAACGGAGAGCCGCTGGCTATTAAGTCCGTTTAGTTTCAATAAGTCTATGTCACAAATGCAAATATAATGTACACCAAGGTAACAGTTCCCCTTGCACAGACCTCGTCGCCTCTCGGAGCCATGCCCCAGGGGAGTGTTATTACTGGACATTTTGACCGGCGAGTTTATAATTTATTGATTATTTTTATACATCTTACCAGACAAGAAAAACGGTAATCAGCAAAGTAATTAATTTAAGTAATTTCCCCCTGGGATTATTAAAGTATTTCTGATTCTGATTCTGATTCTGAAGCCAAACATCAAGGAAGTGACGTAGCGCCGTGAAGCGTCACGCACTTTCCCCGCAGTTTTGTACCCGAACACAGAAGTTACGATATTTCTTCTTTTATCTTTGCTGTATGAGCTGTGAACTTTGTGTTCTATTGATTGATTATTGTGATTATTATGGATAGATAATGTATTCATCTTTTTAACATTGTTTGATTGACATTATGTTTGTTTAAAGCTCTCTTTCCTTCTACCTCTCTCACCCGCTTCCGCTGTCTCTCTCTCTCCCTCTTTCGCTCTCCCTCTCTCAGCCCTTCCTCTCTCTCTCACCCCCCATTCTCTCGCCCCTCCCTCTCTGTCTCTCATTCTATCCACCATTCTTCTCTCTCACCCCGTTCTCTCCGTCTCTCTCTATCCCCCCTTCCTCTCCTTCTGTCTCGCTCTCTCCCCCTTTTTCTCTCTCTCTCTCTTTCCTTCCTTTCTGTCTCTCTGCATCGCTCACCCTTCCTCTATTTCTGTCCCTCTCTCACCACTTCTCTTTGTCTCCCTCTCATTCCCCCCCCCCTTTTCTCTCTATCTGTCTGCTCAGATTTGTAGTAGTTGTCGGTGCAATAACCTGAGGTCACCTTCCACACACACACACACACACACACACACACACACACACACACACACACACACACGTGCACAAATGCTCACTCCCCAACCTCTAACATAGCCCACGGTTCACAGACACACACACACACACACACACACACACACACACACACACACACACAGCTGCTGTCATTTTACATCCTCCCACACACATACTGCTTTCTCCTTCTCCCCCTCATCTCTCCATCTCCATTATTCTTTTTTTTCCACCCTTTCTTTTCTCTTTCATCAAATATTTCTCCTCTCTCCTCCTCCCCTCGTCCTCTCCTCTCCTCGTGTCTTCTCCTCTCCTTCTTTTTCTCGGGGCTATCTATTTTATGGAACACAACAACATTGTGCCAAAACTCGACTCGACCTTCTTCCGCGACCTCTCCACCTCTTCCCTTTCTCATCTCTTCGACCTCTTCCTCTCTCTCAAGTGTGTTCGGGGTCAAAGGTCAGTGAAGGGTATTTATTTTATTTTTTATTTTTTGTTTCACCTTCTTCCAAACATTGTAGCTGTTTTTTGCAAAATTCTTCAACTATTTCCTCACAATACACAACAACCCCCCCCCCCCCCTCTTCCCCCAACCACACACACACACACACACATTCTGCTTTATTCAGTCTCTGCTTTCTTCTCGTCTGTCGAATTATGGAGAAATGGTACTCTTGGTTGTCACGGCAACATACTATTTTCCCTCCACAAGTCATATTTCTAGTCGACAATGAGCTGAATTTGCTACGCTGTGTCTCTCGGCTGGTCACAGGTTAGATTCCCAACATCAGGACACGACAATAATGTGGGAGGGAAACGTTGAAACAATAAATCAGCGATGAGCTACAACAACAACAACAAGAAACGACAACTCTGCAGCCTCCAGGTTAAACTCCTCTCCAAATGCTCAGACTGCTCTTCAGCCTTCCAGCCTTTCATTCCTTGTAGGAAATAAGAAAACTCTTCCGAATGCAGGATCAACCTTAACCTGTGATCGACAATTTGTGTCTGGACAAACTTAGTACAACGATAAAGATGTAAACGGGACATGAACAAGTGAGGCGTTGTCCTTATTTACTTCCTCAGTGCAGTTCCCCATCAGCTGCGAGTGGAGTGCCACCTGGCAACCACCACACGTCCACTTTGTTTATGTGCGACATCTTAAACTCATTGAGAAATCTGTGCAACGCCCACGCCGCGCTTCAGGCTCGGCTCAGACGACGTCTTTGACGACAATGCAAATGGTTTCAAATGAGGTTTGGCTTCACCTATTAATGCTTCAGGTACGTCTATTTTGTGTGTGTGTTTCTGGTAATTCTGGGTAACCAAGCGGTCAAGAGGGGCAAACCCACTGTTACTGGTTGAACTTGAGAAGATGTGCAGCAAATGACCACATATCCAGAAGCAGAACAGAGGAGGAGATTTGAGTTGCAGTTAGAGAACTTCACACTTTGTTCGCACGTTACATTTGAATTTGGAATTTAAAATGCAGAGCGGATGTGCAGGGCTGGAGAGGTGCAGCGTTACCCAACCAGCTGAGCTGTCCCTGTTTGGGATTATGCACAGAGTCCAGCGCGGAGCTGAGCTGCCAAGTTGCCAGCCATGCTGAGTGGCACATGGAAAACATCTGTCCTCAGCTGCAACACTCACCGCTGATCTCCTCACTGCCTCCAGAAGCCGAGCTCTGGTTGTGAGCTCCATGGAAGAGGTTTCCATGGCAGGAAGGGGTTTCCATGGCGGTGTAGTGAACAGTCCTTCATAACCCCCGGACTTGGGTGGGGGTGGTAAAAGAGTGATCCTCAGAGTGTCCCCTTTACGCACCTACATTTTTTGCTTTGTTCAATAAGGAAATTCAATAAAATAATGAAATACATGTCAAATAAAAACACAATGTTTTTGTTTGCTTTATTCAAAGCAAAGGGACACACGATCGTGCCCTCCCCGATGTCTCCGTTACACATGGAGAGGGAGACAGTGGCGCAAATTGCGGCCTGATCGCTCCCTCAGAGGACATGCAGGACCCAAAACGTACTTACGCATTTGATCGACGATATCATATTATTTGAGGGCTTTAATCTAGATCACAATGATAGTTTATTAGATCCGGCACGATTTTTTTATTATTGTCATTTTCACCAAAAAATTAAATAAAGTTTGATCCGGGCTATTTTAGAGTTTTTTATGTACTCCATTTGCCCTTCATTACTTTTCATATACCTCTCAGACATAAACAAATAACTGACAGTTTGTATGAACCGGACGTTATCAGCAGTGAAAATTTTAACGACCCGTCTGATTGGCTAAGTGACCATAATGCACAGTGACGAGCAGCGCTGCTGTTTGGCTCTCGACCAAAAGGCCAGTCGCACCGTTTGCACGGGGGAGGAAAGCGGCGGCGCTTAATGCGACGATAATTTTAAGTGAAGGCGTGTGTGGTTTCGGAGCACCTGAGGGTTGGATATTATTTTCAATCTGCAGCTTGGGCATGGCACTGAAGTGAGGCACCGAAATCTGCATTGTGATTCGGTCCGGTCGATAGCAATCATCGAGGAACCGGTGCCATAGTGGTGTGATAATGTTTGGGTTCAGAGTGTGCACGGAGAGGAGGGGCTGTTCACAGAGTTGTCAACGAGAAAAAGAGAGAGAATCAATGCCCTGCACGCTACCATGGAAAAAGACATCACCCATTGTAAATAAGAAAAAAATAGAAAATCAATATGTGGCGGTCAATGTTTATGTTTCTATAAAAAAATAAAAATAAAATTAAAACCTTTCTCTTTCGATTTTTCCAATCAGGGAAGTTCTCGATAAAGTTTTGTAATCCAGCAACCCCATTTCTCAATTTAATAATAACATTGTAAATTTCGCCGAACGGCCAACGAGGCTACTTGCAAGTTATTTGTTAACGAGTCAATCAACAACGGTTTAAACCGAACCACTCCCCGATCCATCCCAACGGATGCAATCAGCGCCTCTTCTCCAGCTTTGCCATAACACGACCTCCTCACGCAGCCCCGGAACGGGACAACGGAAGACCCAACAACACTGCCTTCCTCCTTAACCCCCACACTGCACTACAGTGGATTTTCCCCGCTGAAGGGCATCGTGTCCTGGGGCGGAACACGCGACCACGTCAGGGCTTCCAGCAGCCGAACAACGGAGCAGACGCTCTGCTGGGCAAGTTGAACCTGCAGAAGATTCTGCTACTGCGCCACTGATGGGAGTCGGTGGCTCATAGACTTTAAACCTTTAGATTAGAACGTGGAATTGTATTTAATGCGTCCCAGTCCCTTCTTACAGCCCTGATCACACACTTGTTCCATTACTGCAAAACCAGCGATGATTTCATTTACCAGTTAATGCTTTCCTTATTTGTTGTATTGATTTTCTATTATTTCATCCTTTATTTCATATTTATATCAATCACCTTTTATTGGCCAAATACTTTAGCTGATAAATAAAAGTTTTTTTCATTATTAAGGACGTTATTTTGTGATATTTAGCTTCAGATTATTACAAGCGGTCCTGGAAGAGAGATGAACCGCGCAATTTAGGTACGAGACTGGTTAATCCAGCTGAATGATTGATTTACTTAAAATAAACACATTAGTTCCTCCCAACTAAGACAACATGGTAGTGGTGCCCCAAATGAGATCATAATTAATTATTAATTATAAATGATTAAAGGAGTGGCGACGGTGGTGCAGGAGGTAGAGCGGGTCGTCCAGTGATCAGAGGGTTCCTGGTTCGATCCCCTGTTCCTCCTGGCAGCACGTTGAAGTGTCCTTGACACTGAACCCTGAAGTGCTCTCGATGAGCTGGTGTGCACCTTGCATGGCTGTCGCTGCCATCGACGTATGACTGTATGGGTGAATGTGAGGCGTGTGTTGTAAAGCGCTTTGAGTGGTCGCAAGACTGGTAAAGCGCTGTATAAGATGCAGTCCACTTACCATTTAGTGTTATTACCACTTCAGCAGGAAGGGGTCATTCAATAGAGTCCTGCAATAGCCAACAGTCGGAACACATGTTCTGTTCCCTTAAAAACACCCACTATAGAGATTATCGTCACATAAACAGTGGCTAATTATGTAGTTGTCCTACCCCATAGTGTGTGGGCCAGTATTGATTTGATTGCTCCTTAAATAATGTTAATTCCATAATGATCCTTACTCCCTAAAGTCAAGTAGCAGAATAAAAACAACATTTTTTAAATACTGTCCCATTTTTGGCTGAACTCAACAAGAGTGGTGTTACACGTCACTATTCATAACACAGGCCGTTTATCCTGGACAGGTCGCTTAAAAAAAAATTTGGGGGCAAAAATGAGGAGTATACCCACTTCTCCAGCCACTACTACACCACTGAGTCTACCTGCACTGCAGTGACCAAGTAGAGAAATTAGAGTGATAAAGCCTTTTCCTTCTTTTTTTTTTTTACTTTTAGCACCAACAAAGTCAGTCAGTGTTACATCTGAGAGCAAAATGGAATATGATTACAAAAAAATGTACAAATCCCAAATGGCAAGTGGGCACTTGCATAATCTCTACATCTACACAACAATTTGTCCCATGGATCATTGCTCATGCATAGTTAGTCATTTAAATAAATAATAGGTAAATAATAGGTAAATAATATTTGTATTCCACTAAACTACACAAGGAGGCTTAAGTCAGATGGTCTTTTAGAGATTACAGTACTGCAGTACATAGTGTGTGTGAGTTTGTGTGTGTGTGTGTGTGTGTGTGTGTGTGTGTGTGTGTGTGTGTGTGTGTGTGTGTGTGTGTGTGTGTGTGTGTGTGTGTGTGTGTGTGTGTGTGTGTGTGTGTGTGTGTGTATGGAACAGGCAGAGGGAAGGAAAACAGTGAGAGACAGAAAGAGAAACAGATGGTATCTCTGTACCTTTAGCCAAGTCCTTAGAAAATGGATTATCCTGCTAATCTCCAAGAAAACCTCTATTGTTGGTTAGTGTGTGTGTGTGTGTGTGTGTGTGTGTGTGTGTGTGTGTGTGTGTGTGTGTGTGTGTGTGTGTGTGTGTGTGTGTGTGTGTGTGTGTGTGTGTGTGTGCATGCGTACGTGTGTGTGTGTGTACATATGACTTTCCTGTGTGGAACATGGCTTTAGCCACTACAATCAGTCACTACGACTTTGCATGAGAGAGAGAGAGAAAGGGGGGGGGGGGGGGAGAGAGAGAGAGGGAGAGAGAGAGAGAGAGAGAGAGAGAGAGAGAGGACTGATGGATGGACAGAGGGATGGATTGACTGATGGATGAACACATTGATGGGTCAATGAATGGAGAGATGGAGGGACGGACGGACGGGCGGATGAATGGACGGATGGACTGAACTGATGGACAGACGGATTGATGGATGGATGGATGGATGAATAGATGGACAGATGAATGGATGGATGGACGGATCTATCAATCTCTTATTTTTATTGTTTTTCAGCGCTATAATAATCATGATTAAAACATACTTAGTCTAAAATCATCATGACAAGATGTGGCCTCAAATTTATTAATAATAAATAATAATAATAATAATACATTTATTAGCTTGTATATATATATATATATATATATATATATATATACACAGTATAAATACTGATCAGCCACAACATTAAAACAACCACTAATAGCCACTTATATTGTGTGGCTCCCCCTCGTGTCGCCAAAGCAGCTCTAACACGTGGAGGCATGGACTCCACAAGAACCTCTGAAGGTGTCCTGTGGTATCTGGCACCAAGCAACTTGCGACCCTAACCACGGCCATCCACATGATGTAGAAGAAAACGTGATCATCAGACCTCATTGATCCTTCTTCCATTGCTCCACGCTCCAGTTCTGACGCTCACGTGCCCATTGTAGGAGCTTTTGGCAGTGGACAGGGGTCAGCATGGGCACTCTGATTGGTCTGCTGCTACACAGCCCTTTTGTTAGGTACTAACCACTGCGTAGCAGGAACACCCCACAAGACCTGTGGCTTTGGAGATGCTCTGACCCAGTCGTCTAGCATCTCAATGTGCTCCTTGTCAAAGTGGCTCAGATCCTTACGCTGCTTCAACACATCAACTTCAAGAACTGACTGTTCACTTGCTGCATAATACTGTATATCCCACCCCATGACAGATGCCATCAGAAGAAGATGATCGACGTTATTCCCTTCACCTGTCAGTGGTTTGAATGTTGTGGCTGACATGTGTGTGTGTGTGTGTGTATATATATATATATATATATATATATATATATATATATATATATATACATATATATATGTGTATGTATATAAATCATCTAAGTTTTTTGCTGCTTGCCGTATTTTCAGCTACTTTCAAGCTTTCAAGAAGAATCAGTGTATAACTTCACCTCTGTTCACCGGGTACAGCGTGAAGCCACTTCTCGGAGGTAGCAGAATAGAAAAAACAGCCTGGATAAGTGACTCACTCCCCTCCGTGAAAACTAACAATAAACCCGTCAGAGCAATTACAGCGGGCGAGAAATTCCTACCGATATCTCTTGTGCCGTGCTGCCGCGTCCTGCTGCCGCGTCCTGCTGTCGCGCAGCTGGACGGCCGTCCGCTGTGCGTCGCTTTGATTGCAGCACTGCGCGCGCTCTCTGAAGCAGCTTGGAGATAACACCAAAATTTTGTGGAATGCCGCGAGAATGCTGGCGTGTTGCGATAATAGGGCGCAAGATCCTGCCTCCAGCGACTAAGGTGAACTCGCACATGGGGAGCTGCAGCATGGTTTAGACGGCCGGAATATGGTTTGTGACATCACACACACAGGTTTCTGAAGAGAGGATTTGAAGCCTCGAGTCTGGGTTGACGCTTGCCATCTTGGCAGGAAACTGAGCTTTATAGATTTGGGCAGCGGAGCAGAGTCTTGGTGGTTTGCTGAGGAGGTGAGGGCAGTGAAACCAGTGGACGGTCGTTTGGAAGGAAGAGACACGCCCACAAATAAAGGCAACCATGCCCCCAGATATACACATCTTTAACCTTTAGCCTTTAAAGCAGCACTATGTAACTGTTGGTATTTGGCGCCCCTACAGTTTCTGAGTGCCATTGCACTTTCACACCACTGTTGTAAAACTCAGTCCGGTCAAATTTGAACGTTATCGGTGAACCTTATACCTTATATGTTACGAACGCAAATATGATGTACACCTAGGTTACAGCGCCCCCGGCACGGACCTCGCCGCTTCAGCGAGCACTCAGTCCACAGCTCCCCGGGGAAGCCGCAGTGAGAGAGGGCGCAGGGATCGGCCCCCTGCTACCGGTGTAGGTACCAGATGTGCTCGGCCTGGCAGATCGGCTCGCACGTGAGAGTCAGCGGGGTGAAACAAACCCCGTGGCGCTATGAAAGTGGTTGCCGGGCGCACCACTGGCCTGTCAGCGTCATCCGCGCCGTCGGGGAGCGTTATTACCGGTCATTTTCACCAGCAAGTTTATAAATGATCATTGTTGTTATAAATTTTACCAGGCAAAACAAAACCTACTTTTCAGAATACAAAAGTGGGGCAGTCGGGGCGGGGGAGTAGGTGGGAAAGAGAGAGGTGCCATTCTCCATTTTACAAGTCAGTGTACCATGAAAATGATTTTGAAGCTGTTATTTTAAGGAAAATAGTTACATAGTATTGCTACACACTACATGTGCACCCTGTCGTCAAGCACACTTTAGTGTGACATGAAATATCCTGCTTTTTGGATGAACTGCGTCGTCTATGGCAACGGCACTTCCTTTCGGCACTTTGAAGGTTGATGGTGCGCTGCATTATAAACTTTTAAATCAAGTTTATGTGTGAGTCAATTCAAATCAACCAAAAAAAGATGGTATGCCTCAAAATACTCTGTAAAAAGTGCCAGCATGGCATACTACAATATCTTAGTATGCAAACACTGGACATGATTTGTGGCTTGATTCTCCCAGTCATCAGATGACTCTGAAAATTTCGAAGCCAATGGGAGTGAGCTATCGACGACAGAGAGAGCGATGGAGAGAAATGAGAAGAAAGAGCGGGGGAGAAATATAGAGAGAGATAGTTGACCTTTATCTGAAATCAATGAAAAAATGTAAAACCTTCAATCAAGAAAGGCTTGTTGCCCAGACACCATAAATAATTAAATGTTCGCATAAAGTAGCCGACTCTTCAATTCCCGGATAATTGAATATTCTTAAAAGCAATTTTCCCCCCCTGAGATATGAAACATAAGACTGATCGAACCCAGATTTAATGAGGGTGATGAATTACACCCCAGCAGTGACTAGGATTCTGTAATCATGTTGGCATTGTCTTTAATAACTTGTTGAGTCAAAAGGAAATGAAGTAAGAACCCAATTGGATTCCTTCCCAAACATGGAACAACATTTCCACCTGTCAAAACACGTTCACTGAGAGAATAAAAGGGACATCTTTGCTTTTGATTCTCTCTGGCACTATGGACTTAGTGTTTGCAAAACTCTGCAAAAAACAATTACGGTGATAACAAATGCAACATTCTTAAGAACAGGGCGTTTGAGGCCAGAGGTGTCCACCAGGCAGACAATTTAAAACCAAATGTTCACTAATGAGCTGCATCGGTGGTGGAGGAACCAAGGATAAAACCTTGGATGAAAAGAAATAAAACACCAATGTTTTTTGCATAATGATTTGTTCTCTTACCACAAATAAGTGGTTTAAATGAACTAAATTACTCCCTATTCTCCAAAATGAGGACTAGAATTAGGACTGATAGTCAGTATGGACAAACCACACACTGAGTTTTCAGAAGAAAACTAGATCCTAAAGAAATGTTTCTTTCTGTGAGGAAAAGAGCTGAACCAAACGACCAACTAGACCAGTTCCACCAGCTTCACCGGTACAACTACATTAAGAACACATTTTGATTTTGTTATTATTCATGAGTGAATTTTAATTAGTTTCTCATATCTTTGTTCATAATTGTTCATTTTTATCAGTGGTGGAACAGAACTCGGAAGCTACACGAGGGTAAAAGTAGAGATATCATACTACTGGTAAAAGTGAATGTCACTCATTAGAATACTACTTGAGTAAAAGTCTCAAAGTAGCTGATAATAAAGGTACTTAAGTATTAAAAGTAGAGGCTGCGGAGAAAAAAGAACAAGACTTTCTTTTAGCTCTGATTTTATTCTGGCTGCCAATATTTCCGTATTCTTCAGTGAGAATAAGAGGTGCTTCATTCACTAAGAGGCATGTTTCTCTCTGTTGGTCTCCATCAGGAGGACATCGCTGTGGTTGTCGCTCTCCAAAGCGCTGCTCGAGTTGTGGCTCTCTGGGACGTGCCTGTATGGCGAGCCGTTTGAGCATTTATTCACTTTTTCAAACTAGTTGCAATACTGATTGAAATAGTTGTAAATCTACGCTTTGATTCAAAAAAACATATCGTTGATATCAAAAAGACATTATTGATATTAAGAAAGCATTTTTTTTTTTGATAAGCAAGTGTTCAATTGGAGGTCATTTTTTTTTCTAATCTTACACAAGTTTGGATATGCAATATAATGTACACGTACAGACAGTGTATTTATATTATAGGCTATGATATAAGTGGGAATGAACATATCTTGGCAAAAAGTGTGCACACGCACAATATGTACATGCTAAACAATTATTTGAAACAACTTAAAAAATTGAAGTTTGAAATCGCAAGTTGATGTAGGCTTCATATCAGTTTCTTTTTTAAACAACGTATTTTAAGGGAACACAATTTAGGATAAACGGAACACGCAGACAATTGACTTTCGATCAGTTTAAGTGGAAACACAACTATCACATGATAAACGTGGTTATGCATTTGGTAATAACGTTTAAATATTTGAATATTGTTTAAGTATTGTTCCAGGGCATGGTGCTCGGAGCTTTCCTGTGTTTGTGGAGCGTTTATTTGGCGGCGGGGCCTTTTTCCGCTACTTAGAGGCGCTACGGTATAATTCTGGCCTCATCCACCAGAACTAATTGGGACAAGTCCCGTACACCCGCCGGTGGACGGACGGACGGACAGACGGGCACACACACACACACACACACACACACTATACTTGCAAGATAGGATATTGTATTGTTATACTTTCCGGATTTTAATTTCATGTTGCGGCAGATTCGCCACCACACGCCACCCAAGTGGCGTGTTCAGGGCATCGCGAAATGAGGTGAAGCACGTATCCATCTCAGTGTTCTGTCTAGCCAGTGAGCACCTGAGACGCCACTCAGCGGTACAGGGAGAGGGAGGATTTCCCATAAGCCCCGTGTAACTCTACTCAGCCCTCACCGCCACCAGACAAGGGCTTGTGGATTCCTTGCTCACCCGGTAACCGTGGACGTAAGTGAGAACAGCGTTGATATTCCGCCACGCGGTTGTCGTCTCGCTCAGACGGGAGGGTGGGGTTATCAGCGGTCCTTGCGGTTCTCATCCATATGAACCGTCAGAATCTCAGAGCTAGAAACCCTCCCCACCCCTGGTTCTAGCGGGGCAGCCACACACGGAGAATCGGCCCTAGTACCGCCACTAGCTACATCGGCACTTCATTTTTCCCATAAAGGAAGAGGCGATAATGTCATGGGCGCCTCTTCTGGTAACAAGGCAAGCGATTGCCGTGGAGACACCCAGTGGATTACCTGTAGCTAGCTCAGGCTTCTCCAGTCTTGGAGAATTGAGTCAAGAATTGAGCTGAAGACATTGGCCAACCTGAGGCCTGGTCTGAAGCCCGTAGAAACCCTACAGTACATTCTTGTATATCTGCTCCATGGCTCAAGAGAGGCAGGGTGGATAGAGGAGGGGTATCATAGGATTGCTCTTTGTTGAAAATGTATTTTTGATTCAAATAAACTTTTTTACGTTGCTATAGACAGGGGGGGGGGGGGCGGGGGCTGTATGAGCCGTACGTGCCCTCCTGGCCCGGCGGCTGGTCTGGTTGGCTCTGGCAAGTTGAGCACTTTCGTCCTCCGAGCGGCGGAGCCCACTGTCGACGAGCTCGGCCTTCTCCCTCTCTGGGAGAGCGCTCAGTGTCCAGCCACAGTGCACGCTGAGACTGCATGGCCCAGGTCATCACTCTGCCCGCCGATACCGCCGGGGTTTGGGTCAGGTGCAGAATGGCGCCGGAGGTCCTCGCCTCCTTGTCGACCACCTCCGGAGACAGCATCTCCCCGCCCAGGGTCAAGGTGCCCAGTGGACCCCCTTCTTCGTCCTCAGCCTTGGGGTAACCCATCTAGGTTACGATGAATGTGTGTGGGGGGGGGGTTTCGCCTGGTGGAGGGAGAACAGAAGGGCGGGGTAGATCCTGCTCCGGCTCCTCATCCCCTGCGCCACACAAAACAAGAGCCTTCTCCAGCGGAAGGCCCTTGTTGAAGTAGAAGTGGCAGGGCAGGGTTACGCAAAAAAAAAAACCAAAACCAGCAACTGAGTAAAGTAACAAAGTATTTTTACCTTGTTACTCTACACAAATCATTTTTATGTTGTTATTTCTTGCTATTCTGAATGGTGTAATATAGTAAGTATGCGTGTCTATGTATATCATATGCACACTAATGAAGCTTAGTCAATTGAAGGGAAGACAAAGAGAGAGACAGAAAAACGTAAAAATACAAATAAACATTTTAATACATACAAATATTTCATGTAAATATATAAAAAGAATCCGGGTCCGCCCCCCCGTTTTGGAACCCCTGTGCTAGTACTGGTGGCACTTTCTTGGGGTGACAGTCTGCCATACAGATTAATTAACTCAATGAAGTGTGTAATTCTATAACTCGGCAATTGTGGTTTTTCATTTTGTAGTAAAATCTATTGTGACAATTTTTTTTATCGTGCGTTGTGTCCCATTTCGATCAGGCAGGTGTCGGACAGCCTTGCGTCACGCCCAACGCCGGACCCGGCAGAAGTCCAAGATGGCGGCGTCCATGCGCGTCTGGTGTGCCCTCCGCATCACGCTGGGAGGTGAGTTATTATTCTTTTTTTAATCTTTTCTTCCACGAGAAACGATCATTTGGAAAGTAAACGTTTTAAGCGGAACGGGGGAAGTGGAGAACTGATCGGCGCGCACGGCGGGGGAGGAAGAGGGAGCCGTGGCTTCATACTGCTCCGAGGTGACCGTCCAGCTGACGTCCAACTTATGTTTGGACACTCGCCGATATGGTTTCCTGATAAAACACGTCCCAGTGTTTTATAAGCGTCTCTGTTCTAATCACAGAGTGGTTTGTAGCTCGTGTTGATTCCGTTATACCGATAAGCGATGTGGGATCCCAGACTTCTCAGGCAGAGTCCACGGTGGACGGTCTTCCCACTTTAATGTTCGTTTGTCCGTCTGTCATGGCTTCGCGCAATATCGTGACGAAATGAATCGGCGTCTTAAAGGCTGAATAACATTTGAGCACTGCGCTTGTCGCCACATAATCATGAATAGTCATAAAACCATAACGAATTATTGCTCCTCAAAAATCCCTCGTCTTAATATCTTATGAAAGCATATGAATAGATAAAATATTCACATTACCATTTGTCTTTTATGGATAACGAATGCGCAGGGGAGACATGTGATTTTTGTCAACTTATTACTAAAATACACAACACATGTAATCATAGAAATACAATAAATGTTCTCAATAATCAAGATACACAATGTACTATGTTCACAACAGGCCACCCATCTTGTGCTCCACCACCATAGCCAATGCTACGCCTCACTTGTGCCTAGATTTCGGACCGAACACGTATTTTAATTCACATTATCTAATCAGAAAAGCTAGAAGCATGAAATTCAATTAGCTTCTACATTATGGGTAAAAACATTTTGCATTCGCTTGAGATATTCCCCATCTCCCTTGCTGATAAATAGTGTGCAACAAATAGGCAATGATAACACTTTTTTTTTAAACAAAATGTTTATTTATACTTAAAATTTTATAGTAAATATAAAAGGGAAGGACTAAAAACAGTTAGGCAAACCAACCTAAAAATGATAAATCATGGCATCATGTGCATCCACATAGAGGAGTCTCCAAAAAGAATAAAATCAATAAATAAGATAGAAATACGGTTTCTGGTTTTCACAATTTAATCAGTACAGCGCCTTATCACCTTGGTAATCTAAAATAAGAAATTACAGGAGCCCATCTGTTTACAAACATCTGTCTTTACAAGGAGTTTTCTTGTTATTTTTTCCATTGAGTACACTTTCATTAACCTGTCTTGCCACTGATGTCTGGTGGGTGGCAGTGGTTTGAGCCAAGATAAAGTTATCTTTTTTTTTTGCCACCAATAAAAGGGTATGCAACAAGTAAACCTTTGTTATCCATTACTCCATCAGGGACTGCTCATGCAATATGGTACAATGGGATTAGTGGGAGATCAATGTTAAAAATAGAAAATATTTCTTTAAATCTTATTTATTATAATTATTTATTTTGTTTGAGTCCCTTCCTAGTATGACTTAAATTTTGGACAATCCCAGAAAATGTATGGGTGATCCCCGACCTTCTCTCTACCACAGATTTGTTTTATTTCTGTCATATTTTTATACAATTACCTTTAGAATTCCAGTTGAATTCTTTCTGCAGTGGGCTAGGGTTGCTGCGGTTACTGGTGTCACGTGGTGTTCAGGCATGCACCAATTACATGACATGCCCACTGCAGCCACCATTTTTTTTTTTTATAGAAATAAAACCAATTTAGTTAATTTTCGTATAAAGTAAAATCTTCTATTTTATAAAATACTAAGCGTGTTATCAATACTCTACTCTTTGTAGTCTGTCGCTACAAAAGGGAAAGTGGCTGCTTTGTGCATGTACAGCTGAGTCGCAGCACAGTCTGCGGAGTCACATTTAATTTATCATTTAAATGATTTTAAATTTTCCCCTTCAAACATTTGGTCAATTGTAATAAGTCTTGTCTCCGCCCACTCCCTTGAGTCCAGTGTCTAATTTACATGGCAGAAAATCCACATTCCACATTTCTCCAGCTTTTTTGCTCCAAAGTCTGTAACGTCTCGGGCGGCGTTAGTGAACATTAATCTTTTTTCTAATCCCAGTCAATTCATCTCCTCAATTTGCATTTACCACTCGACCATTTGTGGGGATTAAGGCCTCCTCATAACATGTTTTTCAAATAACTAATGATGCAGCGATTGCCTTGGGCACAATTCTTAACAGGGTTTAAACATACTCAAATGCATTGGCGAAGGACAGTGTAAAAAATTGCCACCAGCATAACTTTCCCCAGAGCTGTCAAACGCACCGCTGCGCCCATCTCTCCACGGTGTATAAAGACACCCATGACATCACTGTGGACCATTTGTTCCTCTCTGCCATCACCTTGCATCGTAAAACAAAATCTATGGTGTCGTAGGAGCTGATATGATAGAGCTGTACCTGGAGCATTGAGGTCGGAACAGCCAAGCTTTTTTTTTTTTACTTCCTAAAATCCTGGCCCTATTCCGAGGGGGAGCAGAGCTGTTCAGATCGCGGGCGCCCCCAGTGTGCCTCTCCATTCTTGCCTGTCTCATTCTTCCTCTGCAATCCTATATGGGATTATTTTGGTTTTAAACCGGATGAACTGGCAAGCCGAAGATGTAAAATAAGTTATTTGTCATCTTTGCAAACGCAGCCCAGGAAGGAGCACTGGGTTGCAGCACGGAGGTTCTGGTAAAACCCTCACTTAATTGGCAGGTTTTTTTTTTTGTTGTTTTTTTTTGGCCACTTTCTCAAATCCCACAACAATGGACAAACAGCCGAGGAGCAAAATAAAAGTATCAAATCGTGTAATTAACCCGGAGAAAGCCCTTCTGGGTCTGCTCCCCGGAGGAGGCGGCGGGTGCAGCTTCCCCGGGGACTGGCCCTCCACCCCCTGTTATAACAGGTGTGTGTGAGTGTGCTCTGCATCGGCGTGTTGCTCCTGCAATATCTGAACCGAACCACAGGAAGAAAGAAGGAGAGAGTCAGTTTTAGAATGACTGGGAAACTGGGTTTACGGTGATTTATTTCTTCTTTTTGTGGGTTTCTCAAGAGGGGGGAAAAGCACCGGATGCGGCTAAAGCAGAATGCCAGCCAAAAAAAACCAACACCGATGGATTCATCACAGATTGCCTATATATTTGTCCAATCGCCCAAGCCGAGAATGTGCCAAAATTATACAAATTGATAAATAAAACTAGTCCTATTGTTAGAAGGAAAGCATAATTCCTAAACACAACATAATATACCAATTACTAAACCTTAAATTGTCTTTAAAAATGTATTTGGCTGCCAGCACTGAATTTCTTTGAATAGTTTAGAACTGAAATTGCTTTCGATTTATTGAATTCAGGAATTTTGTCATAGAAGTGTACACAGAAAAGCACATTAATAATGACATGCAATAGTCCTTTTTGACTTTTCTCTCTCTGTGTGTGTGTGTGTGTGTGTGTGTGTGTGTGTGTGTGTGTGTGTGTGTGTGTGTGTGTGTGTGTGTGTGTGTGTGTGTGTGTGTGTGTGTGTGTGTGTGTGTGTGTGTGTGTGTGTAAGCTGCCGTCTATATTTTGACGTCTGCGGCTCTCTTTCAGGTGCAGTGCCAGTCCGTGCCATCGGGGGAGCTCTCACCTCCACCTCGTCAGTCAGTCGAGCCTCGGCGCTCCCTCTCCACAGGAACCTTCAACCTCCTGCTGTCTCTGCTGCATCAGGGCAGAGTGTCCGACATGGAAGCTTCTTCAACAAGCGTGAGTTTTAAAACCCAGCTAGTATGTAAAATGTTCTAGGATGACATACTACGTCTGGCAAATATCATAGCATATTTACATTTGTTCATTGAGCTGAGTGCTCTTGACAGGTACCATCTGATCTTCCTGATGTTGTGAATCTGCAGGACCGGGAGACATGAAATTTGGTCAGAAAAAGTTAGCCAGTCATCAATCACTACCCCGAGATTTCTAGCAGACTTGGATGGTGTTAATGATGACGAGCTAAAGTATGCACGCATTGGGAAATATGCTGGCATTAATATCCCAGAATGCACTGTGACACGTCAAGGGCACAGCTGTAGATGACTGGTCTAGATGGAAAACGAGAGCTTGGAGAAAGAAGGAAAAACCTGACTCACAATGTTGTAGGGATTTATGTTTACATATTTATATCACCCTAACCTTACTTCTGAGAGGCTGTAAAAGCCCCCTGCTGCTTTGCATTGACTTTTCTTCTTAGATTAATATTTTATTTTTGTGTTTGGCTTATTATTATTTTTATGTTATTTTTCTGTTGTATCCTGGCAGGTTGTGTACTTGGACATAGGCTGCAAATTATTGTAATTGGCGCAGCTATATGATGGTCTACTATGTCCCAAAAGCCATCAGTCTTCTTACTGCTTACTTCTATACTTAAGTACCCTGAATTAGTCATGACATTTTAGTTGATTCATTATCACGTAATTTCGATTAGCAATCTTTCTATTGATCTTTTTATATGGAATATCTTTTCATGCAGTATTTTTTTGTTCATCACTTTCACAGTAAAAAGCTAGAATCGTGTAATCATGCATGTAAGAGATCTTGTGTCTCTGCTGTATCCTTTCAATTCAATTATAAATTGCTTCATTGTAGGGTTCCTGCAGTTACCGGTGTTACACAGTTTTATGCCGATTACATTACTTGACCACTGCCCCTACCGGCGTTTTTTTATTATTTTTTAATAGAAATAAAGCCCATCTCGTTAATTTTTGCATATCAGCGGGCACGTTCATCAAATCAGATTTGTAAAATACCAAGCGTGTTATCAATATTTAGTTGGACGCTACAAAACTCAAAGTGAAAGTGTCTGCTTTGTGCGCTCACAGCAGATCGCAGCACCGTCTGCGATGTCAGATTTTACTTATCACGGGAGGAGAGAAGAGAAAGAAGGCTATCGAAGACCCTAGATCGGTACCTGTCTCCATGCCTAATCTCCATGCGTGATTTGCAGGGGAGATCTCCGTCCCCGTCTCAGATAACACATTGAGAACATTGTATTTTTTATTGTAGATGTATTTTTATTTTAGATGTTTTTTTTATTTAACTTTTTATTTTTCTCCGAAAAAGAAAAAGCAGCACCGTGCATAACAGGGATACCCCCCCCACACACACATACACACGCTGTAAAATGTCCGGTGCTACCGAGTTTATTAATTGGTGGGGAAAAATTCTCACTGTGGCATCCCTACTACCTATACACTTATACTGCCAAAACGCAACACCACAGACATCTTATATAATTAATATGCACGATATAAAATTGACAATAATAAATACAATAAATATAGCTGCAGGCAACACTACACAGGGTCCAGTTTAGTCATGTCAGACACGCATTACAGTTTTAGAGGTTCCGAAGGTCCGTAATCTGCGCTCTGTGGTTAAATGCGGGGCGGACCGAGGAACTTCCACGGATTCTTTCTTTAATCACTCATCTTCCGTGGGATGGTGGCCGTGCCGGGTTTGGGTTGGAAGGATTGTGAGTTACAGTTCAAATTGGCGTTTTAGGAAGAGCCGCCACGTCGGCTCCGGGGGACCTCATCCCCACTGCGTGCTGCCCTGCAGGAGAGCGCTGCGGCTGGGGTGCGACGGAGGAAGCACCGGCGCTCCTGCTGTACGATTGGCTATTTGTCACATGTTTAAAGTGACGCATTTACGCGGGTTTACGAAGGTAATCAAACGTACTTAAATTTAGTGGTGACTTCTTTCATTGGATTACATTTTCAATAAGTCACGTCTCTTTGAAAGACGAAAAACGTTGTTGCATTCCTGTGAGAAATTACCACATCACGGCTTTACTTTTTCTGATGCCTCGCTGGATCCTCAATGCATCACTCACTCGCACAGTCGAGTGGACTTGACTCGACGTGGTCACGAGTTTTTGTGGACTGTTTTTTCGTATTGTATGTTTCTAAGCTGTTTATCGCTCTCCATCTCTCCCTGTGTTCTGTATGTCTCTCTGTTAGTTGCCCGCTCTCAGTAACAGAGTAATCTCCTTCTCCTTCAGTGACGGCGGAGGAGCTATGGAGAGGAGTTTTGGCAGAAAGTGGAGCAGGGGCAAAGAAGGGCAGAGGAAAGAGGACTAAACGCAAACTGAAAAAAGATCTCAACAGAGGACAGAGCCTTGGAGATGGTGAGACAGCCATCTTCCTGCCTGCCTGCCTGCCTGCCTGCCTCTCTGCAGACCTGTGCTCTTGCCTGTCTGTCTGACTACTCATCTGTTTGCCTGTTTCTCCCCAAGGCCGAGGTGGCTTCCTGTGGCCTGGTCTCAATGCCCCGGTGTTTAAAGGAGGAGCTCAGCAGATTATGTCGCGACGAGGAGAGACCGAGCAGCAGGAGATGCAAGCAGAGCTTTGTACGTCACTTCCTATCTGGCAGTGTTCCGACGTGCTAGTTGAACACATGACTGCCATCACTCCAACTGCCAGCATTCCAAAACGCCAGTGGAGCGTGTGACCAGCATCACTTCCGATGTGACAGCATTCCAACACACCAGTGGAACACCTAAACATTAATTCATTGATTAATTATCATAAATTAACACAGATTTATTATCACTGGCTGGAGGTTAGAAGAATTTACCAAATTGTACGATAACGCTGTGTGGTGTCACTTCCTGTGTACAGTGCGTCAAAGAGACGAGTGGGATAGGAAGAGGAGGATGAAGGTGAAGAGGGAGAGAGGATGGACAGGAAACTCCTGGGGGGGGATCAGTCTCGGGTCGCCTGACCCCGGACCCAACGGAGGTCAGAGACACACACTGGAACACATCATACAACACAACACACACACACACACACACACACACACACACACACACACACACACACACACACACACACACACACACACACACACACACACACACACACACACACACACACACACACACACACACACACACACATATATATAAAAGACATACAGACAGATGTGGACAAATTTGTTGGTACCCTTACAGATCATTGAATCAATGCTTCATTCCTCCTGAAAAGTTCCATAGATGTTCGATAGGATTCAGATCAGGGCTCATAGAAGGCCACTTCAGAATAGTCCAATGTTTTGTTCTTATCCATTCTTGGGTGCTTTTAGCTGTATGTTTTGGGTCATTATCCAGTTGGAGAACCCATTATCAGCTTTCTGACACTGGGCGGTACGCTTCGCTCCAGAATGCCTTGATAGTCTTGAGATTTCATTGTGCCCTGCACAGATTCAAGGCACCCTGTGCCAGACGCAGTGACGCAGCCCCAAAACATAAGAGTCTCCTCCATGTTTCACAGTAGGTATGGTGTTCCTTTCTTTGAAAGCTTATTTTTTTCGTCTGTGAACATGGAGCTGATGTGACTTGCCAAAAAGCTCAAATTTTGACTCATCTATTCAAAGGACATTCTCCCAGAGGTATTGTGGGTTGTCAATATGCATTTTAGCTAATTCCAGTCTGCCTTTTTTATGTCATTCTTTCAAAAGTGGAGTCCTCCTGGGTCTTCTTCCATGAAGCCCACTGTCACTCCAAAAAGTGACAGATGGTGTGATCAGACACAGATGTACCTTAACCTTGGAGTTCAGCTTGTACCTCTTTGGAAGTTGTCCTTGGCTCTTTTTCTACCATTCTCACTAGCCTTCTGTTCAATCTGGGGTCGATTTTTCTCCTGCCGCCGTGTCCAGGGATGTTGGCTACAATCCCATGGACCTTAAACTTCTTAATAATATTTGCGGCTGTCGTCACAGGAACATCAAGCTCAGACAAGTCTCTTCTTTGCTTTCTCTGGTCCATGTTCCATGTGGTGCACATGATTATACCAAACAGCAGAGTGACTACTTTTCTCCATTTAAATACCAAACAGCAGAGTGACTACTTTTCTCCATTTAAATATGCTGAATGAGTGATATGATTGAAGACATGTGTGATACCTATTAAAGAAAACAGTTTGTTTTAAATATCACTATGATCCATATATTTATAATCTTTCCAAAGGGGTACCAACAAATCTGTACAGGCCATTTTAGAATATAATTGATCTCTTTGGCAATAGTTAATCTTTTTTTCACAGTTTCTTTGCTTTTACTCTGACATACCAAAAGCATGCAGGTATACATGGAAAAACTGCTTTAATTTCATCACATTTCAGGATGAATGAAGCATTGTTTCGATGAGCTTTAAGGGTACCAACAAATTTGTCCACGTCTTTATATACAGTATACATTATCGTAGTCGTGGCTCCGCCCCTTGCTGTCGTCTGCGCGGACGCTCTGTGTCCATTGCGCACGATTTTAGTTTTTTTTTTTTATTTTACATCGCTATGTCCGTCAAAAACTCAACGGCAGTGATATCCTACGACGGCGATGCACTCATGGAAATAAAAAAAATCCCTGAAAGAACAACTTTGGGACTTTTTATCCCTGGCTCAGAGTGGCCGGCGGAGATTTCACGCACCAGCGCTCCCAACCAGAAAAACAACAACAACAATGGAGCCACTGTTCCAAGGGGGCGGCGATGAAGGAAGCCCCACATAAGCGACGCGGCATCAAGATCAGAATGAGGACACAACCATACCGTCCACCTCTTCTTTGCCAATGTCCAGGCCCTTGAGAACAAGAAAGATAACCTTTGTGCTAGGATTACATTCCAACGGGATTTGAGAAACTGTGTCCTCTGCCTGACGTAGACATGGGTGAACCCCCTGGTGCCGTACCACGCCATACGTCCAGCCGAGTCCTTCTCCGTGTTGCGCGACGACAGGTCGGGGAAATTGAAGGGTGGTGGTGTCTGCCTCATTATAAACAGCCGCTGGTGTAACCCCAACAAGACACTCCCGCTCCTGCTCACTGAACCTGGAACAGCTGACCGTCTCATGCCATTCATTCTACCTCCCCGGAAATTCAGCACAGTCATCATCACAGCCGTTTATATTCTACTGCAAGTGGACACCAACACAGCACTATCGGACCTGTATGATGTCTTGTGAGGACTTCAGAACGAACGTCCCGATGCGGCTGTAGTAGTGGCTGGGGACATAAACAGGCGAAGGATAATTACGACGAAGGACGTAAAGCGGTGGTTGGACCAATCGGAGGCCGTGCTTCAGGATGCTCTGACGTAGTCTGGGACATGTTCCAATCAGGTTCCAGTGACGTCAGCGAGTTTATGAAAGTAGATCTGAGCTTCATAGCTACGCTAGCAGACAGTATCGTTCTCATGGTGAAAGTTTGGGTATTTCCTAACCAAAAATAGCAGGTTGATAAATTAATCCGCGGCGCTCTGAATGCTGATGGCCCCTGACAAAGACTGTCTTGTATCCGTAAATATGGACAATTACAAAGCGACGTCATACAATCTGCGGATGGCAATGAAGGACGCTAAATGGATCTACAGGGGTACAGTGGAGCAACCGATGGAGCAACGGGACACCAGACACTTGTGGCAGCAGCGGTGGACTATTACGAACTACAAGAGCAGCCCCTCCCTAGCCACTCTAGTGCCAGGACAACAGCCTGCTCCTGAACGTCAGCAAAACTAAGGAGGTGATTGTGGACTTTAGGAGGGGATTACAACCGAGGCCCGCGCGCCGGTGGTGACTAATGGGGCTTCTGTCGACAGGGTAAGTAGCCTAAAGTACTTGGAGTCCACATCATGGAGGAATTAACATGGTCTTTACATTCAGATATTCTGATGAGAAAGGTGAGGCAGCATCTTTACCACCTCAGTCCGCTGAAGAAATTCAGGGTCTCTGAGGATCTCAAGTCCTTCTACTCTGGAGCAGAGGAGAGCATCCTGACAGGCAACATTGTTGCCTGGTTTGGGAACTGTACTGATCAAGAAAGGCGGGCCCTGGAGAGGATGGTGTGTTCAGCTGAACGTGTTACTGGAACTACCCTCCCCTCCCTGCAGGACTTATACACCAGGAGGTGTAGCAGCAGAGCCCACAGGATCATGAAGGATCCTCATCACCCCAACAACGGACTGTTCCAGCTGCTGTGGGCGGGCAAGCGCCTCCGCAGTAACAGCGACGACAGAGAAACTGAGACAGTTTCTTCCCGCAAGCCATAAGGACTGTCAATGCTGAACTTACCAGGGGTCCTCACTGAGACACACACAGGCCCCACTGCACTGCATGTAGCATACTGTATCACTATTATGGGTTATGGCATACTGTGCTGTATTCTGTATCACTGTACTGGGTTACTGCATACTGCGCTGTATTACTGTTGTTTTCGGTGTTACTGTATTCATGTGTCGTACTGTTGCATACTGGACTGTATATCTCCACACACTACCTCATTTTATTCACATGACACTTTACTGCACATATCTACAGTATATATACAAACAGCCTATCCCATATACATAGGTCTCTTCCCTTTACTTCTATTTTGTACCCCCACTCTTTATTACATGTTTGAGTCTTATTTTATTTCATATTCTATTCACAAACTGCATTACGTTTTCAGGAATCAGTTAGTTTCAGTTAATTAGCTCGGTAGAAATTAGGTTAGCTATTGTGTTCAGTTTCTAACTTATTGTGCATAATCTCTGGGTGAATTGCAATGACATTTCACTGCATATATGTATGTATATGTGACACACCGCAGCAAAACTCGCATTGTCACGCATTTCTAAAATGGCCAGGAGCGGCCAAATAAGTTGAAAAAACCTTTCTAAAAGGAAAATTTGATTTTTCCAGATTCGTGTTCCTTTATGTTTTTTTGTTTTTTGTTTTTTTTTAAACATATTTTCAAAACAGAGTTTGATTTATAAATTGCAGAAAATGTTAAATCGCAGAGTTCAATATTCCCGTCAGATTACATGGGGAAACATGGTTCACTTACAGAGACGCTGAATAGTGCTGAACAACACAGAGCGACCGTTTCCTTTAAAGCGACCGTCCAGGTGAAGATCATCCATATTTCATGTAATGTGAAGTCACAATGTGAAACCATTTTGATAGAGTTCAACCTTTAAATCGTACTACTTTTACATACACTGAGACATTATTGTCTCGGGGGCATAGACCAACGAAGAAGTAATGCGACGTCACTTCAATCCACTTCACTTGTCTGTGAAAACTTTCGTCTCTGTTGTAATGGATCACGAGAAGCAGATCTACTTCATACTGCGGACCAAATCAGTGTAAGCAGCGCATACTGGACTTAATTTTTCGCGATGATGGTCAGTTCTCTGACAGCGATGCTGAATCTGATACCGGCGTTATCCCGGATTTGGAGAACCTTTCAAACAGCGGATTTCAAACTGAATGTGACGATGAAACAGAATATTTTCAAGAACCACCGAAGGAGACCGACGACACGCCCGTTGTTGTTACAGAAGAAGTTGATGACGTGATGAAGTCCCTTTGCAGATTATGAAGTAGTTATGGACAAGATTCTCAAGTTGACCTGCAAATGCAGCCAGTGATGAAAGAAAATGAAAAGAGGCAGCCCCAAACAGGCTCTCAGAATGTAGCTAGGGTAGATTTGGGGTTATTCAACATAATTCCAAGAATTTTGAAGATATAGGGCTGATATACAGAGACTCATATTATTGATGTACTCTACATTTTGTTTTTTTGTCCGTACTTTTAAACTCCTAAATAATTGCACTTCATAAAACTTGTATATTTGTCTTCTTTCGGCTTCTCCCTTTAGGGGTCGACACAGTGGTATATTATTACTGTTAAATCCAAGATTCAAGAGGTTTATTCATTACATAAATATACATCCATACATATATGGAGTGAAATTAAATCCTTTTTAAAAACAAAAGATGTTGCCTGTCTGACGCTGTTCGACATTCCCTCAAAACACAAGAACAATGCGGAGGTTGCCCTCACTCAGCAGGGTGTCAAGTGGCCATGTGACAAGTAGCCATGCAGCTTTGTTGGTCCTCCAGCCTATTTGTATTCTGGGAGCTGGCTGAATGACGCCAAGTGTGGGGAAAACTTTGAAGATGATTATCTCAAACGCAGTTTGCCACACACTTGTCATTAACAAGTCATTGCTTTAAAAATGTTTCCTTGATTTGCACAAGTGACACCTTGTTTTGAAGCTCTGATTCTTAACTTTCAAATGATATGGGGGGAAAAAAAGTCAAAAGCCACTGTATTTACCTAACTCTGCAGTGGGTCACATATGTATGTGACAAATAAACCTCTTGACTATTGAATCTATTTTCGCCCCCTCTGCGCATTCAGATCACGTGACACAATGAGTCTGCAACTTTAAACTAAGGCCTTACTATGCCAGCCTGCTCGTGAGTTTATGGAAATGAGAAAATACAAGTTTAACAACAAATGGCTTGAGAATGATGACTCAAGCCGGTGCTGGTAAATGCCTACGAAGCGAACTGCGTGGTATGTCGAAGGCGTTTTAAACTTGGGACAATCATAATCAAGGTGGTGGAATCAATCGCACATGCAGGGTTGAGGGTTAAGCACAAAGAGTATACAAAAGCCCGCCAGCAGACTCCAATTACCCATTTCTGCTCCACTCTTTCCACCGCTAGCAAGGATGTTATCATGGATGTTACAATGGGGAATTCGTAGCCGACAAAGTCATCATCTGACCTCCACACAATTTGTGGCTCTACGCCAACAGTCTGAGGAGGGTGACAAGCCACCACTTATACAGGTCAAATGACAGAATTGAAGACGTGTTCAAAGCCAGGTTTCCAGACTCGGGGCTTGTGCAGGCATTTATATGTAGGAAAGACAAGGTGTGTGTGTTCAGTCAGCATGCTCGACATACAACACAGTATTTGTATGCCATTGCATCTTGGACAGAGTTAGTCTGCAAGTGGAGTTCAACCTCTCAACCTGCAATATCACTTTTTAATCATTCTTTAATCATCAAGAACTGCTTGCAACAGCTCTGTCCTGTGGGATGATGAGAGCACAGCTTTTTGTTACACAGAACCGCCATCAATCCCCCTCTTTGGAAAGCCATCTTACTAGAATTTTGTCTTCAAACAACTCATATCACATCACCCAAGTGGGGGAGAATCACCACACGTGAGACAAATAAACATAGAACCAAACAACAGCATGTACATGGAAAAACAAACATGAAAACAACATCCCAGCGCACCCTGCCCTGCAGCCACGGAAGACCCCCAGCCCCAAGAGAAGCCGGAAGCCTGTGGAGCAAAACTCACACACGACCCTGAGGAGCATAAACCAGTCCCAGAGAACGAGAGGAGACCCTGCACCCCTGAGACGCACACATGCAATCCACCACCACTTGCAGACACGAGATGCAGGCGCAGAATCTGAGCCGTGCCGTGCCGACAGACCGACACTCTGCCTGAGCCGCCTGCCCTGCAGGCGAGCCGGCGGGCCCCTGTGCCCACCAGCCCCCTTCACAAGGGTGAGGCCCTCCCCGCCGCAACCGAACAAACACCCATCTAGCCACAAGCCCCGAACACCCATCCACATAGCAGAGTGCGCTCAGAGCAGGGCACCTGGATGCCGACGCCCAAAGGCCGCCAGATATGTGGATCCTCCACCACCCCCAGCTGAGACAGTCTTTGAAAATAAATTCCCCTCTTTCGTGACTCATGTCATAAAGGGACCTCTGTTCAAAAGTGCAGCAGGGCTTCAGAGCTCAGCGACTGAGTCACTAACATCTGCAGTGCAGCCTGTTCTGCACAGGCATGTTTTGATAGGGCATGCAGTCGTCCTTTTTATTTCCCTGGACTGTGTGCAGCAGCATGACCTGAGAAATAGGATTTCAGTCTCCATGGTTGGACCCAGTGTCAACTGGAAGTTTTTTGTTACATTGATTGTGTTATTTATTTTATGTTACCCTAATTTCCGGACTATAAGCCGCTTCTTTTTATCCACGCTTTGAACCTCGCGGCTTAAGCAATGATGCGGCTAATTTATGGATTTTTCCCGCTTTCACAAGCCTCATGCCGCCAAAAAACTGAGCAAAAAACACATTATGTGACGGTGCTCAGTTTTTTGGCGGCATGAAGCTTTCATTAGACCAATGAAATTGCTGAACGGGTTAAGGTGAAACCATGTAACTGTTTAGTTTACTGTTTAGATTAAATGGAGCGCGCTCAAACTTCCCATCATTTATGGTAGTCATTTCGTCACCCTCATCATGGCAAAGACACAAAGAAATGCATATGATGCAGCTTTCAAGCTGAAGGCGATCGATCTGGCTGTTGGAAAAGGAAATAGAGCTGCTGCACGGGAGCTTGGCCTTAATGAGTCGATGATGCAAAAAGACAACAAAAGCTTTCAGAGGGAAGACAAGCAGATGGCCCGAACTAGAAAGCTCGAAGACTGGGTCAACACACAGAGAGCAGACGGCCGAGGTGTTTCAACTGTGCAGATCTGACTGAAAGCCAAAACAATCGCCACGGCAATGAAGTTTAAGGATTTTAGAGGTGGACCATCGTGGTGGCTGCCAGTGGGTCCTGACAGCGTGGAGCATTGTCAAAAAATCCACTATCATCAACGGGTTTGGAAAGGCTGGACTGCTGCGCGTTGACGAGGGCAGCATGAGCTCAGCGGGGAATTTGCCTCCGGATGAAAGTGACGAGAGCGACAATGAAAACGATCCAACATCGGATGAAGGGATTCTGGGGCTATTCAACTCCGACACCGAAGGAGATGACTTCAGTGGTTTCAGTGCGCAGGAAGGAGGAAGATAGTGACCAATGACTTTCTTGGTAGGCTACTGTTTACCACTAATATTTATTTTGGTTACAAGCCGTGTTTCGTTAAAGCCTGTGTAAAGTTAATTTGTTTCAATGGACCGATAGGCACCTGCGGCTTATAGACATGTGCGGCTTATTTATGTTCAAAATAAATATTTTTTTTTAAATGCAGTGGGTGCGGCTTATATTCAGGTGCGCTTAATAGTCCAGAAATTACGGTAATCTATTTCAGGACCAGTTATGTGATTATCCAGCAGTTTGGAAACTTCTTGTCTCTGGAGGCAGAAGCTGAATCCTCTTCTTTCCAACCCATGCGGACAAGACTGGATGTTTTCCTGCATGGACTCATCAATCCCAGCATTTGCATTATCTGGAAATTGCCGATTTTTGACCTGTTGGAAGTCCCACATATTTAAATCTCTCCGGTCCTAATGTCTGAGGAAAAAAAATCCCCTCAAGGCATAATTTGACTTTGCGCTGGGTGAGCAATAACGATAATTGTCGGCATACTTTTTTTCTTGATGTCGAAATAAAATAGACTCGATCATTTTGATAGAAAAATCCGCAGATCTGTTCATTTCCGCGTTTGGTAAGTTGCAATGGAAAGCCAATCAGTTTGGATGATCAAAAGCTGACCTTTCACCTCAAACTAATGACGTTTGTCGATATAGAAATCAGTCACGGGTCCTCCCTTGTGGACAGGTTGCGCTTGTAAGCACAGTACACACAGACCGGAGGCAGACCGCAGTGTCCCAAAACTCAGAGGCGAAGCAGAAAGATGATGTATTGTTGACAACCGGGACACATTCATCTATAGTTAAGCGATTTATTTATTTATTTTTTGAAGAGATATTTAAGTTCCGACCCAAAGCAGATGGTAAACATCCATTGTGTTAGAGTTAGCGACGAAAATGGACAACACTACAAAGTTCATTATTTGGACCTACTTGCCATGTTTATCTTGGTTTTGATTTGATCAAAATTGTATATAAGTGAAATGTTAAATAAAGCAGCTGCACTTGTTACTTATTGTTCACGAATGGAAATGATTTAATTTCAAGTGTTAATATTCATAATATTTATTTTTAAAATAGCTTAACTGACGCTTAACTCTCCCGTTTGTCCGGGACATTGAAATCCTCCAGGACACGTGGACTCGCACCAGTTTTTTCGTACGGAAACTCTGGTCCATCCTACTCTGAGCTCTGGACTTTCTGCAGGAAACTTCTGCTCCTGTCCCATGGCCAAGCAACGGTTGAGAGGGGCTTCTCTGTAAACAAGAAGGTGGAGGCTAATAACATGCAGGAGGACACAGTTGTTGCTCGGAGGATATGTGACTCTCTGTCTGTGGGAGGGATCTCAAAGTACCTCTGAAGAAGGAGCTACTGGCACCTGCAGCTTCAGCAAGGCCTCGTTCTAGGCTACACCTTGACTAAGAAAAGAGAGAGGGGGAGCAATTTGCAAATAGGAAAGAGAAAAGTTGCAGAGGACCACCTTGAGCAGCTCAAAAAGAAGACACTGAGGTAGTAAACAGCCTGAAAGAAGATTCAGACAAACTGGCAGAGCGAGCTAAGGGGAAATCAGGCACACTCATTGCCCAGCTCATCACCAAGTCCAACATACTTGGGAAGCGATACAAAGAAAATGTCACAGAATTCAAAGAGGTTGAGACAGAGCTGGAAAATGAATCAGCCGAACTCGGGCGTATGCCATAATGTCCACTCGGGCATTTTCTCTCTTTTCGCTACCTTCCCTTTCCCTGTTCTCGCTCCCCTCAGAATTCCTGTTTCATTTCAAATGAAAATTCTGCATTTAAGTTTTTACAATCTCTCAGGTAGGCCTAAGGTTTTTAATTAGCCAGGATATAAATCAAGCTGCTATTGCTATTTGGCCAGTGACAACTCATAAGCAAGAAGGATGGTACATCGGCTTTTTTATATATTGCTTATTTTTTTCTTAAAAAAAACACTATTCTCGTTACTTGATTTGATTAGCATTATTTTCAGGGGACCTCATTTTAGACCAAGGCTCCACATATGGCATAAAATGGTGAAGGATCTAAAAAGCACTTTGGCCTTTGGTTTGGTTTGCACACAACTCTGTCACTTTTGATTTCTGGGTTATTGTCTGCTGATATTAAATGTTCTGGTAATATGGTAATAATGAATATAATTTGGGACAATATTTTTAATTAATTAATAAACACAATTAGAAAATGTTCAACCAGACTGACATCAATGTGTTTACTTGGAAAGAGTATATTTTCACTTTTGATGTGTATTTCCATTGCAAGTTTTGTATTCAATTGAATATAGAGTGGTATTATAATAACCTTAAGTCTTAGATTTAACTTTTACCGACCTGTAGATACCCTGCACTGGTACACAATAGACACACTAACACACACTGACAACACACCGTAAGACAATGTAAGACACCCTGTTAGACAATTCAGCATACACACTAACACAGTGTAACAGTAACACGTCACTGCCATTTTCTCTCCACAGAAACATATGAAGACTTTGATTCTCGTGTGATCGAGGTCAGTGTGTTTCACCTTCTATCTGTGTGTGTGTGTGTGTGTGTGTGTGTGTGTGTGTGTGTGTGTGTGTGTGTGTGTGTGTGTGTGTGTGTGTGTGTGTGTGTGTGTGTGTGTGTGTGTGTGTGTGTGTGTGTGTCACTGGGTCTGAAATGCCATTGTCACTAGCACACTACTTGGTACGCCACACTCGTGTTTGGTACATCTGAAACCACAGTATGCATCAGTTAACACACTCCAAATTTTGGTTCCATAGAAATGGATGGGGGCGTGCGTGTGCGCTTCCTTTACTTAATGTAAAAGCCTTTCTGAAAGAAAACTAAACTCAAGGACACGGACAGTGAACACCATTAGAGAATGAATCAGAGAGGGAGGAAGGGGGAGAGAGCGGGAAGAAGTGAGGTAATGTTTTGTCGTTTGTTTATGATTTCACACTCGTGTTTTAACACACACAAATACACAATTTTTACTCAGACGTGTGCTTTCCTGGCTGGTATTAAATGTGACTTGAGATTTTTAGAAGTAAATCTCGAGGCTATTTCTAGATCATGATATTAATAACGCATAATAATAAATGTAAAAACTAAGGGTCACTACTGCAGAATTGAGTTGGCTTCTCAGACATTTGAAAAGGAAGCTAATGACAGGCATGTGTTGAAAATCATTGATTCTATGTGATTAAAATAGTCAACAGAATATTTAAATATCAAAACATTATACATCATCGTTTCCACATGGCATTTTTTATCAGACACATTTGTCCAAAGCAACTTAAAATATCTACATTTTGTTGGTAGTATCAAAAATATTATTTTTAGTGATTAGTGAAGGTTTCTCAGCTTCATCACAATGGTGATTGCCCCAACAACCACAACCTATTATCAGGAAATGTTAAAAAAGATATATATATAAATGTTAATGATTTTTGCTAATGCATCCTGGTAATGGTGTCCAAGCTGTAGAGTTCCTCAGTGAAAAAAGATGGGTGGGGGTGGGTGGGGGTGGGGGTGTGGCTGGCCTGTCTCCAGCAGACTTTTGGACCGGAGTCAGATGTTTCATTAGAGATGAGCCGCCGCGTCGCAGCAGGAAATGGACGCTCTCACAACCTTGAAAGTTCAAAGTAAAACTCAAGTTTCAGCTGCATGGAACACACCAGCAACACACTGGTTTAGACCAGTGGCATCGTTAGGGGTGGGCGTCCCGGGCTTCAGCCTGAATGTTTTATGAGTAGCTCCGGATCTAAAAAAAAAAAAAAAAAAAAAAAAGAGAGAGCAAGAGCTCAAAGAAAAACATTGTAAAACACAATGTCTTTATTTGGAGGAACAGGGACGTGCAGCAGAGTCGCCTATAGGAAGCGTCGGCCCTGCACACACACCCCTGAAAGCACACAATTCACAGCGAGTGAGTGGGCGTGTTGATGACAAACCTCATCAACCCACTCGCACACCCACTTCTCCAGTGGGATCTTCGTGCGAGTGGTTGAACACGCTCGCTTGTGTGTGTGTATATGTTTGTGTATTTGTAAACACTGAAAACATGTATAATACTATTTGAATCGTGGTGAAAACCGAGACAATTTGGTGGTGAATGTTTAAAAACCCGGACATTTCAGTGTTTTGGAGGTATCTGTCGCACACACAGCCTGAAACCGGGATGTCTGTTCACGGCACCCTTGGGCTAAGCCCCTGATGTCTTTGAATCCTAGAAACGCCCCTGGTTCAGACCCGTTCCAATCAGTCACAAGCCCTATTTAATACTGATAAAAACAGCAGTCCAGACTTACTAAGTTCAGTTTCACTAACAAGGAATTTGTTATGGTAAAAATGTATGCATTGCTGAACAGACAATTAGCATTAAAAAGCTTAACAGTCTGAAAAAAATGTAGTACCTCATATCGTTGAAATAAATTAATTGAATTAATTTGCAACATGACGAGAGACAGCGTATACAATGCCTCTACAATTTTGCACTGTCATTGTGTGTTCGGCCATTTAGTGCTAAGCTAAAGTGTGTGACCGTAACGGCCATCTTCAATTGTCCGGACGACTTTCGGTAATTCATTTTTTGATGAGAAAACAACAGAAAAAACACAAATAATAAAATTGTTCAAAACAACTAAGTGGGCCATATAGAAGTCATTGTGTTCTTTAATATTTAAATTATTTCACCTTCTCTGTGAATGTCTTATTCATTTGGGACATGTTTTATGTGGTTTCATTAGAATGACCCTTTAACTCAACTTATTCCGTGCATAGAATCGCTTACTTTTTACTTGTCTAATTTTGTATACTGAATTCCTTCAAATAGGTAGACAAATAAAACCTGGCCTCTAATAAATGCCGTGGACGTGGTCAACACAAACGAATAAAAGCCTGCCTCAAATACAGACTGGGAAAAAACTGATCGGAGTTGCAGAGCTTCGCATGGGACCAGCGCCGCAGCTCCATCAGCGCGATCCTTTCTTCAAAACAAATAAAAGTTTTTGTGGTAGATGTGTTTAATTTACTCTGTTTCCTGCTGCTGTAGAGCAGATCCCTTCTTGGGGCAAATGCCAAGTGCTCCAGAGCAGGAAGTGCTGCGTTAAAGGGAAACTTGGAAAACTGTATTTCCGAGTCACGAGTTTCTGTAGATTTGTGTTTTTTCATGAATCCTGCAAAGTAGTGGGGACCAAAGTGATGAAATATCAATCTAACAGATCCACAGACATCTACCAGGTAAGAAAGTACATTAATACATATACACATGCCTAGTTTGTAATCCCTAACCACTACAGGGCGACGGAGTCTACACCGCACACCGGACACCACTCGAATGGACATTTTGCTCCCAACTTTACCTGATAACTTTAGCTGATTTTGGATAACGGATTTCGTATTGTTCGCACTGTGATATCCCTACTACTTCCTGGCTTTGATCCTCGCCTGAAATGTTTTTCGGATTTTCTAACGTTGACTTAGGCTTGGCTAGCGCTTGGCTAGCGCTAGTTAGGCCCTTATAATAATAATAATAATAATAATAATAATAATTCCTTGCATTACAATTGGTAAACCCGATTTGCAGTGAAACCCTTATAAATATAGCTGCAGGCAGCAGTACAGGGGGTCCAGTTAAGTCGCGTTAGGTACGTATTTCAGTTTTCCAGGTTCTCTGAAACGCAGCACAATATTCAGAGTTAACATTGAAGGCCACATGGGTTCTAAAGAGACCTCGTTCATGTCTGGGGGTACTGCCGTTGTTGTGCCGCGATAAAAAGAAAAAGCCCTGAGGGCGAGACCCCTAATAATGATATAATATAATAATAATCTACAAATAAAAAATATTCTACAAATTATTAGATTATTTCAGATTATCTAATACATAATATTTTTACTTCTATTTTGTTTTACTTCTATTTTGTACCGCCAATTTGTATTATCTTTTTGGGTCTTATTTAATTTTTATTTTATTTATATTATTCTATTCACTAACTGCATTACGTTTTAGGAATCAGTTAGTTTCAGTTAGTTGCTAGGTAGGAAAGGTTACCGTAATTTCCGGATTAAGCGCACCTGAATATAAGACGCACCCACTGAATTAAAAAAATATATATTTTGAACATAAATAAGCCGCACATGTCTATAAGCCGCAGGTGCCTTCCGGTACATTGAAACAAATGAACTTTACACAGGCTTTAAGCAAACACAGCTTGTAACAAAAATAAATAGGCTTTAACGAACACGGTTTGTAACAAAAATTAAAAATTAGCGGTAAACAATAGCCTACCAAGAAAGTCATTGGTCACTATCTTCCTCCTTCCTGCGCACTGAAACCACTGAAGTCATCTCCTTCGGTGTCGGAGTTGAATAGCCCCAGAATTGCTTCATCCGATGTTGGATCGTTTTCATTGTCGCTCTCGTCACTTTCATCCGGAGGCAAATTCCCCGCTGAGCTCATGCTGCCCTCGTCAACGCGCAGCAGTCCAGCCTTTCCAAACCCGTTGATGATAGTGGATTTTTTGACAATGCTCCACGCTGTCAGGACCCACTGGCAGCCACCACGATGGTCCACCTCTAAAATCCTCAAACTTCATTGCGGTGGCGATTGTTTTGGCTTTCAGTCGGATCTGCACAGTTGAAACACCTCGGCCGTCTGCTCTCTGCGTGTTGACCCAGTCTTCCAGCTCATTTTCTAGTTCAGGCTTGTCTTCCCTCTGAAAGCTTTTGTTGTCCTTTTGCACGGAGTCAGTTCCTCACGCTGCTGTTTCCAACGTCGTATCATCGACTCATTAAGGCCAAGCTCCCGTGCAGCAGCTCTATTTCCTTTTCCAACAGCCAGATCGATCGCCTTCAGCTTGAAAGCTGCATCATATGCATTTCTTTGTGTCTTTGCCATGATGAGGGTGACGAAATGACGACCGTAAATGATGGGAAGTTTGAGCGAGCTCGATTTAATCTAAACAGTAAACTAAACAGAAACATGGTTTCACCTTAACCCGTTCAGCAACTTCATTGGTCTAATGAAAGCTTCATGCAGCCAAAAAACTGAGCACCGTCACATAATGTGTTTTTTGCTCAGTTTTTTGGCGGCATGAGGCTTGTGAAAGCGGGAAAAATCCATAAATTAGCCGCATCATTGTTTAAGCCGCGAGGTTCAAAGCGTGGATAAAAAGTAGCAGCTTATAGTCCGGAATTACGGTAGCTATTATGTTCGGTTTAGAAACTGTTGAGCATAATCTCTGGGTGCGTTGCAAAGACATTTCACTGCATAAATGTATGACCGTATATATATATGTATGTGACAAATAGACCTCTTGAATCCCGAATCTTAATCTGAATAAAAACAAAGACAAGAATCAAAATTGACAAGACGCAAGGTGAAGAACAGTGCAGAAGAAGATTCTTTATTCATGACACTGCACACACACCACAACACATGCCCCCATGCGGCGACGGCAACCAACACACAGGTATGGTGTTGGTTGCCGTTGGTTGGTCGTATGGTGGCCGGTGAAACTCATTCTCTGCTTTTTGCCCATCCTGTCCTTCTTCCGGGGGGCAGCCGGGAGCAGTGGGCAGCATTGTACAGCGACGCGCCCGGGCACCAATTACGTAATTGGCACATAAGGTATATAACAGTGTATTTAATTCTGTTTGTCTAGAAGAGGGTGAGTGAAGGGGTGAGTGAGATGGTGAATCAGTTTAAGTGAGGGCGAATCAGAGGGTGAGTGAGAGGGTTCATCGGTGTAAGGCAGAGGGTGAGTGACAGGGTGAATCAGTGTTATGTGAGAGGGTGAATGAGGGTGAGTGAATCAGATGGGGAATGAGGGTGAATGAATGAAAACATCCCTCTACCTGCTGCATTCTAAAGTGTTTTCGGTGAGAGGTGTCTCGGCCTCAGTCTGTTTATCACCACAGATGGAAGTTTTACAGCAAAACAAACGACAGCATGTTGGTGGGAGGAAGGGTAGCTCCCCCTCCCCCCATCTCTCTAACCTGTCTGTCTGTCCGCCTGTTTGACTGCCTGATATAGACTTGAGACTCAATCTTAGACTAATTTTTAGACTAAACCTCATAGAAATTATACTTACCCTCATCCTGTTTATTCTTCTTTATCTTTTATTTATATAGCCTCTGCATTAATACTATTAGTATTTTTCAACCTGCTCATTCAATCAATCTCAAGTTCACTACATCGAGCTGTAGGCTAATGTAAAGTTTGACATCAGATATATACATACTTACATGTACAGTATATGTACAATTTTGGGCCATATCTTATGATTCAGACTCTAAAGTTTGTTTGAATCGTGATTCCTATTACACTGAAAAACAATTTCAATTTATCTCCCATGCCCTTCAGTCTGAAACATTATCACTCACTCTCACATTTACCTCCTTTTCATACATTTCTCTCTCTCTCTCTCTCGCATCTGAATAACAGCACAGATGGAGAAGCTCTGGGCTGTAACACACACACACACAGTTCTAAGATACACTGTGTGTGTGTGTGAGACCAACAGCTGTGTAACTGCAGTTATTTCAGTCTTCTCTGCTCCTCTTCCTCTTTCACGAAGCTGCCTGGTGTCACACTAGCCCCTGCAGGTACCAGAGAGGAACTGCAGCTCATATCGCTCTCTTAATTGAATTTAATTTTAAAGGTTTTATTAACACATCGATCAGCCACAACATTAAAACCACCTGCCTCATTTTGCGTAGGTCCCCCTCGTGCCGCCAAAACAGCTCTGACCCGTCGAGGCAACCTCTGAAGGTGTCCCGTGGTCTCTGGCACCGAGACGTTAGCAGCAGATCCTTTAAGTCCTGGAAGCTGCGAGGTGGAGCCCTCATGGATCAGGCTTGTTGTTCCAGCACATTCCATGGATGCTCCATCGGATTGAGATCTGGGGAATTTAGAGGCCAAGTCAACAACTTGAATGCTTTGTCATGTTCCTCAAACCATTCCTGAACATTTTTTGCAGTGTGGCAGGGCACATTATCCTGCTGAAAGAGGCCACTGCCATCAGGGAATATCGTTGCCATGAAGGGGTGTACTTGGTCTGCAACAGTGTTGAGGTAGGCGGTACATGTCACAGTAAGATCCGCATGAATGCCAGGACCCAAGGTTTCCCAGCAGAACATTGCTCAGAGCATCACACTGCCTCCGCGGGCTTGCCTTCTTCCCATAGTGCATCCTGGTGCCATCTCTTCCCCAGGTAAACGATGCACACACATCCATCCACATGATGTCAAAGAAAACGTGATATATTAGAGGCCGCTTTCTTCCGGCCGAGTTCTCGCGCTCACGTGCCCATTGTAGGCGGTGGACAGGGGTCAGCATGGGCACTCTGACTGGTCAGCGGCTGTGCAGCTTCATATGCAGTTAGCTATGATGCTCTGTGTGTCACTGCATGACACCTTTCTATCACAGCAGCATTAAGTTTTTCAGCAATTTGTGCTACAGTTGCTCTTCTGTGGGATCAGACCAGGCGGGCTAGCCTTTGCTCCCCACATGCGTTAATGAGCCCATGAGCACCCATGACCCTGCTGATCGTTTACCGGTTGACCTTCCTTGGACCACTTTTGGTAGATACTAACCACTGCATACCAGGAACACCCCACAAGACCTGCCGTTTTGTCACCACAATTTGGCCCCTGTCAAAGTCATTCAGATCCTTACACTTGTCCATTTTTCCTGCTTCCAACACATCAACTTCAAGAACTGACTGTTCACTTGCTGGTGCCATTGGAACCAGATGATCAATGTTATTCACTGCACCTGTCAGTGGTTTAATGTTGTGGCTGATCGGTATACAGTAGTTTACATTGCCAAAGCAAATGGAAAACAAAAAAAGAAAAACATAACTCAAACTTGAAACAGAAAAATGGAGTGAAAAAATATATCCATACAAATGAGCGAAGGTAACCTAAAATTTAAAATAGTACTTTTGAAATATGTTAAAATGTCTATATACAGATATGTGAAGATAAGCTAAAAATTTAACAGAAATGTAAATGTTGCAGTAAAAACAGTGTTGATAGACCAAAATAAAGATAGAAACCTGAAAACATTGCAGTTGAAAATATATTTACAGATAAGTGAAAATAACCAAAATAATCAATATAATTTAAAAAATATAGAATTACATTTAGATATTTAAGATTCTAAAAAAAATTAAAATAGTACACATGGCAATTCTCTCTCTCTGTGGTGAATATTACTTGATGGAAATTTAATAATATTTGTGCTTTGTTGTTGTGCTTCAGGTGAAGAGCGTGTTCAACATGACGGCGAAGGAGGGCAGAAAGAGGTCCATTAGCTGTCTGGTTGCCGTGGGGAATGGCAACGGAGCTGCAGGTAAAAAGCACTTCTGCCTTCCTGGGGGATTAGAGGCCAATCCTGCAGAGAAATGTCACGGCGCTCGGAAAAAGTCCGGACGCTTTACGAAAAGCTGGTCAAGTCAGGCCAATTATGCTGACGCTTTCTTTTCAAATGTCAAAAGGAAAGTTTGCTCTGTGCGCTGGGTTCGGAATGAAGGAAACAAGCGAAAAGCGCAGAAGCGCCTGAAGGATGGAAGTAGCGCTGGGCCATATCGAGGAAATCAAATATTACAATGTTTTTTGCACGGTTAACTCGTATTGATCATTTGGACGATATTTTTTCCGCAATGACATAGGTGTTTTCATAAGATATTTTTTTACACACAAGGAATATTTGAATTACATAAGCAATGTGGATATTAAGACCTTTGATTAGAGCAGTAGAACAGTCCATGAAGTTCAGAACAGTGCACAGACTGCTCCTTTAAACCAACATTTAACTTTATCACAGTGTTAGGATAAATAAAGTCCCAGGTGGACGACATCGAGTCCCAAATCATGATGTAGATATTATATCCACATATCGAAAGTCCGCGTAATCGTCTCTGTGGCCCTACGCTGTGCAGGGTCTTCTGGGTAACGTAGGTCGCATAGCAGCCGATGCCAAGAGCTCCCAAATCCCCAAAAATGCATCAAACAAGCCGATTGGTCGAATTGTCCAACTTCTTGACAGGAAGCGTCTTTGAAGCTGAAAAAAATAAATGGAGCAGATAGAAGCACAACTTGTGGATGAGGTTCGGACACGGATTTCTATTTGCATATCCATAAAAAAAAACAAGATTTCTATGTTTTCTGTTCATTGTGGTTCACTTAATGTGACACTGGACACGTAACGTCATCGAGTATAAAAGCAAACAGCCGAACGACACCACCACCTGCAGACGCAGAAGAACGTGCTCAGCTAACTGCTTAATGCTCCCAGTGAAAAGTCACGACTGATGAAACCTTTCCATGTTTCGGACTCTTGACAGGTTTTGCCCTGGGGAAGGCGGCAGACAGAACGACGGCTCTGAGGAAGGTGAGGAGGAAAATCAGCCTCACAACTATTCCAACAGGAGGGTGGTCGTCATGGCGATAACATGGCGTTATTGATGTTCAATACTCTTATGTTACTGTACGACATGGAAATGATCAAATTCCTCCATAGTTAACTGTATGAAGTTCACCACTCCCCGAATAATAAGAATAATAAAAATATAGCTGCAGGCAGCAATTCCCGGGGTCCAGCTTAGTCGCAGCAATTGCACCAATGTGAAATAAAACAACGGAAATAAACGATAACTAACGTACTACGACGCAACATCAACTGAAAACCACCCATTAACTACAAATAAAATGTTAACTTACTCAAACTCTTTCGAACATTTCACAGCTTCACCGAAAACTATCTCTCTACTACACTTGCACATAGTAAAATCTGCGTCCCAATACTTACATCGTAATATCAGTCTTCCCTACATGGTCCGATATGCTGGTGTTAGTTTTACGTCCAGTCGAGATTTTCATTCATGAGTGGAGTTGGTCATGGACACATTTCTGGAATGGGATTTGGAGGAGCATTATGGTCGCTCCACTGCATGTTCCATCAACAGCCGATCTGATCCTCAGTTGTGTGTGTGGGGTTGTGTGTGAGAGACATCCTGTCATGTGACTTGTGTGCAGGCCAAGAACCGAGCCATGCACTATCTGTACTACATCGAGAGATACGACAACCGCACCAGTAAGTGTGTGTGACTTTGTGTGTGTGTGTGTGTGTGTGTGTGTGTGTGTGTGTGTGTGTGTGTGTGTTGTGTCTCGTGAGGACCGGTCTCCGAATTGACTATCTCTTGGTTTAGAAGTACAGCAGAAACATGATTCCTCACGTATTTACTTGGATCTCACTTTGATACCAATACAAGATTGTGTTTTACTGTACTTGTGAGGAAAAGCGTCATTTATATCATTTTATTATTATTTTTTAGAAGTTAACCAGAAACATGGGTCCTGACTTTGATATCAGTGCAAGAATATGTGTGTGGGGTATGCAGTGAAGTGTGTGTGCACCACACACACACACACACACACACTCCCTTTAAGTTCATGGTCTATTTACACTCGTGGTGCATTGAAATGAAATATCACGGCCAAAGCCAATTTGATTTGACATTTTGATTGCTAAGCAGCAAGGTTTAAACACTCAGTCCTCCATGTGCACAAAGTGCATCTCATCTCTTTGAGCAAAGAAGAATCAGGTTTCAAGTACTTTAGCGACGCCTGCTTCGCGGTGTCTGTTCATTCAAAGAAATCACTGGATCCGTTTTAATCCCTGGAGGGAAAATCAGGAGCAAAAACAGTGCAGACGAGGAAGAGAGACACATTGAAATTAGATTAAAAAAAAAAAAACTCCACATTGATATTATCTATTTACACAGTGAACAGGGAACTAGTGAGTCCAATAGGTAAGTAGTGGTCAGTCTATGGTCCTTACCAGTTTAAATATCACAGTGACTAATAAAGGTGTCGTTTAAGTCCCTTTTACGCTCAAAGCTGCTCATCGATTCTGCACTAAAGGTGTAGGGACCACCGCTCACATGAGACAGAATATCGTAAAAGTTGAGTAAAAAGCGTTGTTGTGCTTTCCAACGTCTGTCTGTATCTAACGCTGTCTTTCTCTCTCCAGTTTATCACAACATTGATTCCACTTTTAAAAAAACAACGCTGCGCATGAAGAAACAGAACAAAGGTGAGGGCTGTGTGTGTTCATGTTCCTCCACCACTTTAATAATCCTCTCTCTCTCTCTCTGTCTAATTCCGTTTTCACACCAACATTTGCGTGCTAAAACCCACTAAAAATAGGCGATTGATACCTTTCCCATTGCCAGGAGAAACTGAGTTTTTTTCTGGTGTCACATTTGACATCAGAAAAAGGGCCTGTCATGGTTCAGGTGGGATTGGGAACAAAACAGTAGAGGAGACATCAACTAAGACAAACGACATAATACTGTCAAACTTGAAAATAAAGTATTTTGAGCCGTTCAAAGGAATCAGATCGTTCATGAACCATCCAGCACAGTATAAGCAGCAGCACCTGCAGCACAGATATTCCATGCTGCTGCATTTATGCACTGGCCAGTGCGCACACCGGTCTTTCGGCGGTGGGGAGAGGGGCCCGGCTTGGGGCGGTGCTGTAGTGACTTAGGGCCCCGCCTAGAGCCCGGGGGTTCTGCGCTGTGCTCCCCAAGGTGCGACCCCCACACTCACAGCATTTCATGGTCCCCCGTGCGGGGAAAAAAAGTCAATAACTTCTGATTTTGGATTAAAATTTTGATTTGAAATTTGATTTGGGTTAAAAAGGACACCGTCATCAGGGAAAATTGTTGCCATGAAGGAGTGTACTTGGTCTGAAACAATGTTTAGGGAGGTTGTTTGTGTCACAGTAACATCCACATGAATGCCAGGACACAAGGTTTCTCAGCAGAACATTGCTCAGAGCATCACACTGCCTCCCCGGCTTGCCTTCTTCCCACAGTGCATCCTGGTGCCATCTCTTCCCAAAGTAAACACAAATGCACCCGCCCATCCACATGATGTGAAGAAAACATGACTCATCAGACCAGGCCCCCTTCTTCCATTGCTCCATGGTCTAGTTCTGACGCTCACTTGCCCATTGTAGGTGCTTTGGGTGGTGGACGGGTCAGCATGGACACTCTGACGCTCCCCTACGCAGCGAGCTGCCATGCACTGTGTGTTCTGACACCTTTCTATCAAAGAAGCATTCACTTTTTCACCAGTTTGTGCTACAGAAGCTCTTCTGTGGGATCAAACCAGACAGACTATACTTCACTCCCCAGGCGCATCAATGAAGTGCCCATGACCCTGTCGCCGATTCACTTGTTGTCCTTGCTTGGACCAATTTTGGTAGCGAGGAACCACTGCGTACCGGCAACACCCCACCAGACCTGCTGTTTTGGAGATGCTCTGACGTGATGAAAGTATGAATGAGTGCAGATTACGAAAATGATGTATTTCGCTGCCACAGTTGAGCATTTTGCCCTTAACTCGATGTCAAATATTGCTTGGCTTGTATTTAAGTTCATTGTATTCTTCTTATATTAAATTGAGCGTATATTTGTGGCAGCTTGTGAGGAAGTGCAGCTCTTTCTCCACGGCTGCAGTAAGAGCACAGCCTGGCCTCTGGGTTGCCAGGTCAGATGGTGTCGGGCTGCAGTGAGAGCACGGCCTGGCCTCTCTGGGTTGCCAGGTCAGACGGTGTCGGGCTGCAGGTCTGGCGATGGTAGTCACCGCGGTCAAATGTTCTGTAGTGGTGTGCTGTCTATTGAGGGCCAAATAGTATTGGAGCTTACTTTGGGTTTTTGTCGGTTGATTCCAAAATGTTTCATCATCTCGCTCTAACTCCCTCCCTCCCTCTCTCTCTCTCTCTCTCTCTCTCTAGGTTATGGTCTGCACTGTCACCGTGCTGTCATAACACTCTGTAAGCTCATTGGCTTACAGGACTTGTACTGTAAAGTCGACGGATCTGTCAACCTGCTCAACATCACCAGAGCGCTGTTCACAGGACTGGCCAAGCAGGTGAGGCAGCCCTCATTCAGCCCCTAAAAGCTCTAACTGTTCTGACTTCTGATTCCAGTTTTAACATGTGGGTATAGTCTAGTTATTTTAACAGCAGGTAAGTTAACCTTCAACTCTTCAGTTTGTTTTACTTTGAATGTAATCCTTGTGCCATAATCTCAAGTGCTTCTCTCCTTGGAAAAGCTAACAAGCTATTAGCTATATTAATAATAATAATAATAATAATAATAATAATAGTAACATTTATTTGTAAAGTACCTTCCATACACAGCATGCCACCCAGTGCTTGACATCAATAGAAGGCACCAAATTTTAGCAATAAAAATAAAAATTGTTAAAAAAAATTAAATTAAAATGCATTTAATAAAAACATACAAATATAAAACAAATGTTCAGAATTTGGTTGTCAGTTTAGACCTTGAAGGATCACAGTCACTTTCACTCCTCACAATAGTTGAGTTCTCTTGTCTCAATTATTTATACTGAGATCTTTTATTTATTTTTTAATCTCTCTCTTTATTCTCCTGCAGGAGACCCACCAGGTGCTGGCTGACAGGAAGCAGCTGAACGTGGTGGAGTTCCAGTCAGAGCGCGGACATCTCCCCCTGGTGGTGGCGCATCCCGAAGGCGGCGCCAGAGCCGACCACGAACCCGAGGACGAGATCCCAAACACGCGGCTGCACTGGGCCGACGTGCAGGCGGCCCAGGGCAGCAAGCGCTCAGTCTGGGCCAACGTCAAGCGCACCATCTGGTAGCTGGGATGTCACCCCGATGCCAGCGCTTGGACTTTGAGGTCAGGAGGAGGAGACTGTAGACTTACAAAAAAATGTAAATTGGATGTGAATTGTGTAATTATCTTCATCGCTCCATCTATTAAAGGTAAAACACGTTGTATAGAATGTTTATTATTCAGCATCTGTAAAACATCTGGCGAATATACTTTGTGTTGTACAAGTTATTAAATAATCTCAAGAGAAGATATTAAGAACTGTCTTATTATTTATTCCAAATAGAACATTTCTTACAACAGAGCAAAATTCAAACACTGGTTATTTTCAGCGTCACAATGTTTCTTGGAAATTGGACCACTGTCTCAAAATAAAGATGGATCTTTAACACACAGAGATGGCTGTGTACATTTCTCTACATTTTAAAACGCTGCGCGCTGTCGCTGGACCAGGAGGCTGAGAGAAGCCCGTGGTCAGCAGGAGCATCTTGGTTCCCTCGGGGACCATGTGAAGTTTGGGGGTTTTCTGTGAGAATGTGATGTGGGGCTGAAGTTTTAAAAAGGCCTTAAAGTTGAACGATCCAAGTTATGACTACGCTTCTCCCTATGTGATATGTATGTGTCTGGAGTAATAAAAATCATTTTGTAAACCTACCATAGTGTGATGGGTTATTCAAATTAATGTATAGATATGGGATGTATGGTAGGAATCGTTCGGAATCGTTCAGTTGTTCCTTGCAACATCAACATACGGTATAGGCAAAGTGCATGAAAACTATTACTTTAAACCTTTTTTCTTTTGCTTTTCTCTGATAATTCTTCCGTGATCCATGTCAGTTTTGTCAATAATAAAATATTCCACAATAATATAAAAATAATCAGAAAAATGAATTTACGGTATACAATAATAGATAAATACTCGGACAAAATGATATTTTTATTGGGAAAAAAAACCACAAGACCAAACCGATCGAAAGACGTGGAATGAAAACATAGACCAAAATAACCCTCATTATATACAGTACAAGTCTCCACAGTGTACAAGTATATGCCCAGTATTTGTCGCACTTGGCGTTTTTGTGTGTGTTTTGCGAGCCATTCTCACTGATCGTGCTCGGATCAATCCCCTGCTCCTCTTCGCCTCTGTCTGCAAAAATAATGTCCACTTGGCCTTTGTAGATTCTTTGCAGCCATCGTGAAAAAAAACAAATTGGCAAACCTGCGTCGCTTTGGAGCAGCGGCAACACAACCCAAACACTGCACATGGCTTGAAGCTGATTGGCTTGCCAAAAGACTGTCCAGCATGTGATCTCACCAGGAAGTAAGTGACACGGAGAAGCGACGCATATCGTCGTCAGCGGTGACACGCGAGGTTGTAAAGATTGTTCGCAAATTTCGACTCTCGAGTCAGTCTCAAGGCGTTCTGTGTGCCGCTTCAGCGCCGCTCGGGTCGCGAGTCCGAGCCTCCAATTCTGGTTTGAGCCACCGAGTCTTGATGAGAACGGTTACCTCATTGTCCAATTAAAGGAACCTCAGCGCTGCCTTCCTTCCTTAAAGCCCAACGCAGCAGGATTTGTTGTGATTCAGCTACCGCGGAAGAGTGGAACGGGCCGGCCTCACGACATCTGTGGGTGATGGACGCCATCGTGCCTCCAGGTGACCTTCACTCACTCAGCCCTGGTCTCCGAGGCCTTTCGTTCGTTTCGCGTTGCCGGCTTTCAAAACTCCCCCGGCAGGAGGCGTCAAAGGCTTTTTTTTTTCCATGTCGTATCAACCACAGGGACACTTAAAGAGGGCACTTCTCGCAATAGGCCTTATTCATGAACAGTGCGCTGCACAGATTTTAGCTTAAATCATGGGTATACAAGATTTAGGCAAAAAACGTTAGGATTCAACGATATACCAATAGTATTCAGTACGAGTACTTGAATTTTTTCTTACTTTAGGAGACAATTTTGAACCTTGCACCATGCGTACGCAACAATCACAGAGATGACTCCTGGAAAATGATATCGCTGAACTTTAAATGTATGTGGCATATTAGAGCTCCCTTAGTACTCAAGAGAGTTGCAGAAATAGTGGGAAAAAAAACATTTCAACCGACATAATTAAATCTTGTATCTTGAATAATTGCTTGTGTAGCGACGGTGCAGTTTAATTAGGGCCCACCAGGGGGCGGTCTGCAGCCAATATGCTGAGGCTGCTGGTGACAAGTGAGATGAGGATTCAACAGGGATATGATGGAGCAACTCCAGTGGAATTCTCTAAAAAAAAAAAAAATTAACTCCACACACTGGGGACACTCTCCAAACAGCTGAATAAACCACACTAAACATTTTGAGGCGGGAAGGTCAATTCTCCAGGTAGAAGTCAGAATTCATTTGAAATAAAATGCGTAGCTTTCGTCCGGTGAAACGGAATAACTGAAAACCAACTGAGAGGATGGAGGCGTCAATGGAGCGAATAACAGAGACACATCCTCCAAAGTTGCAGACGGTGATTTAGTGTGATAATAGATTTATTTACTATAAAAAAAAAACGAAAAAAAAACCAGTCCTATCAGTACAGAGCTCTGCAATGTCAGGTGTTAATAATACAACATTATCACAATATAACGGAAACTGTGACAAGATTTCTGGTTTGGTTATTATGTGTAAAACCAATGAAGCCCATTGAGTTTAAATTCAATTTAGATAAAGACAAAAATGCCAATCCGACTCTCCTGGTGAACATCATTTTGTCTCTTATCGGGTTGGTGTTTCATCTCTCACACCTACACTTCGCCGTCATCACCGCGCCGCCCGCAGAAGGTCAAAGTTCAGCTCGGTGACGTCAAAGGCGCGCTGAGACGCCACGCACGGCGGCGAGATTCCCGACTGGCTGGAGCCGGAGCCGGAGCCGGAGCCGAGGGCGTCCAGGGCGGCGAATATGATCCGCTGCCGCTGCTCCTCGGACGCGGGGTCAGCCCAGCGTTGGCACGGCAACGCGGAGGAGTGGAGCAGCGGGAAGACGGCGTTGAGGAAGACGGCGGTGAAGCGACTCTTCAGATGAGGAAGATCTACCTGTTCGCAGAGAGACGGGACCGTTACAAGTCGCCCAACTGTGTGGTTACAACTGCAGTTCAGCTAACGACCACTGGACGGTGCTGCAGAACCCTCTGACTGGGTGCACGTCAACGGAAAAAGAAAAGAGAAACATTTTCGTGTCTCAATATCTAGATGTACTTCTTCTAACGGGCGTCGGGGTTGTTTTGGGTTATGGTTCCGTAAAGAGGTCATTCAGGCTTCCAGATGTTTATATCTGGGAGCTGGTTGTCTCGCTCGGCACGCCTCCTCCTCCACCCGTCCCGCCAGGACTCCGCCCCACTGCCCAAATCAACAAAGCTCCATCCTGCCACGATGGTGGCGAGCGTAAGGCGTGAGCTCAAGGCTTCAAATTGTTCCTTCAGAAACGGGTGAAATCCGAAACTCTACGCGCATTTCGTGATTTGGGAAAAATG
>NC_137202.1:19133617-19138617 GCF_960531495.2 Zeus faber
ACATTATATCCACAGTACAGTATACAGTCGAGAATAAACATAAGTCCGTCACCTCAACTGGGTTTTGGTCCGACTGTTGACGGACTTCAACTTGAGGATGAGTTTGGGCTGCTTTCTAGACCTAAGCATCTGATGGAACACGCTGCCTGGAAAAGAGGAGAAAGAGAACTGAGAGGAGGAAGGAAGCAAGGAAGGAAGGAAGGAAGGATGGAGGATGGACTTCCTGCCTGTCGTGCCTTCTCACCGGTGTTGGTTGGAGACGGAGAGACGTCTCTCTCATAGGGAATTCCTCCGTTTACTGCTAACTCATAGGTCCTAAAGAGAGAGAGAGAGAGAATTGAACTGAAATGTATGCGTGTGTATACAGTATGTGTGTGTGTGTGTGTGTGTGTGTGTGTGTGTGTGTGTGTGTGCGCGCGCGCACCTAGCAGCGAGCGGTGTTCCTGCGCTGTCCGTCAGCTTGAGGTACGACCAACCGCAGCTCAGCTCCCCCCTCTCTCCTGTCGACTGCGTGCACACACGCACACAACTGCGGATCAGATCAGCTGTTGATGATAGTCACAGTGGAGCGACTATAGTGCTCCTTAAAATCCCATTCCAGAAATGTGTCCATGACAAAGTCCAATAAGGACTGAAAATCACGACTGGCTGTTCATCGAGCCAAACATGGTTAAATAGTTTCCCAAAGAGGGGGCTTGGGGGTGGCTCTCCATAACCAAAAACCGCTCTTGTCGTCCCACAGGTCGTCCACAGGACAGAGTCGTTGCGGCAGTTGTTGATGATTTAAGAGTTAATAAATAGTGGCATCGCGGGTTGAGAAGTTGAACTCTACTTGCAGACTAACTTTGTCCTCGATGCAATGGTACAAATACTCTGTGTTGTACGGCCAGCATGCCGACAGCGCAGGTTAAATAAAAAAAATAAAAATCACGACTGGACGTAAAACTAACGCGAACACATTGGACCATGTAGGGAAGATTGATATTACAATGTATTGGACGCAGCTTTTACTATGTGCAAGTAAAGAAGCATGGTATCATACCCGGTGTGTGACTTTCTACTGTGTGTGTGTGTGTGTGTGTGTGTGTGTGTGTGTGTGTGTGTGTGTGTGTGAGAGTTACATTGCGTATGAAGCTGACTCCGAGTTCAAACAGAAGGCCCAGTTCAGCGGAATCAGAGTTAGAGCGAAGGAACAAATCTGCATCGAGGAGAGTAGGAAGAACACCCGCCGTCTGACAGGCGCACGCACACGCACACACACACACACACACACACACACACACACACACACACACACACACACACACACACACACACACACACACACAAAATGAGAGATCATAAGAAAAAAAAAATTGATGATTTTTAGCCCTCTTGTAATTATGGCAGCACGCTACTGTCTGTGCAGTAACTATGGAAACATGCTACTGGCTTTATTGTAACTATGGCAACATGCTACTGTCTGTACTGTAATTATGGCAACATGCTAATGTCAATGTGTGTGCTCACCCTGGGGGAGAAGGACCAGGTTTTGGGATTTTTGCTGCAGAACGTGGCTCTCACGGTGTGGATGTTACTCAGAACCTGCACAATGCGTCGTGGGAAGAAAGAAAAAGGGGAAAAAATTGTTACTTGTAAATATAAAAATATCTACGTACTTTTCTTTGCGTATTACATTCATAAGAAACTGATTCTATCTGCTGTATCCATCCACCAATCCAGCCATAATCACATATAATAAGGTGCTCATACAGTATGGGAGCATACTATATGAATTGTTTTTACCTAAACCTTATTTAACATAAAGTCACTGCACCGCACCTCCTGAATATTATATTATATTATATTATATTATATTATATTATAACAAGACGTCACCTGAGCCCCATCGAAGGCACAGACTCGAACGTGGCGACTGAGAACCTGAAGACCGACGCCTGGAGGAGGAATCATCCTGCACCTCCACAGAGCGAAGCACACACACACTCTGACCTGCCGTGCACGGACCTGGGAGGAGAGGGGGAGAGAGGGGGAGGAGGAGAGGAGGGGAGAGGGGGAGGAGGAGGGTAGGAGGAGAGAGGGGGAGGAGGGAGTTTCTCAGCGGATCATGTGAATTGAGACAAGACGAAGGAGGAGGAGGAGGAGGAGGAGGAGGGAGGTGTTGGTGGGGCTGTGCGCCACCAACGCCTATTCCGTGAACGGAGTTCGCTTGCAGCTCCGGGGCAACGGGTCTGAATCGTGTCCATATTATTTTAGTCCCAAAGGTTTAAAAAGTTGATGAAATGTCTCTGAGGGACATGCAGTGTTTAATCCGTTTGAATGGAACCGTGTTGTCGGGAACTTCCACACGGAGTGATTATTATAGGATAAAGCAATAACACGCAAGTGTATCGGCTTGTAGTAGTAATTGTGTGTGTCACCAGGACTCTGAAAACGATCACGGAGAATCGTCACCGCGTCATTACCTCAGGCGATGCTGCGTTCAATAGAAACGCAGAAAAATTGGAACTTGTTTTGGAAATGATTTTGAAAACTCTTCGTGAAAATCTCTCTCTCTCTCTCTCTCTCACTCACTCTCCCCGTTTCCGGCTCCAGGAACAGGTCTTTGAACGACAGCTGCGATTGGCTGAGCTCCGGTTGAACGTAGCGGCTCCCCCTGTAGGTCACATCTGGAAACACAGGAACTGAGAGTTATTTTAAAGAAGGCATCTACACGTCACAGCATGTTTGGGGGTTAAAAAAAATGTAAGTGCTAGATGCTCCTCAATGCTCGAGCAGAAATGCTCGAGTCTCGCACGAAAGCAGCTATAAAAAGAGGGAAACAATCTCAATGTCATCATCTTTGGCAAAGCAGCAGTGGGGGGATCAGCGAGTGTGTGCTGACCTTCTGTAAGCAGTTTATTGAGAGTCGATGCTCTGAACTCTGCAGGTATCGCTCCCATGGCAGACAGAACATCAGCTGTATCCATCTGAAAACACACACACACACACACACACACACACACACACACACACACACACACACACACACACACACACAGGTATGTGAAAGAGGGACCAATACAAGTAAAACTAAATGTGCCACAATCTCAGGGTTAAATATTTTTGTCCTCGAGGGAACGCACAAGACACTGACAAACATTTAATAGACTGACGACCATGAGGTAGGTTTTATTATATATTAAGTATTATACATTAGGTTCTGTTTCCTCTTAAATAAGCTTATTTTCCTGATTCCATCTTATCCTTCATCAGCATATTTTATCCAGAGGGACTAATGTATCCTACTTGTACAACCCTCTAACCTTCTAACCTACAGGTACAGTACAGCCTACTGGTATAACATTCTGGTATAACCTACTAGTATAGTCTACTAGTATGACCTACTACTTACTATAACCTACTCGTATAACTAATACCTATCAACTCACCTCATTCAGAGCCCTCCTGACTGTCGACCACTTGGAGTGAGACGAGCTGCAGATGGAGGGAGGGAGAGAGAAAGAGAGAGACACATACATATATAGTATATCCTAAGTGCAATGTTTAAAATCAATCTATTCTCTCCCCCCACACCATCCCTCCATCAGGTCCACGCAGCCTTACCTGTGTTTCCCTGAGGAGTCTGGCAGCTCGTCGTCCTCCATCTCACCCTCCTCTTCGTCACTACACTCCTCATCCTCATCCTCAACCTCATCCTCATCCTCCTCATCCTCAGCTTCCGCTCCAGACCGACGCTGAAACGCAGCATCAGGACAAACACTGAAGCACCCAGCGAGACGTGGATGTGATGGATGGGATGTTATGGTGGGTATTCAAGAAATAATATATATAATAAAATAACTGAAAATACAAGATGGATAAATACTGAAATCCACAAATCTGTATTCAAATTTTTAAATGCAAAACTAAAACCAGAAACATAAACATAAATATATATATATCCATCCACTAATGTGTTTCGTGTGTTGTGTAAGCTATTTTGCAAATAAATGTAGCCTCATTTATGTTTAATTTTATATTTATTCATATTTTTCACCCCTTACAACTTTTAAACTGCTAAACACACATGTAAATGATTCATCCACATGTGGATCGGTTTTTCATTTGTATTATATATCTTATCACATTATTATAAATTATGATACATTTATTTGCAAAATGGGTTACACACCACAAGTAAGACATTTGTGGTGTATGGATGGAAAAATGTATTTATGTTTCTGTTGTTCTGTTCTGAATACAGATTTGTTGACTGTCACATTAATTCACATTTGTATTGATTTTATAATATATATTTGTGTATTGTGACTCAGAATTCCTTCCATATAACATGTGTATTTGCAGTACCTAGTGTGTACTGTGTATAAGTACCTAGTGTGTACTGTGTATTAGTAGTCTGTACTGTGTATTAGTAGTGTGTACTGTGTACTAGTACCTCCAGGAAGGTCCTTGGGACCACTCCTCTGTTGCCCTGCTCGTCCTCCGCCAGCCACCATCCGTCCGCCGTCATTCTGATGATCGTCAACACTTCCCCCTTCTGGAACAGGATAATCTATCTTTCATAGATCTTCTATTTCATAGAAGATCTATGAAATAAGAGATCTATGAGATAGTCAGACGGACGGACGGACAGACAGATAAATAGATGGATAGATGGAGCCACCCGAACGGACAGATCTCCGTCCTGTTCGGCGCTGAAGTCGATCAGAGCCACGCAGGTGATCGGTTTTCCTCCGTCCTTCCTGTCGCTTCCTCCGTCCTTCCTGTCGCTTCCTCCGTCCTTCCTGTCGCTTCCTCCGTGAGAAACATCCTCTGCTTCCTCGTCCTCGTCTTCGTCTTCCTCGCTCTCATCCTGCGACCCGTCGCTGTGGAAACACGGACGTCACGCCGAGGCCTCCACGCTCTCCTTCAGCTAACTCTCACCCATCATATAACAATAATAATAATAAATATAGCTGCGGGCAGCAATACACGGGGTCCAGTTATCAGTCATGTTA